>NC_081411.1:790067245-790667245 GCF_030272615.1 Cryptomeria japonica
ATATGTATGTATGTATATATAAATATATATATACACATATATATACATATATACACATATACACATGTATACACACACACACACACACATATATATATATATGTATACACATATATATATATATATATATATGTATATATCTACATATATACATATGTATACATGTATACATGTGCATATGTGTATATATGTATGTATATACGTACGCATATATATATATATATATATATATATATATATATATATATATATATATATATATATATATATATATATATACAAACATACATATACATATACATATACATATGTATATATGTATGTGTATATGTACGTATGTGTGTGTGTATATACGACCTTTACCAATTATTGGATGGGTATCATTTTCCTCCTTTCTTTCTTTACATTTATGAAAAATGGATAGAATTTCACTTCAATGATGCTTAAGGCAAATTTGTTTCATTACACTATTGTTTCTTGTTCCTTTATTTAATGCTATAAATAATGAACAAATGAAGGCTACCATTCACTGTATATAGAAACTAGTGAATGGGAAGGGGATACCTGCTTTATATGACCATTTACTTACTTCAACGTTTTTCTTTCTTTTTGGAACTTTTTGATATTTCTTGCATCATGTAACATCACTCCATTTTAAAAAAATAAGTCATATGTATTTTGAAAAACAATTTGCAAAATCCATGAGAAAACAAATGCTTCCACCAAAAAAAAACTCATGCACAAGGAACATAGGGAAAACAAAATCTATACTGCCTACCCACAAGGACAAGCAAATGCACATTGAAGTCTACATCGAAGGCACTTAGGGTATACAGATTCTTTGAAAATGAAACTACTAACATAACCTACCCTAACCAACCTTATTTAAATACTAAACAAAACCATTAACTAGGTTTTCAAAATAACTTCCCTTCCGCCCTAAACTCTTTTTCTTTTCATATTTTTGGCAAAAAGGGGAACATAATAAACACTCGTCACAAGAATCTTCATACCCACTAGGAACTACGACATATATAATCAAGGATTACATATTTCCTAGGAATGATATAATAGATGAATTTACCTTTGGAGTATCTTGACGATGAGTTGGACCAATGGTGACCTTAAATCGCTTGTTTTGCTCGTCGTTGTGCAAGATCTCTAATCTGGCATCCTCGTGAGCATTCAATATAACGTGCACTAGGCTCTTCGTAAGATGTGATTAGCTTTGAAGTCTTCACTTCTTCACTGACTAGGTTCGAGCATATTTTTGAGTTTTCTTCTTTGATACCGCTTTCAAGGGAATGACCGTCACTTATTTGCTCTAGCTGGCACTCCACTAAAATCAATGAACAAAAAGGTTCCAATTTGTCCCATAAATTATCATCATCTACTTCATCAACTATATGATCAAGAAGCTTTGCTTCTACCTTGAATGATTGCTAGTCAGTGCATTTTCTCATTGAAATTGTTGAGCTTTTAAGGGGAAGAACTCTTCATGGGCTTGGGGAGATGCTTTTACGTGATTTATTTTGCATTGTGTCTAGAGTAGAGGACTCTGATATGTCATTGGGCTACAAATTATCTTCTTGTTGTCTATGGGAATGGCTCGAACTCTAAATTATTGATCCACCTTTGTAAAGAGAGATGGTTTTGGGGCACAAAATACTAGCTAACAAAAAAAATTCTAAGAAAGGAAGAGGAAAATGCCAATCTTGGTCGAGGTTCATCATTTCTAGGAAACATCCTTCTCATTAAAATTGATGCAGGGGAGCCAAGGAAGATTAGAAAAACACAATCCAACAAATGAAAACAGGTTACAAGTCACCAAGACACATTGCTCACTCTCACTCAAATTTTCATTCACTAAGCTTAACAACCCTTAACCCAGTTTACACCCAACTTAACTCAACTTCACAAGATGACCATGGAACCAAGGGGTGGGAATATGAAATGCTTAGAGGTGTCAACAACAACTCCCAAATGCAAAGGTGTGATCGTAAAACACTTCCTTATGAGGGTTGCCTTGTATTGGCTCATACACCCTACTAGCGCTACTCAAAGGGTTTTTTGGCAATAACTCACAAACCACTAATCATAGACACAAAAATAAAACCTTTTAAAATACCCATTAAAGAGTTTGACAACATATTTCAAATCTACCATAGGTTACTTTGGGAATTTTTGGTCAAATTTGGATAGTTGCAAGGTTTAAGGTGCACAATTAGGTCTCTTTTACACAAGTGTCCTAAGAACACTCCACCAATGCTCAACTCCACTTCAGAGGGAAGGGGAATGTCATAAATGGACATATTCCTCAATTTTTTCCATCACCTTGTTTTGTTTGGGCACCAAAATTCAAACCCTTCACCATGCCTATACTCCATGACCTAACTCATGGGGATGTTAGGCATTCAATGCTTCAAACATGCCTCAAAGACCAATCCCTACAAAAAAGAAACAAAACCCATCTAGAGAACACCCTCTCCTACCATTCCACCAAGTTTGGTGCTTTGGTCATAGTGGAATAGCGAGAAACTTACATTTCTTAGTCCAAACCCTTGCAACCAAGGTTTCTGGGCAGACTTTGGAAAAATGCTCACTAATTACTCAAATATTGATGAAAGCCTCCAAAATTCATATGTATAACAGAGATATGAACAATTTTGTAGCAATGTTGCAAAAAATTGCAGTAAAAATTCTTCAAGATTTATAGATTTCTTCCTCCAGACCTTACATACAGCATCAACAACCTCTCCCCAACCAAAGGGAGGATTTTTATATATTCCTTGACCATTTCCAATTGTTATAACCATAATTTTAACTTGGTTAGCCATTGGGATTACAACTTGATAATGTTGCTTGACAACTTGTAAAAGTTGCAAGTAACTTTTATATCTTTGTGACACCATTTTGCCAATTGTGTACCTATGACTACAAAACCTTTCAAACATGCTAAGAATGACTTTAAAAAAAAATTTGCATCAATTCCACTCCATTGGGATACATTGTGAGTGGTTTGACCATCCTTGACCCAATCAGGACCTTGTAGGACTACATGACTCAAATGGCATCAAAGGCCTTACACTTGATATGAAATGATTACAAATGGTTTGAAATGACATCAAATGGTCCATAGGACCTTATTATAACTTGACTCAACATAAAAACAAAACAACATGATAAAAGCCTTTGTGAGGCATCATTGTAGCCCAGATGCTCCTGCACAAAAAATCGTCTACACTCATGAACCAGGAGACTAAGGTTGGCAATTCTCCCTTCATTTCTTCTTCATAACATTATTATTGCGCCTGGGTGTAATATAAATGCATGTTTTCGCATTTCTTTCTTCCATCTCGATGACTTCCAACTACTGTTGAAAGTCATGCAACATCTCCATGGTTGTTGGGAAAACAAAGTCTTCAAGATATAATGCCATAAATGTATCCTCCATGGCCATTTACGAATATGAATTGAAATAGCCATTCATCATGTCATCTGGAAAACAATATTCTCAACTAAAAAAGGAAAATTTGGGGTCCCACCAGACATGCCAGAAAAGGTTGTTAATACACAATAAGGTTTTCATCTTAAGAACAGGGCAGTCGGGAAGTTTCACAAGTGTGGCACAGGATGTGACTTGTGGAACAACCTCCGGGATTTTAAAAGTTGGCTCTTTGAATTTTAAAGGGGGGGAAAAGGGAAGGGATATATCACAAACCAAATCAAAGGATTCTTAAAAAAGGAAGTTTCGATGAACACAAAGCTCTTTAAAAACTTTAAACATCTTATGAAATGGTGTTAAAGAGTCTACTTATTTTACTAGTCGGACATAGTATGTTATTTATTCATCATCTTTAGAAAGAGAACAAGGCACACGAAGGGAAACTAGAGAAACACGAACAAGAGAGTGAGCATACATTTTCCATAGGCACAATGCATTATCTATGATAACATAAAAGAAACAAGGGCATAGTTTGTCATTCATTAAATAGCACAAAGGCTTCAAATGCATATCACAATTATGCAGAAAACTAGAAATGAACAACCATTTCAAAGACAACTTGAAGTGTCTTAAGGCTCTAAATTCCTGAAAGCTTGAACTTCTAAAAGAATGGATCTCATAATAGAGACCGAAGCCACGAGATCAAGAAAAGGATACTTATTACAAAACATTTTGCCTCTTTGATAACCATTTTCCAAAAAGATATCATTGCCTCACCATCAAAGGCCTTGCAGAGGTGAGGGACAAATACCATTTTCAATTGCCTTTGTGTGGGAAAGCTTTGAGTTGTGGATTCTCGCTTGATTTACAACATGAAAAGAATATGTGCTTTGATCATGATTGAGGGAATAACCGTTTCCATCATCCTTGTGATTTTCTCAATTTTAAAAACCTAAAAACCTTCAGGTTCATGCATGTGCTTTTTTTCCTTAGTTGTTTCCATCATTCATTATGTGTGATTGTTAGGATCCTAACGACCGAGAAACATTGTCTCACTAACATGGAGATATGGTTAGCATATGTGAAGAGTTCGTGAGACTTCTGATAACCCTTTCAAACCTTTTGGTGAGACCTTCCCATAGATGTGACACATGGAAATGAGTAGGGTTTCTTTCAAGGAACTCCACAATATGACTTTAATTCTTCACGGATGCTACATATGGTGAATGCGTGGGGCTTCTATCAAGGCAAACCCGAACTCCAAGGGGAAAGCAATTTTTGGTCTCGTGGCAACAAGACCCACCATGTATAATGCTCGATGAAAGAATGGTGATGCCATCTATGAATTAAAAGGTGGGAAAACTGACTGTTGTAGAGTAGTCTACATGGACTCCAAAAAGTGTACTTAAAGTCTCAAAATGAGAGTGATTTGGAATTCCACTTAACGATTGTCAAGAGCAACATGGAATCTTTACTAAAGTCTTCATGCTAGCTTGATAGTGATTTATCCTAGGGTGGTGCACCCTGGTTCTTGTTCAAACACTGGTTAGCATAGTAATCACCGCCAAAAGAGAAACATCCCCCTAGAGGACCTCATTTCTCAATAGTTTTACCCCTGCTATCACCTTTCTTTTTCCTATTATAGCTCCCTTTCTTCTCATTTTTTACCTTTATTATGATTTCTCTTGTAACTCTTATCATCACTTTTCTTGAAATTAGACTTGTTCCCCTTTTACTTAAAAGACTGATTAGATTAGGACTAGTTATATTTCTTGAAACTTTTATCACGTTGTGCGGTCATAGACCTTAAAAACTGCTCCTCCTTAATGACTTTCTCATATACTTGGTCCATAGTCGTTGCACCTAGAACATCCACATGTGTCCTCCAATTTGGGTTTTCAATCCCATGAGAAACTTATTTATTTTAAGCTTCTCACCTACTTGAAACTAAGGCATATATTTAACCATTTGGGTGAACTTCTCCCAATATTCAATCACTAACATACTCCCTTGAGTCAAATTCTGGAAGTCGGCCAACTTCTGATCAAAAAATAACTGGGTTAGTCACTTCTATCAAAAGATGACTGCAAATTGATCCCAAGTCAGGGTCATGGTTTTAATTCCCAATTCTACCTTCTTATTCATCCACCATATGGATGCTTCTCTTGATAGTTGGAGGGCTCCCCGAGTTACCTTGACAACTTCTAAGTAATTCCTGGTATCGAAATACTTCTGCATTTCAAAGAGCCATGCTTTCATTACATCTTCGTTGACTATCTCATCAAACTTGGGTGGGGTTACTTTCTTAACATCCCTAGCCAGTTCATGTGTCAACTGATCTCTCATTTGACCTTTGATTGTCCTAATGATCACTCTGATTTGTGTGCTCATAGTAACGAGTTTGGGTGTGCCTAAACTCTTCTTCATCTTCCTAATGTGTTCCTCTATTTGAATGACCTTGTCCTTCTAACCTATGCTCCAAGGTACTGATCTTATTAGTTGCCCAGTGCAGGATTTGGTCAAGCTTGTTATAATGACTACTCATTGTGGTTAAGAGGGGTATAACCCTTGGAGTCATCAGAACAAAAAATTATCATCTCAGGGGGTGGTTGCACAGGCGGATGCTCTCCTAAAACTATTGGTTCAAATGGTGACTTAGTGTGACTATACTTGCTTGGGGCATGTCTAGTGAGGGATTTCTCTTCTGATTCTATAGGAGGGATGTCCGCTATGGCTCTAGAATATTTTGCCACCTCCCTTAACTCCTTTTATTCTCTTACTCAAGAAAGAGCTTGACTAAAAGTATCCTCATCTACCATCATTCCTCTCCTAGTATGTTTGTTCCTTCAATGGTTTTGATAAGAACTAATCACTCTTTCACCGCCTTAAGAACTATTTGATTCCCATCGACTGATTTACTAGTAGTTTTCTTAAACCTTACCATTTTGTTGCAAGAAATCATACAAATATTAGCTATTGTAGTGAGCTCATAGATCTATGAGTTAAACCTTGTGTTTTGATACCACATGTAATGACCCCAAATCATAAACTCTTAAGAAATAAATACTTTTACCTTTACACACAATAAATTCCATAATGACAGTAAAAATACGACAATTTTTTTTTCAAAACAAAAATATATTTTCAAATAAAATATTTTAACATTTCTATCTGAAGAAAAAATGAAAGGAAATATTATCTTTTTCCATTGCATTGAAATTCATGATTCAAAACATGGCATAACTAAAAAATTACTAGATATATAATATCTAGGAAAGTACTATACCTGTCTTGAAAGCCTCAGCTAGTCAACCATAGGAGGGAAAGCATCATTCGAGCGCTACTCCTTTAACCACAAACCAATGGTCTCTTTCACACCTTCCTACTAGAAGTGACCCTACCCTTCATGAGGAGTATAGACAAGGGGACCTACATGGTGCCATTTGAGTACTGGTCTTGTGTGCCACATATCTCAAGCTGACCATAGTATTGTAGACTATATTCTAACTAAGTATGACCAATCTGGATGATCTATGTTCTGGTGACACTTGTGAATTGAATTGTCATATGTGGTGACAAATACGAAACTTTGGCCAAAGTTTAATTTTACATAAAATTCATTGTTCACTCACCTCTTACTTGACTTGGAGACTACTCTCTTCCTAGTGTTCGGTAAGAATAAATATCAAGACCAAAAGCATAAAAAGAACTTTGCATACATGAATACTTAATGGTATGATTTTTCCCTTTACATTTGCAACCTGGAATATAGAGTCACTTCCCCTAGTCTATCATAAGTTCATTTTAGGTTTACCTTCTATGTATGTCTCATAGAGTCTACAAGAATATAATAACTTCTTGGATAGGATTCTTTGACCCATTAGTCTCTCTAGAGTTCCCACATCTACAAAATGACATTCTCTTGCCAAAACTTAGAACAAAAACATATCCATGGCAAATTTACTTATATAAATACTTATTGTTGGCAAAAATGCAACAAAATGAGGGGGGGGGGGAATTAATTTGTACCAAACACTCTTGCAACTTGAACCACAATTTAGATCTGATAATGAACAATTAAAACATTAAACAACACCACATCAATAACACACATAACACCAATATTTTTGATGTAGAAAACTTGATTAAAGGAAAAACTACGGTGGGAACCTACCCACAATGAGATAATACCCTATTAGGAGTAAATGTGAATGTTACAATGGGAATGCACATGCATTCAAGCACACTGCCTAGAGCTCACTACTCAAAATAAGAAACCCAAAAAGGCTACAACCTTAAGTGAAGGCTCATTGCCTTACAGGAAGTCTCACCGACTTACAAAAACATTCAGAGTACAATCCGAATCATATGAACTGTGAGAATAACATCTCCATATGCTTTAGTACAGTTCCAATTAAGCACACAGTCTACTCTGCAACACTTCTCTTCTTCACACTTATGAAAAATCAAATCACTTGTTCACACATCCAACTCGATCATTCTCAATGTAAAAACTCACAGACATACATCTTACATGATTATTAAATATATTTATACAAACCCTTCAACCTCTATTTCAAGGTCGGCCAAACCCTCAATACAAATTAAAAAATAATATCCTCACACGCTACAACAATATATGTGGACCAAAACAATGTCAGCTAAGACATAGTCTGGACCCAAATCAATACCGCAAATATGAAACACCTCCAACAATTACGCCTTGATCATCCACAACATGCTACAACATCAAGAATGTCGCATAACATGAAGAACATCATCGGACAAGGAAAATCTTCAAAAATGCGCACAATAATCAATACAGACCACCAATAAGCATAGAACACAATCTAGAGACATTCACAAGCAATGTGAATTGCATCACAACAACCGCAACAACTCAAATTACCAAAATCATCATCATCTCTCTACCAGAGCTCAAGAACATCGACATAATTGATTGTCAACCTAAAAGATTTGCTTGTGGATATCCAAATCATGGACCAAACTAATTGAGGACACACATAAATGTCCATAACACATTCCACTCATCCACAACCAAAGACATAGCAATTCCGAAGCAATACGAAGCACATTCCAGAGTACCGAACAACTGCATAACATCCCAATATTGGATCTCATAACTTGATCAAATCATCATGTGGACCTCTGTAGGTGGGAATGAATGATCTACAGACAACATACCAGAAACCCTTTAAGCCGCATCAGCTCATCTGCAATACACAGGCCAAACCAACTCATCCAATCAAACTGCAACACTAGAATACACATAAGAAAACTTTCCAATAATCTCCACATATGTTGACATCAATAATGTCATAATCCTCTTGATAGGACTAGCTATTATTATTATTATTATTATTATTATTATTATTATTATTATTATTATTATTATTATTATTATTATTATTACTACTACTACTACTACTATTACTACTACTATCATTGTTATGATTAATCTTATGAGTAATGTTTGTTAGAGATAAAAAATTGAATAAGGATGGACTTATTTTAAAAAGAAGAATTAATATGTGGTGACACACATGAGGTCATAAAATTATTTGGAAATTATTTATTTACTCAATATTCTAATTCAACACATGATGTAGGAGAACTAAGAAGATTCTAGAAACGAATTTCAAATTCAAATTTCAAATGCATGGTTGAATGTAACTGCCACTATGACAAGATGTAAGGAATGTGTCTTGCATGAATGAATTGCAAATTCAAATTTAATATGCATGTAACCCCCACTTTTGCATGGAATTATTTTGGGAAAAAGAATATGGAAATCAATTAATTCTTTGGTAGTGGGAAACACTTCTCTTTTTCTATATATTGACTACTAGATTTTCGAAAGAGGGAGTTCATTCTTTTATTTTTTTGTGATAAAATAGTCTTTGATTTCTTAAGAAATTAGTTTCAATATCATGATAGTTGTAGGAGAAATTTCGTAGAAGTGTTGCAGGATTTTTAGAGGCTTTGGAGAATCCTTACCAGGCTACAAGGAAAGGATTGAAGAAGGATAGCTGGGAAAAGAGAAGGTGATCAACAACAAAGTCTTCATTTGATTATAGATTCAAGTTCCTCCTTCCCTACTTACTTGCATGTTCTTTTTTTTTTGTAGAGAAAAGAACGGGGGGATTACTTTTTATTTGCAAGAATATTATTTGAAATAACTTTATGTATGTTTGATACTTTATTTAAATCAGAAAGAGGGTGGGTTAAGTAATATAGGAAATTGCATTCTCATCTCTCTTCAAGAAATCTCCTTCATTATTTTCAGATTTTGATAAAGGAAACACATTGCATGCTCTCGGATTTCTATAGAGAAAAAAAAACATATCCATGTATCTATCCCTGTTCCAACTTTTGATAGAGTAAATCTACATGTCTGTATGAAATAAATATGTATATTTTTCCTTCATGTTGAATTAATAAGTTAGAAGGGTTCCTTCGAAAAAAATATGTATACAAATGAGAATATCAATTGAAAACCCATCCCTTGATTTAATCCAATTATTTTATGTTTCCAAAACAAAATATAGATTAATAAAACATATATAGTAGAATAAAATAAAATAATAAAACACAAAATATTAATTTTCCTTATAGTTAAACATTAGAGTAAATATAATTATATATATATGAGTAACACGTTAAAGTTTACATTAAAACTATAGTTCAATAGAAGCCCTTATGAAATGTTGTAAGAAAGCAATGTTGAAAACAAAGGAAGGCAAAGGTCTCCTATATGTGGAAGGAAATAGAAAGCTATGTTTATATCCTTGTCAAACAAAAATACTATGTTATGTAACTATGTTTCTAAAAACGAAAAAAATATTTAGAGTATTATGTCATGTATCTCAGAAAGGGATGTAAGACCATAGTAAGATGGACAATTGCTGATAGAAAATACAGATTGAGATGGGTTTTAAAACTTTCTTCTTAATGTAATAGTTATGAACTTATTATGTGTGAGAAAATCTCATGTTCTGAACTACAACTCTTTCACTTGTTTTTCTGTATCAGAAATGAATTTGAATGAAGAGAAAAGTCTTTTAAGCTGTTTACTAAAAAATTTTTAATAAAAAGGATAAAAATAAGTTACATTTTCATTAGTAGTTCCCTAAATACATATGCTTATATCTTAGTGGATAAGATTTCATAGTGACATTCAATAATGAAAACTCTGTCATTATAGATGCTAAATAAAATGTATTGTGCATTGATCATCTGGTAGTACAGACATTAGATTAAAAAAAAATGTATTTGTTCCTAGTATGAACACAGTAAATGGTGAAAGAATGAAGTGGGTATTTGTATATTACTTGAAAAATAAAGCATACTTTTACTTTTAAGAATTTTGCCCAGTAAATTTACATACTACCTTGTAGGTAGGCATAGTTTGATTAAACAAAATAGGTTTTTAGGAACCAATCCATTCGGATCTCACCCCTCTTTGATCACCCACAGGAAGATGCAGGCATAAACCCAATTCTTTTTTCTTTCTTTTCTTTCCTGGAGGTTACAAGAGGGTCCTTTGGCTGAAGTCTTTTTATTTTATTTTATTTCTGACCCTACTATTGATGTCACTCCTATAGCGGCACCATCCCTCCTCCTTCCTGTTGTCCTTCCCCATGCCTCTAAAATGTGCAATCTTTGGATTTGCAAGCTATAGATCTACATTGAGTGAGAAAATCATGATAAACCAATTTAAAAAAAAAACACAGAGAAACAATGTTAAGGTAAATGGAATTATATAAAAAAAAAATCTCACAAAGAAAACAAATAAAAGAAAACAACAATACTTTTTTTCCTTGCACCCTTGTTGTGGTAATAGCCTCCTCTTCATAGCTAAATTCTTCCTGTTATTGGGATCAATACCAATAGAACCCTGGCCGCCGCCTCTTGTCTAATTCTTTTTATTTTATTTTATTTTATTTTTTAACTAAATGATTAAAGGCTTTATTTATTTTCATCTTATAAAATTTAAGGGGAGTGAAGTGGTAATAATTTCAAAATAAATTTCAAGATTAGAAAAAAAACATACTTTCTCCCATGGCATGTTAGAATAAAGTTGCCTTTTTAATTAATAAATTCCCTTTTCTTTTAAACTTTCCTCTTTTATAATGTTTCCCCTTTTCATGAAGTAAAAGTAGTGTAGTGTTGCATTAAAAATATAAATAAAAAAATAAAAATCATGACGATTGGGTGGGGATTATGAAATTGATTTATTTATATATAGAATTGAATATTATTATTACTTTATTTCCTCATTAAAGAAATAAAAAGAGAATTAAAAAAAAAAGAAAATAAAGTTTTGTGGGCAAGGGAATATATCATTTAAATAAATATAATGACTTTATAAATATAATAAAAAAGAAATATTACAGATAAAATATATGTAAAAGAAAAATAATAGTATTATACATTTATATGGTGTGGATTATGTACCTAAGTTTATATATTTAAGATTTGGGAGTCATTATAATTTATCAAATTTCATATAATATGTAATCATAGATATTGCCAAAGACTCATCCAAATATTAATTTCCAAATGTAGTATCGTTGTCTTTCGTAATAAAGGATATAGATAAAGTTATTATTTGTAGAATGTATCCAACGATAAAGTTAATGTTACTTCAAGTGGAAGGAGTAATTAGTTATCACTTTATAATCTTGCAAAGGTATTAGTTCAAAAGCAACTAGAAGTTTATTGATTAGAATTGTTTATTAGGAGACTTAGTATTATTTACTTGGTTAACTAGCAAGTGTTTACACTCTTGTCTAATCTCTTTTTCAAACAATTAGTAACTAAGAATAATGTGGTTAATTTGAAGCTTATTGTTGAATAGTTGTTTCCTTTCCCCTTCAACAAGTGAGTATTAAATTCATTTCCAAAGTATAATTATTTGGTACTTTAAATTCTATTTCAAGCAATTTAGTACCTTTCAAGTATTAGGATTCACATTTAAAGTAGTGTTATCATTTGTAGATGAAATTTGTATTACTTCATATGGAAGAATTAGCTGGGATTATTATTAAGTACTTTTCAGTTCAAACAAGTAGGTGTTGAAATTCATTTCCAAATTCTTGCTATTCAATCATTTAATTTTTTTTTCAAGCAAATCAGTACTAGGATTCATACTTATTGTGTAATGGTTTGTCCAAAACAATTATAACTTGCAAGTAATTCAAATCATTTTCATAAGTTATCTTTGAAAGTATCATGGTTTCCAAGCAATTAGTAACTTCATGTATTTAGTTCAAGTTTTCAAATTTTTAATTATCATAACTTTCCTTTGAAGAAAATACTATTCCAAGTAGTCAATTTGTTTATGTTCCTTTCAATTACGTAAAATTCATACTTTAGTTTTTAAATCCAAGCGATAATTCCTTGTATATAATAGTTTCTTTTTCATAATTGTATTGGTATATTGCTTCATTTAAGATTCATGAATTCAAAGTTAAATTCTTAGTTAGATATCTAAACAAGAGGAGTTGAAACCAAAAATTAGCGGCGTTCGGTATCTATGGTGCCTCTGGGTCACACTTATGGGTAATGTCATCGTGTTGAACTACTGCACTTAACGCCTAATAAAGCTGCAATAATGGCGTCTGTGGCATCGTCCCTCTAAATCGCCGAGGAGAAATAAGGGTCATTTGGAAGTTAAAATCCAAGGGGCGGGTAATCCCCCTTGGATCGATAACCTAAAAAGATTAATTTTTAAATGAATTTACATTCGATCAATTAAACTTTAAATAACCCCATTAGGGTTTGGATGTGTGTGAAGATATTGAAAATTTATTTTATCTTGATGATTTCAACGAATGATAACGGATTAAGAGTGACGTATTTAATAGGAAATAGGACTTAGTTGTTTTAGGACACAAGCAGAAGGCCACCTTAAGCCTTTTTACTATAGAGCTACCATCGTATGTAGCAACCGCAAAGAAACTATCTGTAGTACCCCTGCCCTAATCAATTTCTAATCTCGGTTAAATCTTGGTCAGTTTATCTTAATATAATGTTATAGTTAGATGTTTGATTTAATGCATAGCTGTTGATGTGGTTTTCGCACTAGTTGTATGCAAGTTGTTTAGTGTTCATATTTTGTGGTATTAATATCGGGCTAACGCTTTCATTAAGTTTATATATGTATGCATGTATCACTCTTGGTTGCAGGAGATTTCAGGTACAACGCCGCATGAGTGCGAGGTTCGTCTTCACCTGGATTTGCAGGTTTGAGTGTACCTCTTTAATCCTTAGAGTTGGTTTAGGTGGTTGTAAGACCCTAGTTGACCATAGTCGTGCTCAAGTGAGCATTGTCAGTCATCGTCGGTGTTCCCTTCTTGTTTGGGTTTGTGAGTCGTCTGTCTGGTTGACTTTCTTGGTTTGTGTGCTTGGTGTGTTGGTTAAATTGATTAATTAGTCCTTAGTATTTAATTTGATTAAATATGTGTTTGTGCATTAAAGATTAATGGACTAAATTAATCGGGATTTCTTTATGTGAATTATCGTTGATTTGAATTGCTCGATTTAAATTGGGAGCAAGTTCAATTAAATGGGTAATTGTAATATTAGATGTATTATGTTTATGCCTTCGAAAAGAAAGATTTAATTTTAATTGAAATAGAATTAATTTTATCTTCTTGGCATCTTGGAAATAGAAAGATTAAATTTCAGTTGAGTGAGAAAATCAATTTTAAATGGGAAAAGCAATTCAATTTATTGAGATAGTTGGAAAAGAATTATTTTTAAATAAAAATTTTAATTCCAAAAAAATGAAATTTTGGTCAACTCTTCCTTATAACCTAGACTTTTGGAAAATTTTGTGGATGGATATTTTTGGAAAAATATTTGTTGGAAAAATATATTTTTGGGATGAAATTTGGGGGTTTTGGAAGGAGAAGGATTTCTTGAGCTGCAGGTTGAGGCTCTTCATCAGATCCTTTCCAGGAATGCTTACTGAGGTAGGAATTCTGGTTATCAGTTAGTTATTGTTTAAATTTTAAAAAAATGGGCATTGGATGTTCTTCATGCTATTTGGTTTTAATTTTTCCATTGATTGTCAAGATTAAGAACTGTTGTGGAAATTAGTTAGTTTGGTTGATTGCTTGTAATTTTGTATGAAGAATGGTTCCTTTTTGGCCCAATATGGGTTTTGCTGGAAATTTATTTGAGGTTTTTGTTATTCCTCAATTCTTTTTGGGTGTTTGAAACCCATTTGTGTTGGAAGGAAGAATACCTATCAAAGAAATAAAATAAAGGAAACCAAACCATATTTCTTATAAACCTGTTTTTATGGCAAATCAAAAAAAAGAAATTTAAACCATTCCTTTTTGTTTATTTCGAAATTTATAATCGAAATTTTTTTAAACAAAAAAATATAATGGATTGGGGTTCGGAGGGCGGGGAGCGGAGCTCCACCCTCCTCCTCCTCCCCCCTCTCGTGCAGGCCGCAGCCATTGGTGGCCGCAGGGAGCGGCGTCCCCCGCGGTGGCCGCAGGGCGCCGCGTTCCCCCGCATGGGAGCCGCAGGTCCTGCGCCCATCGCGGCGGCGCCGCTACGGCTAGGGCACGGGCCCGGTTTCCCATATCGCCCTTTTGCAATTTAGTTTTTTAAAATATTTTTTTTATGTATTTTTTTTTATTATTCAAAAAAATATATATATATATAATATTTTAATATTATTTAATGGTAATTTTTAATTAAGTTTTTAATTATGATTAATGTGGCATAATTATAATTAATGATAAATTTGATATTAATTAATTGTATAATGGAATATATACGTTAATTAATATTCAATTTCATTTTATGATTAACGCACTTGTTCTAATTAAATTCTAGAATTGCTAATTTCGCAATTAATTATTAATTGGTTATATTTCGATTAATCTTGGATTAATAAATACATACCTTAATTAATAGCTAATTTGAGTATTTGTCTAATTGAGGGAGTATTGTTTTTTTTTTATAAATAAAATAGAATATTATGTTATTGGAAAATTGTTGAAATATGATATATTTACTAATTGATTATGTTAAATAATATTCAAGAACATATCATTTGAGTAATTGAGAAGTAAATGAAATATTTTATCATTGGATATTTTGATCATTTTAACGATATACTATTGGAAAGTAATAATGTATTGTTTGGAATGTTGGTGAGTTAATGGTAATTTCAATTTGTAAAGCAAATGGTATAGTTATAATCTTCCTCTGTTTTGAGACATAGGCGAATGGACCATTGGAATTGTGATATTGTATTCTCCTAGTAACAATGATTTTTTTGTCAATGCAATTCGAAAACTTAGATCATTAGAAAACTTGGTTGATTATTAATGTTCAAATTGATATGAGAAAATATTGTCTTTTCCGGTTATTGCCTTTGCGAGTTTAATTTTTGTATCCGCTTTTGCTTATGTAATGGCAAGTCATGCTTTGTTTGATAGGACCCTGTCGTATGGATTGATTTGGGGTACCTGTTTCAGTCCTCGGTTCCGAGTTGACTGTTGTTTTGTGGTAGTGTCATATTTGGTCATATCCTTTATGTGGGTGTCGAATGTTGATTCGTGGTTGACCATAGTTTGTCAGGTCTCTAGTTAGAGTACCGTCAGTAAGTGTACCACTTTTGAGTCGTGTTTGACCAGATGGTTGTTCCCTCCTTCTTGAACTCCGTTCGTCTGACCATGTGTATTCCTTGGTTTTTGAGTTCGTCTGAGTTTAGTCTAGTGTCGTATGGGAAAGTGGCTTTTGATTGGGGGCCGCGCCCAAAGTGGCTGCTGGGTAACCCGTCAAAAGTGAGTCTAATAAGTGATAACCTATCAGTAGATTAGAGTGTAATCTCTAAGTAAGATAATTGTGCCTCACACATGGGAAGAGTGCTTACACAGACTCGACATGCTATGAGAAAGCCTGAAATGGCAAACCATCATCCTTGTCTTCACGAGAGGATGTGTGGGTCCACATGAGGCTTGGATGGGCAGGAGGCTCGGATTAGGTTGCTAGGGTAACCCAGTGTATGGGGCCAGAACCTATGAAGACCTGCCATGGTAACCGTACCAGGTTGTGTGATGACACTTGTCCCTACGTTCGCTAGTGTGTTGTCGTTTTGTCCTGTTAGGAGCACGTTTGTGGGTCGTCCTATTGTTTATACCCTTGTGAGTACTTGGTTTCATGTTAGACCTTGGGTGGTGATAACTCAGTTTTGTGGATGCTCCAATGGACCTTTGTATTAGCTTTGATTGTGTTCAGCTGGATCCTTTTCTTTTCAGGGATCGTTTATGTATTTATTGACCGATGTGGTCGCTTGTATATTGTTTTTGTTTCGCCTTGATGACCATATTGTAATGGTGTAACCTCTTGTATTCTTAACTTTATTAATTGTCAGAGGGGTCTTGCAGTTGAGTAGACCCGGAGATGTAGCCCTTTAGGGGTGAACTCCGAGATCATTATGGTGTTATGTGATGTTATTCTCTTATGTTTACCTTATTCAACTTTATCATGTATGAATAGCTTATGTTAGAATGTATAAGTGGATAAGATGGAATTAACTTTAAATGCTTATATGCAGTCCTTTCTTGAATGCCATTTTGATCGAATGGATAAGTGATTTAGATGAGATTTATCGTAGATGCATGTATGCAATCGTCTTTTAAATGCAATAAATTGGAATATGAAAGAATGTAACTTAGATTAATGGAATATATTCAGTTGTTGTTAGGAATTTTAGTATGCTTGAAAAGATCTCATATGTTTATGATAAAATTCTAGTGTGTTAGAATATTAGATGTATGGCTTGTATTTTAATGAAAAACTTGAATGAAGATCATGAATAGATCTTAATGGATGAATCTTTGCTTGTGATTTATATTTCCATCTTCTGAAAGAAATTATCCTGATTAAGAATTATCTCGTTATTAAGATAATCAACTTATTGGATTAATTGTGTGAGTTAAGTAAATTGTGAAATTTAAGTAATCTCGTTGGGAAACTCTTTAGGTGTTAGTTGATGTCTTCCGCTATGTAATCTAAATCTTTGATATCTTGTTGTATCTTAATGTGGTGTAACTTTTAAAAAAATAAAATTATTGCACTCTATTCTTGTGTTTTGGCTTATCCCTTCGGGGTTTCTTGGCGGGGCATTACACTATCTGGGACATTGACCCTAGAAAGGGTTGCGTACCCACCAAACAATTTACATTAAACCATAGTTAGAAACCAGAACTACATACTTTACGCCTTGATCCCGTGTTGAAACGGGTATGTAGGCAGTCTAGGGACGGAGTTGTCCCTTGTACTCAAGCATTCAAGGATGGGGATAAGGATTTGGTTTTGGGTGATTAGTTGGGTTCTTGAAGCTCCTTGGTCTTTTAAATCAAATGGTGCAAATACTAATTGAAAGGTTGAAATTAATTCAATGCATACTCAGAAGGAATCTCGTATGGATTCGCTTGACTTCTCGAGGCTTTAGGCTGAATTTCGAGGTGGAACTCACCTTGTTTATGTAATTAATTTAATACTCCTAAGGACGACGACCTCGGTGGACTCCTAGTAGGGGAGTGTAGTCTTTAGAGAGTGGCTCAGGACCTGAATGGTCCCGATGAGTCTAAAGTCTCTGGCCAGAGCATATCCTATTCTTATGAATAGATGCCTACCCCGTTTGGGTAGATGCCTATCCCAGATTGGATAGATGAAACCTCCTCTCCCATATGGATAGATGCCTAACCCGTATGGTTGGATGCCTAGTCCTGTATGGATAGATGCCTAACCCGTATGGTTAGATGCCCATCCCGGTTGGATGGATGCCTATCTCATTTGGATAGATGTACCTAAGTATGTGATTGAATCAAAAATAAATAAGAATAAGTAAGAATAAGAAATCAATATTTTTATATATTAAAAAAAAAAAAACTAGTTGAGTTTTTGGATTAAGTTAAGTGGGTTATTACATGTGGTATCAGAGCCAAGGTTCAAGTCTAGGCCTTGAGCTCGCTTCAACTTGTGCAATCTTGAAGATTATCGTGGAATTATTTGAATGTTGTAGAGGTAAATCACTATATCTTAAATCAAGAATTGAATAATAAATTCAAAATTTGAAGAAGACCTAAATGGAAAGAAAGGTAGAAGAAGAAAGAATAAGACCACTTCAAGGAGTCAAAGTGAAGATACGAATGATGGAAATCAACAAGACCAAGGGAATACTGAAATAGAAGTTAAAACTATAATCAACATATCAATTAAGAAAAGGGATGAGATCAACTCCATGGGATAGTCAATGCATGGTTCTAGAGTAAGGAAAAATATTCAAAATTAAAAGCAAGATTTAAAATGTGAACCCTAATAAAAATCAAGGAAATGAGATGGATAATAGGAGGGAAAAGATATGTTGGAGCTATCTAAGGATTTAAAGTAAATTACCCAACCTAAGCTCGAAGGAAAGAAAATTGGTGAAGGAGCTAAAGATTGGTTGAATGGGTCTAGAGGACTTTAGTGAAACAACTAAGCCATTATTGGTTCCTATCAACTAATCAAGGAAGCAACTAGTTGGTGGATTAACGAAGGGATAAAATGTGTATAGCAAGAATATAATCATGTGAGATCATTTTTATAAAAGGGGGCTACCACAATTACTAATCGATGGGTAGGCGAAATAATCTTTGACAAGGGGCTTTGATAGTTCAACAATATTAAAATAAGTTCATCAAATTGTTAAATTGTGCCCCTGTGTACCAAAAGATGAGGAGGGTCAAATCAAAAATTTCATTTTTGGGCTGAATATCAACATAAGATCATAAATTTATGTGCATGGACTCGTTAGCATGAATGAAGTACTTGAGAAGTCTCTAAAGCAAGGAAGAAAGATTAAAACCCTAGGAATAACAAGATAGAATTTTGAGAAAAATCTTTCATTCGAAAGGAGGTAGAAATGCAAGAGAACACAACTTCAACATGAATCAAAGGAATAATTCATCTGAAAGGAGACCACCTCCTAATAAAAATCAAGGGATGAATACAATAATAAAAGGGGCAATTATGATGGAAGTGATCAACAAATAGGATAACTTATCTACTAAGGTTCGATGAAGTAAGGAATAATCCTCCTATGAATAAGAGAAATAATGATCTAGAGTTATTCAGAGTTTTGGAAAGGCACCAGTACCAATTGCGAAACAAAGAGGTTGATCAATGCAAAGTATAATGGAATCAATATGATGCTACATGGGAAGACATGAATGAGATGCAACAGATGTTTTCAATAAACTCTTTTTAAGGTTATATTAAATAGGTGCATCGCGACGATGCACAATTTAAGGGGGGAAGGATGTCATAACCCTCTTAATAGGACTAGCTATTATTATTATTATTATTATTATTATTATTATTATTTTTACTACTACTACTACTATCATTGTTATGATTAATCTTATGAGTAATGTTAGTTAGAGATAAAAAAATTGAATAAGGATGGACTTATTTTAAAAAGAAGAATTAATATGTGGTGACACAGATGAGGTCATAAAATTATTTGGAAATTATTTATTTACTCAATATTCTAATTCAACACATGGTGTAGGAGAACTAAGAAGATTCTAGAAATGAATTTCAAATTCAAATTTCAAATGCATGGTTGAATGTAACCACCACTATGACAAGATGTAAGGAATGTGTCTTGCATGAATGAATTGCAAATTCAAGTTTAATATGCATGTAACCCCCACTTTTGCATGGAATTATTTTGGGAAAAAGAATATGGAAATTAATTAATTCTTTGGTAGTGGGAAACGCTTCTCTTTTTCTATATATTGACTACTAGATTTTCGAAAGAGGGAGTTCATTCTTTTATTTTTTTGTGATAAAATAGTCTTTGATTTCTTAAGAAATTAGTTTCAATATCTTGATAGTTATAGGAGAAATTTCGTAGAAGTATTGCAAGATTTTTAGAGGTTTTGGAGAATCCTTACTAGGCTACAAGGAAAGGATTGAAGAAGGATAGCTGGGAAAAGAGAAGGTGATCAATAACAAAGTCTTCATTTGATTATAGATTCAGGTTGCTCCTTCCCTACTTACTTGCATGTTCTTTTTTTTTTGTAGAGAAAAGAACGGGGGGATTACTTTTTATTTGCAAGCATATTATTTGAAATAACTTTATGTAGGTTTGATATTTTATTTAAATCAGAAAGAGGGTGGGTTAAGTAATATAGGAAATTGCATTCTCATCTCTCTTCAAGAAATCTCCTTCATTGTTTTCAGATTTTGATAAAGGAAACACATTGCATGCTCTCGGATTTCTATAGAGAAAAAAAACATATGCATGTATCTTTCCCTGTTCCAACTTTTGATAGAGTAAATCTACATGCCTGTATGAAATAAATATGTATATTTTCCCTTCATGTTGAAGTAATAAGTTAGAAGGGTTGCTTCCAAAAAAAAAATGTATACAAATGAGAATATCAATTGAAAACCCATCCCTTGATTTAATCCAATTATTTTATGTTTCAAAAACAAAATATAGATTAATAAAACATATATACTAGAATAAAATAAAATAATAAAACACAAAATATTAATTGTCATTATAGTTAAACATTTAGAGTAAAAATAATTATATATATATATATATATGAGTAACACATTAAAGTTTACATTAAAACTATAGTTCAATAGAAGCCCTTATGAAATGTTGTAAGAAAGCAATGTTGAAAACAAAGTAAGGCAGAGGTCTCCTGTATGTGGAAGGAAATAGAAAGCTATGTTTATATCCTTGTCAAACGGAAATACTATGCTACGTAACTATGTTTGTAAAAACAAAAAAATATTTAGAGTATTATGTCATGTATTTCAGAAAGGGATGTAAGACCATAGTAAGATAGACAATTGTTGATAGAAAATACAGAATGAGATGGGTTTTAAAACTTTCTTCTTAATGTAATAGTTATGAACTTATTCTGTGTGAGAAAATCTCATGTTCTGAACTGCAACTCTTTCACTTGTTTTTCTGTATCAGAAAGGAATTTGAATGAAGAGAAAAGTCTTTTAAGTTGTTTACTGAATTTTTTTTAATAAAAAGGATAAAATAAGTTACATTTTCATTAGTAGTTCCCTACATACATATGCTTATATCTTAGTGGATAAGATTTCAAAGTGACATTCAATAATGAAAACTCTGTCATTATAGATGCTAAATAAAATGTATTGTGCATTGATCATCTGGTAGTACAGACATTAGATTAAAAAAAAAAAGTATCTGTTCCTAGTATGAACACAGTAAATGGTGAAAGAATGAAGTGGGTATTTGTATATTACTTGAAAAATAAAGCATACTTTTACTTTTAAGAATTTTGCCCAGTAAATTTACATACTACCTTGTAGGTAGGCATAGTTTGATTAAACAAAATAGGTTTTTAGGAACCAAGCCATTCGGATCTCACCCCTCTTTGATCACCCATAGGAAGATGCAAGAGTAAACCCAATTCTTTTTTCTTTCTTTTCCTTCCTAGAGGTTACAAGAGGGTCATCTGGCTGAAGTCTTTATTTTATTTTATTTTTGACCCTACTATTGATGTCATTCCTATAGCGGCACCATCCCTCCTCCTTCCTGTTACCCTTCCCCATGCCTCTAAAATGTCTTTGGATTTGCAAGCTATAGATCTACATTGAGTGAGAAAATCATGATAAACCAATTTAAAAAAAAAACACAGAGAAACAATGTTAAGGTAAATGGAATTATATTAAAAAAAAAATTCATAAAGAAAACAAATAAAAGAAAACAACAATACTTTTTTTCCTTGCACCCTTGTTGTGGTAATAGCCTCCTCTTCATAGCTAAATTCTTCCTGTCATGGGGATCAATACCAGTAGAACCCTGGACGCCGCCTCTTGTCTAATTCTCACAAGAAAAATAAAGGGGGAAGTAAAGGAAATCCTTAAGGATTTTTAGGGCTTTTAAGGAAATGCTATTTTTCTTTTTTAAATATTTCCTTGGACTTTCCTGTGAACGACATTCTTTTTATTTTATTTTATTTTATTTTTTTACTAAATGATTAAAGGCTTTATTTATTTTCATCTTATAAAATTTAAGGGGAGTGAAGTGGTAATAATTTCAAAATAAATTTCAAGATTAGAAAAAAAACATCCTTTCTCATGTGGCATGTTAGAATAAAGTTGCCTTTTTAATTAATAAATTCCCTTTTCTTTTAAACTTTCCTATTTTATAATGTTTCCCCTTTTCATAAAGTAAAAGTAATGTAGTGTTGCATTAAAAATATAAATAAAAAAATAAAAATCATGATGATTGGGTGGGGATTATGAAATTGATTTATTTATATATAGAATTGAATATTATTGTTACTTTATTTCCTCATTAAAGATATAAAAAGAGAATTAAAAAAAAAAAAAAAAAAAGTTTTGTGAGCAAGGGAATATATCATTTAAATAAATATAGTGACTTTATAAATATAATAAATAAAAAATATTAGAGGTAAAATATATGTAAAAGAATTTTATTTTTTTACATTTATATGGTGTGGATTATGTACCTAAGTTTATATATTTAAGATTTGGGAGTCATTATAATTTATCAAATTTCATATAATATGTAATCATAGATATTGTCAAAGAGTCATCCAAATATTAATTTCCAAATCTAGTATCGTTGTCTTTCGTAATAAAGGATATAGATAAAGTTATTATTTGTAGAATGTATCCAACAATAAAGTTAACGTTACTTCAAGTGGAAGGAGTAATTAGTTATCACTTTATAATCTTGCAAAGGTATTAGTTCAAAAGCAACTAGAAGTTTATTGATTAGAATTGTCTATTAGGAGACTTAGTATTATTTACTTGGTTAACTAGCAAGTGTTTACACTCTTGTCTAATCTCTTTTTCAAACAATTAATAACTAAGAATAATGTGGTTAATTTGAAGCTTATTGTTGAATAGTTGTTTCCTTTTCCCTTCAACAAGTGAGTATTAAATTCATTTCCAAAGTATAATTATCTGATACTTTAAATTCTATTTCAAGCAATTTATTACCTTTCAAGTATTAGGATTCACATTTAAAGTAGTGTTATCATTTGTAGATGAAATTTGTATTACTTCATATGGAAGAATTAGGTGGGATTAGTATTAAGTACTTTTCAGTTCAAACAAGTAGGTGTTAAAATTCATTTCCAAATTCTTGCTATTCAATCATTTAATTTTTTTTTCAAGCAAATCAGTACTAGGATTCATACTTATTGTGTAATGGTTTGTCCAAAATAATTATAACTTGCAAGTAATTCAAATCATTTTCATAAGTTATCTTTGAAAGTATCATGGTTTCCAAGCAATTAGTAACTTCATGTATTTAGTTCAGGTTTTCGAATTTTTAATTATCATAACTTTCCTTCGAAGAAAATACTATTCCAAGTAGTCAATTTGTTTATGTTCCTTTCAATTACGTAAAATTCATACTTTAGTTTTTAAATCCAAGTGATAATTCCTTGTATATAATATTTTCCTTTTCATAATTGTATTGGTATATTGCTTCATTTAAGATTCATGAATTCAAAGTTAAATTCCTAGTTAGATAACTAAACAAGAGGAGTTGAAACCAAAAATTAGCGGCGTTCGGTATCTATGGTGCCTCTGGGTCACACTTACAGGTAATGTCGTCGTGTTGAACTACTACACTTAACACCTAATAAAGTTGCAATAACGGCATCTGTGGTGTCATCCCTGTAAATTGCCGAGGAGAAATAAGGGTCATTTGGAATTTAAAATCCAAGGGGCAGGTAATCCCCCTTGGATCGATAACCTAAAAAGATTAATTTTTAAATGAATTTACATTCGATCAATTAAACTTTAGATAACCCCATTAGGATTTGGATGTGTGTGAAGATCTTGAAAATTTATTTTATCTTGATGATTTCAACGGATGATAATGGATTAAGAGTGACATATTTAATAGGAAATAGGACTTAGTTGCTTTAGGACACAAGCAAAAGGCCACCTTAAGCCTTTTTTCTATAGAGCTACCATTGGATGTAGAAACCACAGAGAAACTGTCTGGGACATTGACCCTAGAAAGGGTTGCGTACCCACCAAACAGTTTACATTAAACCATAGTTAGAAACCAAAACTACATACTTTACGCCTTGATCCCGTGTTGAAACGGGTATGTAGGCAGTCTAGGGACGCAGTTGTCCCTTGTACTCAGGCGTTCAGGGATGGGGATTAGGATTTGGTTTTGGGTGAGTAGTTGGGATCTTGAAGCTCCTTGGTCTTTTAAATCAAATGGTGGAAATACTAATTGAAAGGTTAAAATTAATTCAATGCATACTCAGAAGGAATCTCGTATGGATTCGCTTGACTTCCCAAGGCTTTAGGCCGAATTCCGAGGCAAAACTCAACTTGTTTATGTAATTAATTTAATACTCCTAAGGACGACGACCTCAGTGCACTCCTAGTAGGGGAGTGTAGTCTTTAGAGAGTGGCTCAGGACCCGGATGGTCCCGATGAGTCTAAAGTCTCTAGCCAGAGCATATCCTATTCTTATGAATAGATGCCTACTCTGTTTGGGTAGATGCCTATGCTGGATTGGATAGATGAAACCTCCTCTCCCATATGGATAGATTTCTAACCTGTATGGTTAGATGGCTAGTCCTGTATGGATAGATGCCTAACCCGTATGGTTAGATGCCCATCCCGGTTGGATGTATGCCTATCTCATTTGGATAGATGTACCTGAGTATGTGATTGAATCAAAAATAAATAAGAATAAGTAAGATTAAGAAATCAATATTTTTATATATTCAAAAAAAAAAATCAGTTGAGTTTTTGGATTAAGTTAAGTGGGTTATTACAAATGACATCATATCAACCAATATCCAACACTTATGTATTTTAATATTTTTATGCATTATATTTATTTCAAATATATCTATCTTCAACTACCTATCGAAAACACTCATATTGAGTTTAATTACAAAGATATTCATTTCAAGATCGAGAATACATGTATGAATAAATTAAGAAAAACAAATGTATAATTAAGGTTTTTACATCAATCCCATTTCTTCATTTCTTAACTATAACAAGCTTACTCATCATGAAAAATTCATAAAAACACAACTATTCTCCAATTCTAAAAGTAGACATAATAAGTAAAAGAAACAAGCTAACAAGTTGTTGGTTCCCTGAAGGGTTTACACTGCAAAGGGCAGAAACCAAGTTGATTCTTGAGATTATATATGGAGAAGCCAACTCCAACTATCAATATCTTCAAGAACTTGGACCAATTATGACAAGGATTTGGCAAATCCTTCTACACTTTAGGCTCTGCAAGACCCAAGAGGGCGATCCCCTAGTGAATCTATAATCTTTGCGCCATACTCACAAATTACACCAAAACTAAGTATATAATCTCATATAAAGGCTCAAAAAAGAGGGTTAATTCTCAAGAATGGCAAATTCTTCAGTGATCCTCAACCTATTGGAGCATGAGATGGGTAAAACATGAAATAACATACATAAACTGAAATGTATTATGATAATCAACAATTTGCAATAAATACAGATGAACGGAGCATAAAACTGATTGTAAAGACTTAAGACAAGCTAGGACCAATGCCTTATTCCATTGGGTGCTTGTAATAAAAAAAGACATAAAATGATTTGTAACAAAATTCTATCTAATAGCATTCAGATCTAAGATAATACTGCTTTACAATATTTCTTATCTGCAATCCCAACCCAGACTACTTATCAAATCCTTGAACAAGCCCTATCACTCTACAATTTTGTTTTAGCATTTAATTGATCCCTTAGATCAAAGCATAAACAAAAACTACATACATCACAACAATGCACTGAATGAAATAAATCCTTGATTTTATTTCATTCAAAAGATGATAGAATTGTACAATGGAGAGAAATAGATCAAAATTGTATTTCTATTGAGTAAATTTTCTATTTTTGTCATAAAAAAATTCACACATAACTCCTTCGAGAACCTACAAAAAACTTGACACAAAACTCTTATCTATTGCTCTGTAAAATCTTTACAATTTGCTCATTTCCACATAAAACTTTCTACGGGAACCTATAACTTTGTCTTAGTAAAACTTAGTACAGAAATCAAAATCGGAACCCTATTTCTTGGCCTTGAATTCCCTTTTATAGAAAATAAGGGAGCAAACAAGCTACACTCTAGAGGAGACACCAGTCATTCAAAAATGATCGGTTACCCATAATCCCGCTACAAAATATTCCCCTTAAGGAATGTCATAACCAACACCAAATATCTGCAATTGATTCATCTTGACACTTTATGCACTTTATCCCCTTTTGTTGTTGATGATGAAGATCTGAGACAGACCCACCTTGTTGTTGCTCACGTCCAAAAGGTAACTGTTGCAAGAAAACAAAACTGCCTGCCAGATTGTCACATCAAACAGTTAACTAACTAACTATTTGCATTCCTTACTCCTCTTTTAAGTAAGTATTACTCCACTCACCATATTCTTCATCTAATAGCCATTTGAAATTCATAACCTTATCAACTTTTCCTCTGTATGGAGTATACTTAATTGCCACCTGATTTGCCTCCCTTTCAAAAGATTCAAAGAATGTTCTTGTACATATTATCTTGTCGATGTTGTCCTCCAGCATGCCAGTATCTAGCTCCTCACAAATCAATTCTGTAGACACCTAAAAGTTGTACAATGAATGAAGTGAATTTTATTCATTTAATTATTCTTAATTCTTCCAATCAATTAAACTAAGATTTAATTAATATCCTTATTCTTCTAATTATCCTATTAATCAAATTAAAGATTTGATTAAATCCATTTCCTCTAGCCTAACCATTTAATTGAATAAATCTTATTTATTTAATTAAAATCCCCTTTTCCCCTTTTTGATTAAATTCACATTTAATTAAAATCCCTTTTGCATTTTAAATAAATCAAAATTTATTTAAAAATCCCCCCACTTGCAAAATCCTACAAATGCAAGTTGCATCCCCTTTTTGGCTAAATTAAATCATTATAATTTACCAAAATTACCTATTTTCCCTCACCCACTTGCAAAATCCTACATTCCCCTAATCATTCTTCTAGAAGCCTTCTAATCCTATCCTAATCATGTATTATTCTCCTAATCATGTCCCATCCCTAAAATTGGGGGAGTCACTTCTCCAAATTTTGAAGAAAGTCTTCAAAATGCATTTAACACTTTATCTATTTCAACAAGTTAACTTGTTGAGTCTTCCAAACATGTAAGGCTCTTACATAAACCATTAGTGGTTTTCCTCTTTTGACAAGTTAGCCTCCAAAGTCTTCAAAAGGCATTTAATGCCTCTTACAAACCCATACCCCTTAGCCATGATGGTTGTCCCTTAACCATTTACCCATGTTGCACAAGACTTTATCTCTTGGGTAATAGCATGCCCCCCTGGTTAATGACATTATCCATTATGTCACTCCTTGAGGTTATCCCTGGTTGCTTGATTGGCATCTAATGCTTGTTTAGAATCCCCTCAAGCCCTCTCAAGGTGACATTTGTCAACTTGGGATTGGATGTATTGATAACTTTCAATCCTAGCCCTTGTTGAGATTACTCAATCTCAACCATCCATTTCTCTGTTTTCCCTATAAATAGAGTTCATTCCTTCTTCAATTGATCAAGTCTTTTGTGAATCAAAATTATAGTCACATTTCAAGTTAAGGAACTCTCTTTGTCATCACCAAGCATCAACATCATCCTCAAGCATCCATAGCACATAGTTTAGCTTCATTTGGTTGCATTTTAATCTTCCATCCTAGCTTTATTTCACTTCTTTTATAAGTTTTGCATTCTCATCTTAGTTTAATTAACTCACATAGCATACTTAGCTTTGAATTTGGAATATACTTTGCCTCCTATTCACCTAGCTGGCATCCTTCATCTTCATCTTCATCTCTTAGCACTCACTAGAATCCTAGTTGCATCCATTTCAATTCTAGTAGCATTTTTCATATAACTCATTCTCTAGGTTGTCATCTTGAGGATCAAGTGCTTGTCCAAGTGAGGGACACCTTTAATATTAGAGATCTTTAGAAACAGAGGACAATGAGGTGATTTTAGAGCTTTTAATCTATTCATGTGTTTTGATTTTTAACATCTAATGCAATGCTTCATTGGTGTGTTTGAAGTGTTTTCCCTCTTGCAGGTAGAAGACCATATTTCCAGCATACAAGTTCCACTTGAGTGTTGATGACTCTTTCTGCCTCATCTTTCCAAAATTGTAAAGGCTTAATTGCCCCACTTTCATCCTCAATACCTAGCAGAAGTGTTTCATTCAACTCACTGAAATTTTTCATCAACTCCCTTATCTTTCTTTCTATATTTTCTGCCAGCATCTGAGCTTCCTGCATTGACTTTACCAACAAATAGGTTGGTTGAAGTGTAGGTGGCCTCTCAGCATGGTATTTGGAAGCCATTGACGTTATTCTAAGTTCATTTCTCCTTTGTAACCATTTTCTAAACAAAGGGATTGCCACTTCCTTATCTCTGTCAAAACTTTGAATAGCTTTAAACAATAAAAAATATAAAGAATGAATGCTATTTAATCTACTATCCACCTTCCCATTCGAACGAGTTAGCACCGAGCTAACTATCTCTCTTTTCTTAAAGGTAAACTGATCCTCTGTCTCCTTTAGCTTATTTTCCAACTCATTGACTTTATCCAAAAGTTGGGCTCTTGTTGGATCAGTTGATCTAGTAGGTTCAGGCTCTTCATCAGCATATGGCACTAACGGTGTGCTTGGAATATCAGTCTCATTGTCGAATTGAATTGTTGCATCTACATGTGAGACAGGTGGAGACCTAGACGTTGATGAAACTAATGCAATTGTAGGAACTAAAGAGGACACTCATATCTGTCCCTACTCAAGAAGTTGAACTTTAGTTTGCAACTCCGTACACTTTTGTTGAACTACATTATAATCATTGAAAAGATTTTGCAACTTCTTCATTAGTTCCTCCTTTTCCATAGCCTCCCTCTTTGAAGTTTCATGGGCCAATTTGGCCACATCAATAGATAACTTCGAGGCCTCAACATTTGATGTATCAGAGGCTCTTTTTATAATGAGGCTTCCCCTCAAGTTTGGATTTATATCACTAATATTAGGCCTTCTAGGCCCCTGTTTTAGTGCCCATATTGTCAAGGTTGCATAATCATCTACAAATTTTGATCCTTTCAGTGCCAACCTTGCTTCTTCCTCTAAATTGAATTGTTGATCTTTTGATTTCCTAATTGCATCAAAATCCACTACATCCGTTATATCCCATTCTGGCAAAATTAAGACTCCGACCTGATTTATAATCATATCACCTTCATCTGCAATGATTCCTTTGAATTCTTCCATCATTTCATTCTTGACCTCTTCTCGATTTTCTTGATCATACCTATCTGGCCTTTGGGCCTTTCTCTCAATGCTTCTCCTCTTGTGTTCTTCTATCTTCATTTTCCATATAAATTGCAGGAAGGTCAGGCTTCTTACAAAGGCTTCATCCTTAAGATATCTATCACATGCCTCCTTCCTTGCATCTCTAAAGGCCCTACCCTGAATATCCAAAGGAGTGAGGTCCAATTCTAAAGTGGGTGGCATAGGAGGAATACCAATCTGCATCTCTGCATTTGTTACTACAATAGTATCATCCTCTTGTTGCTCTTCCATGTGTTATTCCACTCCTTGTTCTTCAACCTGCCTTGGAGGTCAAAGAGGCACATGTGGTGGCGAAGGACTCTTATCCGATTCTTCAAGATCAATGATCTTGACCCCTTTGAAAGGTCTTACTTGTACTTTTGGGGGTGGCTCTATTTTCATTAGTTTCTTTCCTTTTCTTGTCACTAACCTTCCATTGTTACTGCTACTCTCCTCTTCACTACTTGTTTTTTCTCTTACCCTTTTTATTACAATACCACCCTTTGGAGGGGTCACATAGCTAGCTCTGCCTTCTTCTAGCCCATCTGTTCTATGAGGTGGAGGAGGAGGTGAACCTGGTTGTTTCATTCTTATTTGATGAATCAAGGCTACTTCTTCTAGTGTGATGGGTGTAGGCTACTGTACATTTCTTCTCTCAGCTTGCCATTCGTGGACTTCCTCAAGTCTGGTTCTCTTTTCTTTTAATGCAAGAATTAGTTCATCAAAAATATTCATGACAAAATCAACTTTAGCACAAAATGGAGTGAATTTTTTTACCGGATCATAATTGGGATCCATTTTCTGCACTATAGCCCATTGCTTCCTAAAAGCTAACCACTTCTCCTTCCACCAATCCTGAGTCATGAAATCAAATTCATTTCTTATTATATCCTCAGGAAAATTGTGCTCATGGGGAAATGAGCCTCCTTTTATTCTTGCCTTGAAAATATTGTAAAACCCCTCTAGGTCGCTATGTCTGGCTGTGCTGACCCCTAAATGATATGGTGCAAAAAGCTTGTCAAAATGCACATATCCCCCTTTAATAATCACAAAATAAGGAATGACAGTATAATTAGGGAAAATAGTCCCTTTGCCTCTACCCTTCAACTCCTTATAATGTATACAACCTATTTGCCACATTACTTCAGCAAAACCCAATCTTAAAGGAACATTAAAAGGTAATACATGTGGCTGACTAGGAAAATCACAAACTCTGATAACTATACTAACAGTATAAGGGATAATGTCCCACCAGTTGTGCTCAATTTTCAAAAGTGGCAACCTTTCCTTTGGTCTTATAAAATCATGCAGCTATGTGGGAATCCTTGGTGGATTCATTGTTAATCTTTGCCTCAATCTAGAAGCAAAACTATTAACAAACCTCACAAAATTGGCATCCTGCCTGTCCCAAGACATGTCCATACTCCAAAGTTGCACCAGCACCTCAATATTCTCAACTGTTCTTCTGAGATTCACGGTACCCTCAAAGTAGTCTACATTTCTATATAAGAATATGTGAATTAATAGTGAATACCAATATAAATGAGTGCTAAATACACCATTCTTAATATCTTGCAACCCCTCATGAATCTTCTCTTCAAGATATGGGGCAAAGTAAAAAACCATTGTAAAATCTGGATGTTGAATTTGTATACACATATACATAAAATCAGGTGGCATGATTGTAATAGGGTTGAACCCTAAAATCTAGCATCCAAATATTTGGCAAAAGCACCCATAGGAAAAGGCTCCTCTAAACTAGGGCCAATATGGTAAGTTGTATCTTTGGCTTTTGGCAAATGAGCTAGAAGGAGGCTAGCTCTAATGAAACCCTTCATCCTGTAATATTTTGCCTTCAGTTCACTCAAATCTATCTGAACCAAGGTAGCAGAAGGTTCATACAAATAAAAAAACTCTTGAAATTCCTCCCTCATTTCCCCTTACAACTCTAGAAACAAGGTCATATCTATCTGCAACAACTTTGAGGAGGTCAACATCCATGAATACATTTGGCACCTCTAACCTACCCAAGTCATATTGCTAAGCACTTGAAAATGAGGATTGCAAATTTCTCTTTCCATGCCACAACCTAAACATTTCCACCCTAGTCATTGGTACCCTAGCGTCCACGATGTTGTATGCCTTATCAGTTAACCCTTCTCCTAGGGTTTTGCCTTGTACAAGTCTTTGCCCCTAATATTTACAATATCTCGAGGGCTTCAATGGATCAAGAAAATCATAAAAAATATTCCTCTTCAAATACTTTGTCTGTCTTGAGTGATTTCACATGGGAGCCATCCTACTTGACTAGGGCTTCTTAACAATTACCCACAGAAGGAAAATGGAAACTAGGGCTTAACACGAGATTATCAATTTCAACACAGAAAAGTGTGAATTCTCACCCCCTTTATACCAAATAAAAAAAAAAACTAGAGCAATTCACAATCTTCTCACTGCAATTTCACACAATCCGCACTTTCAACAGCTCTGAAAACACAAAAGAAGGATTTAGTACCTTACAACTTTGTACACACTAGATGAATCTTAATTCTGCACTACAAGAACTCATTTCAATCTTCTTCTGCTCAGGAATCACCTTTTGATCACCTTTGAATCATTTTGTGAGTTGAAAATGGCTTTGAAAATGCTTTTATTATTGTTCTGGAATGAAGCGTCACTATTTCATCCGCCGTTAATTCTCGCGCGAGTGAAGAAACGACTCAAAACTGCATTTCAATTAAGTTTGAATTTCCACCATTGATTAGTTCCCTGTTGGCAAATCGCATGAACAACATTGGTCAATCTAACATTGACCATCACATGTGGCAAGCAGGCCCATCAAAGGTATGACGTGACATCTCCAATTCACCCTCCACCTCATCTCGGTTAGTGGATCCCACCATTTGACTTACCTTGGCCCACCTTAGACATGTGGCATCATCTCATGATGTTGCGATCCTTAACCTCCATGCATCTTCGACCGCGGGGTTGCAAGAGTCATTGGATTTGTTCGAGCTTTATCTCCCAATCACGGTGTCCGCTAGTCTTAGCCACCTAATGCCCGAGTATCTTTTTGATCAAGATTAAAAGATCTTCATCCATTGAAACATGTGCAAATAGTTGGAACCTTTAGTATCTCGATTGTTATCACAAAGACATCAACCAAAATATTAATGTTCAGACAGGAAAAATTATGCGCCCAATGAAATATTAAAAGGGGACCTGCTTAGGAAAAATTAAAATGGAGACTTAGGAAAATATTGAGAGACAGCGAGAAAAAAGGTTGGTATTCTTAATTTTTCAAAAATTTGAATGACTTATACCTAAACGACGTTGGGTTATGATGCAGGCACTGATGCAAGTGCGCAGACATCGAAGGACAAAAACCTAACACTAGTAGTTAGCCAAATTTTGAAAATTTAAAAGTGGCGGGCTTTTGGGTTCAACACAGGTGCTAAACCAGAGCGCAGAAACTAATTCGCTTGCGCAGGGGTTGATTTGCCTGTAAACCCAAAAAAATTAACCAATTGTTTAGATTTATAAAAAATAGAATAAGAAAAACTATCCTACAATTGTTTTGGATTCTTTTTAGGGATATTTTTAATGTTTTTGTGATTTTTTTATTAATAGAAAGCAAAAATTTGAAATCTATCTCTAAAGAAATAAGTATCAAAAGACATTATGGTGCACATGCTAATGCAGGGGCGGTTGCACTAATCTGCAAAACCTACAAAATGGCAGTCAAAAAATTCAAATTTTGAAATGGAGGCGTTGAACTGCAACGGACACGTTGAAGCAATGGGGCGGACGCACTGAAGTGACAAATTGCGAGCTAGAAACACTAAACACTCACAAAAGGGTTAGAAAACGGGACGTGAGTCCCACCGGGCATGCCAAAATGAACTTAGGTAAAATTCTAGGTGAGGGAAAATGGTTAGTTAAATCCATAAAAACATTCAAATAACATTCAAAACAAGATAAAACACTATTATACATTCACAAACTTTCTCTTGCCCTCAGATTGAGCCTTTGATGAAGTGGAATGCGCCTGAAATGCTCCACTTGATTGGATTGGATCCTAGATGGGATGTGGATTGCTCTCCAAATTGCACAACAAGGGATGGGTATGGATGCAAATGTGGCTATAGTGTGGATTCTCTTGGTGGATTTCTAAGGGTAAAATGGCAGCATGAGATTACTTGACTTGGAGATGGAAAATGAAGTGGAGGAGACCCCAATTTATAGTTTTGAGAGATGATGAATGGACGGTCAAGATTGAATGGAAATGGAGGGTTGAGATTGAAGGAGAGGGAGCACATGGATTGAGAGGACATGAGGTGACAAGTGTGGAGACCAAGAGATTTTCCATAAAGGCATTTCTTATCTCCACACTCTACAATGTACATGGGGAAGAGATCCCCAAGTACATAGGGAAGATAAAAAGGAATTAAAAATTCCTTGGGGGATGAAGAGGGAATTAAAAATTCCCAAAATATTGGATGCATGGGGAAATGGAATGAGAAAAGGAATTTAAAATTCCTTGGGAATGTGAAAGGCATGAGAGAATGTGAGATTTTTGAAATCCTTGAAATGACCCAATTGGGTGCATTTAAGGTGGAAGGTGAGGAGGGGGCAAGTGGATTTTAGCCATAAATGGCTATGAGTTGACTTGGTGGCTAATCATGGGGATTAGCCACTAGAAAATGACAATGAGAGATTAAAGGGCAAGTGGGATTTGTGGGAGGATTTGAGAAGAGGAGAGAGAATGAGTGGAGAAATTTAAAATTGAAGAATAATGTTAAGCATGATTATGAGGGATTCCAGAAGAATTAATTAGGCTAATAAGAAATTAGAGAGAGTGATTTGTAGGAATCACCTTATTTAGTTAATTAATTTAGATTAATTAACTAAGGGTTTTTTAGAAGAAATAAATAATTAGATAACCTTAGAAGAATAGGGAATAATTGATTCATTAAATAAATCAATTATCTGGATTATAATAACAGGACTAATTAAATTTAATTTAATTAATGCTGAGAAGAATAAGGACTAACATAATTAAATCAATTAATTATGTAGAAGGGATAAAATTAATTAAATATTTAATTTAATTAATTTTGGACATCTACACTGCTCATAAAGCCTATGCACTATAGCCCTAAGCCTATTTGGAACTCCCAATTCTTCTGTCGTATGCCATAGGTTGTCCCATGGTACCGTATCAAAGGCTTTTCTAAAGTCTACAAAGCAACAAAAAGCCTTGCCCCTTTGAGTATTCCATATTTTTTCAACCAAGAACCCAAGTGTAACACCATCGTCTATAGTAGAATGTTTTGGTCTAAAACAAGCCCGTCCTTTGGCTCTTTTCCCTCTTATTTCTGCCCATCTACTAATCCCGCGTTCAATCATGCTTCCAAACAACTTCCCAAGCAGTGGGTTGACCAAAATAGTTTAGTAATTTGATGGATTGTTTAGATCACCACTTTTGTGAAGAGGGATCACAACGTTGGTTGTCCAATTTTCTGGGAAAGCCTCTCGAGTGACATTGTTAAAGATGTGATTGATATGAGGTGCAAGGACCTCAATGCCCCAATTTAGATATTATGCTTGTAGCCCATCTATGTCCTATGCCTTTCCCCTCCAAGCGTCCTTATGCCCTATTTGATAGCTTCAATGGTAAAAAGTTGAATATTGACATTGATTACCGAGGGTCCTTGTTTATCTTGACCGCGCTCATATAACAACTTTGCATATTCAAGCCATTGGCATCTTGTGATATTGTTTTCTACTTGTTTTCTCTTTTGTTTCGACTCTTTCTAAAATCTTTTGGGACTTTGTTTTCCAAGGGTAACCAGTTTCACATATTTTCTTTTTTACACCTCAACAATCTTTCGTACTCTTTTTTACTTTCCTTGTCCATCCCACCTTCTTGCAAATTTCTTTTTGCTAACTTGCAATCATCATCAAACCAAGGATTTGCGAAAAAAGTATTTTTAGTCTGTCTTTTGGATCTAGTTCTCTTACACTCAACTAAAGCTTTGTGAATAAAGGGGACCAACATATCCTTTCTCACAAGATGATCTGAATTATTGTAGTGCCCTTCCCTAATTCATCTTTCTTTTTATGCCTCGATAGACTTGATTTGACTCTTATGTGATGTTTTGATTCATGTATATGACTCTATCTATATGAGTAGATGCTATGGATGATGATAGACCTTTTATATTGACATATGTTATATGATGACTATTATGGATGATTGACATATCTTGGACTATTATGATGATGGATTACTATTTGATGATCCCTATGCAATCATTTTATATGTATGGTTTATATTTGTGTGTGCTGATTTGATGGTATTTTATGATGTACTAACCCTATCTCATGATTATATATGATACAGTGATGATTATGATAAGTGCTTGGCTATTGTGATTGTCTTCTACTGCGGTTGTGATAGTGACGATGTCATACCACTCATTCATGAGCATGATATGACATTGTGATTCATCTTCACTTGTTTGTTTATCTTATGATACACATATGTTATTGCACATGTTGTCTCGTGGTTATTGGTGGTTCCAGGACTGCAGGTGCTAGACATCGACTCCACCTAGTCTCATAGGTCTGAGTGTGTCTTATCCTAATGGCAAGTTATCAAAGATGACACTCTAGGTCTTGGTTGATATCCTAGTCAGTCTAGTGTTGTAGTTCAGTTGTCTTGTGGTGTCTCATAGTGTGTCGTTCGACCCTCGTGTTGGGTTGCCTTGGGATTTTGTGAGTATTTGATTATTTAGTTAATTGATAATTGATTAATATAGTTTAATAATGCTAAAATTAATTTATATTATAGTTTGTGTGTTTAATTATTATTTGTCTAATTTATTATTGGGATTTAATATTTATTTATTTATTTAATTATTTTATATGGCTTATTATTTATTTATTGCCCTTGGTTATTTTATTTATTCATTGGGCCTTTGGATTATTATTTGGATAATTATTGAGCTTGATTTATTGATTTATTTCTTATTGGCTATTTAGTAATTATTTATTGTTTAATTAATGTTTTCTTATATTTTTTTAATTTTATATTTAATTGGATTTTATTGGTGTTGCCTTTTATTTATTTAACTTGTTATTTATTAATTGGTTTTGATTTATTATTTCTCTCGTTACTAATGGTTATTATGTTATTATCTTGTTATTACTTGGATAATCAAATATATTATATAGTTTACCTACCCTTTTATCTGATTGGTTGATTTGGTGGGGGTAAGTAAATAATATTATTAAATATTACTTACCTCGATTTTATGCATGGTATGTATATTATATGGTTTATAGGAATATTTTGATTGGTCGGCGCATTTGTATACTTTTTCTTTAATTTTTCTATTTATTGTTTTTGGCTATGTGTTGTCGTGGTGGGCATCTCTGCGAATGATGCTTGAAGATTTTGGATTTTGGATTGTTTGAACTTGGAATTGGATTGCTGGAGTTGGATTGGATTGATTACTCTTCATCTAATTTGGCCTTACCATCACTTCTAGATCCAAGTTGGAGGATCTTCTTCTTTTTGTAATTTCTGATTTTCGAAGGAAAGTTTCTTCTCTACATGTTAAAAAGATTGTCTGTCGGGTATTGGGAAAATAAAGTTAATTATGGAATGTTATATAGATATACTATACAGTTTGGGGAAATAAATTCATGTATGTTTTCTTTGATTCCATTTATTTGAGTAGTTTACTTGTGATTTGTCGTGAACGACTCTATATGCACTTTGTGATTTCTTTGGTTGTGTGGTCTTGCTATTTCAATCAATTGGAAGTGTAACTTGGTTTCCCATACTCCCTTATGTGCCTTTGGAGTGTTTACATTCCTTGTTCATTATTTAATTTAATGGATTTAAGTGTTTACTCTCTGAGTGTTTCCGGGAGTTTCTAGAGCATTTGGAAGGGATTTGAGTCTATGATTTGGTTAATTGATTTAGTTTTCTACTCGATCTTTGTGTAATGGATGTTATTGCATCTTTTTGGATGGATTTGGAGTCCAATTTAATGCCTTAGTATTTTCTCCATGTCATTCATGGATTTATTCTTTCTATTTTTTTAGTTTTAGCTCTCTTTGTCATATGCACTATTCTGGACATCATATTCACTAAAAGATAGGTCATATGCGCTAAACTGTCTGGTTTTGTCAATTTTCTCTGTTTGGTCCAATGAGGTCACTTTACTGGATTTTGGGAATTTACCAGAGGCTTTTTATGATTTCTTTGAGTTTCTTAGTAGTGTCTATGATGTTATTGATGAAGGAGCATCTCTGGTTCATGGCAATCATGCATCAACCAAAAAAAAAAACATTTCCTTTAGAGTTTGTTCCTGTTTTGCAGTTTCATTCTGTGCTTCTTTGCATTTGCTCACAGGACCTTGCAAAGCTAGATGTATATTGTGGACATATTCATTTGCCTTATCCTAAGTCCGTGGGACATTTGGATCTTTTCCCAACAAGTTATCGCTTCCTGAATCCAAGATAGTTTTCTGGCTTAGAACACCGAAACCGCTTGGACCTATTTTAGCTATTGGTGAATCTTGCGGATCATTTTCATAGCTTGTAGAGCTTCAATTCATTGTTTCCAACATTCCTTGGTGTGTGGTCGACCTTCCCTTAGGTCTTCCCTTCATCCTATGGATTTTCCTTATGGATCTCTTTGATGGAGGCCGACCTTGTTGTTTTAGATGTTTCATCTTGTTCATTAGTGATTTTTTCGTGATCATATAAATCAATCTAATTAAGCATTTAGAATCAAGTAGTTAGAAGATAAAAGATAGATTCGTAGGATAGGAGTTTTGGAATTGGATTGCATTCTTGTTGGAGTCAAAAGTTTCATAACACGTATGTTTTGTACTCAGTCTTGAGAGCCGAATCTATGAGCCCAGATGTGGCCGAAAGTTTGTAACTAATTTTCATGATATAATATAGTTTGTTTATGCATTGACTCCATCACTTTGAGTTGTTTCTGTTGTGTAAGTATTGTTGCATGGTCTGGACTGTTCTCTTTAAGGATCCTCTCCATAGTGGTTGCATCAAGTGGTATTAGAGCGATATTTCATTCCAGAGATTGTGTTGTCCTGTAAGATTTTGTTGTAGGGTTGCAGAGGACTTGCGTGAAGATGGCACAAAGAGGAAATAGAAATAGTGGAGTGTGTGGAAATACAGACCCTGTTGTGATGGAAATTTTGAGAGGAATTGCAGCCTGATTAGAAGCTGGTGAAATGACCCAAAGACGAGGTCAACATGTTGAAGAAGTGAGTGAAGATGAAGAAGAAGAAGTGGCAGCAGGAGAACAAGGAGAAAATCCAGCAGTGAATGATTTGGATGAAGAAAGGTTTATAAGGGCATTGTCTAGAGTGAATAACAGGCCACATTTTACCCCACCAGATTATGATGGGAATTTGGATTCAAATGAATTGCTAGATTGGATCATGAAGATGGAAAAGTATTTGGTTTTGAAGGTACCACGGAAGATAGGAAGGTGATAAATGCTTGCACTAAGTTGAAAGGTCATGCATCTCTTTGGTGGGAACATTTGCAAGTTGATAGACATAGAAGAGGTAAAGAAAAGATCAAACCTTGGGAGCAGATTGTTAGTAAAGTGAAATCAAAGTTTATACCAGTTGATTATCAAGTGAATTTGTTTCAGAAGTTGCAGAACCTGAAGCAGAAGGAATCCAATGTGAAGGAATATACCAAATAATTCTACAAGTTCAATGTCAGATCCAGACACACTGATGATGAGATTGAACAAATCACTAGATATTTAAATGGGTTGCAGATGACTATACAAGATGAGCTCAATTTAATCAAGTTGTCGAGTGTTGAGGAAGCCTATCAATATGCCTTGAAAAGCAGAAGAGAAGTTGAACAAAAGACATGAGCAGAAGCAAAGAGGTAGAAGTGGAAGGTTTTATAGAGGAGGATTTCAAGGAGGAAGGAGCTATTTCAGAAGAAGAGGACCCTGTGCAAATCAGAATAAAGACAAGGAAGTTAGCAGAGATGGAAGTTCATACCGAAAGGATGATAGAATTTTTATTGGAGAAGAGAACCTGATGGATACCAGAATGAGAGTTATGACAAAGATGACAAAAGACAAGATAAAAGAGTGTTTAGAGGAACTTGCTTTAACTGAAGAGGAGAAGGGCATTGAGATTTTGAATGTAAGAAGACCAAGAACACTAGAAGAACAATATTGGTGGAAGAAGACCATACCAAATCACCTAATAAACTATAAGATGGCGAATTGTTGGTCATGAGAAGAGATTTGTGTCATACCAGAGATGATGAGGAACCCTTGTAGAGGAGGAATTTGTTCAAGACCAGATGTAAGGTATCGGATAAGTGTTGTAAAGTTATAATTTATAGTGGTAGTTTAGATAATCTTGTTTCAGAGGAGATGGTGAATAAGTTAAATTTGGAGAGGTTGAAGCTCCCTAAGCCTTATCAAATAGAATGGATTCAGGATGATCATAAGTTACTAGTAAGTGAACAATGTTTGGTAAAATTGAAAATTGGAGCTTATCATGACGAAGTTTTGTGTGATATTATGCCTATGGATATTTGTCATATCTTGTTGGGTAGACCTTGGCAGTATGATAGACAAGCAATGCACGATGGAAGGAAGAAAATATACACTATTGTTGCAAACGGGATGAAGCAGACCTTGTTACCCTTGGAGGAGCCTTTGAAAATTGAAGTTTGTACAAGTGCTAGAATTTGTTTGGTGGATGGAAGGAAATTCCTGGATGGGATGAGACATGAGAATGTGTGTTTTGCTTTAGTTCCTAAGAAGACTGACAATATAGAGAATGAAGAAGAACAACCAGAGGAGATAAAGGAGTTGTTGATAGAGTATGCAGACATCATTTTGGATAATGTACCTAATGGATTACCACCTGTTAGAAGTATCAGTCATTGTATGGACCTAATTCCCGGAGCCAGTTTGCCTAATAAAGCAACACGTCGGATGACACCGAAAGAGAATGAGGAGCTTAATAGACAAGTGCGGGATTTGTTAAGGAAAGGTTTAACAAGAGAAATTTTGAGTCTTTGTGCAATTCCAGTAGTGTTAGCACCTAAGAAGAATGGAAAATGGAGGATGTGCACCGACTCTAGAGAAATAAACAAGATCACAGTGAAGTATTGATTTCTCTTGCCTAGGATGGATGACATAATAGATTGTTTGAGTGGAGCCAAATACTACACAAAGATATACTTGAAGAGTGGATACCATCGGATCAAAATCAAAGAAGGAGATGAGTGGAAGACAACATTCACGACAAATGAAGGATTGTATGAATGGTTGGTGATGCCTTTTGGATTGACTAATGCACCGAGTACTTTCATGAGATTGATGAACGAGGTATTTAAGAAGTTCTTGGGTAAGTTTGTTATTGTGTATTTGGATGATATTTTGATTTTTAGTAAGAGCAAGGAAGAACATATGTTGCATTTGAGACAAGTTTTGCAGAGGTCGAGAGAAGAGAAGTTGTTGATAAACATTAAGAAGTGCAGTTTCATGAAGGAAGAGTTGATCTATTTAATATTTTTGATATTTGTGGATGGATTGAAGATGGATCTTGAGAAGGTAAGATCAATTGTTGAATGGCCTACACCGTAAAGCATTCAAGAGGTAAGATCGTTTCATGGCTTGGCTAGTTTCTACCGGAAATTTATCAGAAATTTCAATTCAATTTGTAGCCCTATGACATAAGCAATGACAGGAGATATAAAGGATTTCAAGTGGACAATTGGAGCAAATAAGAGCTTTTAATTGTTGAAGCAAAAGGTGACTAAGCAGTCTGTGTTAGCGTTACCGAGTGGCAATACAATTGGAGCAGTGTTGAGTCATGAAGGAAGACTGGTAGCTTATTTCAGTGAGAATTTGAATGATGCAAGGAGGAGATATTCAATGTATGATAAAAAAATTCTATGCCATAATTCAATCATTGAAGAAATGGAGACATTACTTGTTTCCTTAAGAGTTCGTGTTGTATACAAATCATCAATCTTTGTAGTATTTGAATAGTCGGAGTAAGTTGAATCAGAGACATATGAGATGGGTAGAATTTTTCTAGAATTATAGCTTTGTGTTGAAGCATAGAAGTGGAAAGTAAAATAAAGTTGTTGATGCATTGAGCATAAGGAGGAACTTGTTAATAGAAATGAGATTGGATGTGCTAGGTTTTGAGGAATTGAAGAACTTGTATGAGGATAACTTAGATTTTGCAGAACCTTGAAAACTTGTAAGGAATCGGTTATGGCAGACAGAAATAAGTGGTTGTATTATTTAATTAAAGATAAGATGTTTTTTAGAGGAGTTCAGTTGTGTATACCTAGAAGTTCTATGAGAGAAAGTTTGATAAAGGAGAAGCATAGTGGAGGATTAGTTGGACACTTTGGTGTTGATAAGACAATGGCATTGATAAGTGAGAATTACCTTTGGCCTTAGATTCATAAGGATGTCAGGAAATTTGTGCAGAGTTGTAAGATTTGTCAACTTGCAAAAGGTAGCAGTTAGAATATTGGATTGTACAAACCTTTGACAGTTCCAGAGAGACCTTGGGAGGACATAAGCATAGATTTTATACTTGGATTGCCTAGGACACAAAGAGTAAATGATTCTATATTTGTGGTGGTGGGTAGATTCTCAAAGATGACACATTTCATACATTGTAAAAAGACAACAGATGCAGTACATGTTGCAGACCTATTTTTCAAGGAAGTGGTGAGATTACATGGATTACCTAAGAGCATAGTTTCTGACAGAGATACTAAGTTTGTTGGATATTTTTGGAGAACACTTTGGAAGAAGATGAAGACCGATTTGAAGTTCAGTTCTACTTTTCATCCACAAACTGATGGATAGACAGAGGTAGTAAATAGGAGTTTCAAAAATTTACCGAGATGCTTAGTAGGAGAGAAAACCGAAAGTTGGGGACTTGATTCTTTCACAAGCAGAATTTGCCTACAATAATTCAGGGAACAGGAGTATTGGAAGAACGCCTTTTGAGATTGTCATGAGAGCACACCCTAGAGGCATATCAAAATTGAGAGACATCATTAATGAAGACAAGAGGAATGCAAAAGCAAAAGAATTTGTAGAGCATATGGAGACAATACATACTCAGGCTAAACAACATTTAAAGGATATGAACAATGAGTATAAGAAGAAAGCAGATGAGAAAAGGGGACATAAGGAATTTGAAGTTGGTGATGAAGTAATGGGATATATGAGAAAAGAGATATTTCCAGTTGGAACTTATAACAATTTGAAGATGAGGAAGTTTGGACCTTGTAAGATCTTGAAGAAATTCAGTTCCGAAAATACATCTGAAGTGGAGTTACCGGATAGCTTGGGTATTTCACCTATATTCAAAATTGCAGATCTACATCAATATCATGAGACAGAATTCAGTAAGAACGGTGTAGCAAACTTGGAGAAGAAGATACCTCAGCGGATACCATACCAGATTGAAGAGAATTTGGATAGTAGAATTGGACGTAGCATCCAGAGCTATCAGTACAAAGAGTATCTTATGAAGTGGAAAGGCAAACCAGTTGAAAATTCATCATGGATTTCTTAGGAAGAGGTAGACCGTATTGGTTTTCCTCTGACCCCAGCAAAGTGAGGGACTCACTTTTTTTCAACAACCCTAGATATTTGATGCAGGAGCATCCCTGGTTCATGGCAATCTTGCATTAAAAAAAAACATTTTCTTTTTCAGTTTGTACCTGTTTTGCAGTTTCAACATTTCATTTTGTGTTTATTTGCATTTTCTCAGCGAACCTTACGGAGCTAGATGTAGATTGTGTACATGTTCATTTTCCTTATCCTAAGTCCGTGAGAAGTTTGGATATTTTCCCGACAAGTTATCGCTTTTGAAATCTGAGATAGTTTTTTGGCTTAGAACACCAGAACCACTTGGACCTATTTTGGCTATTAGTGAATCTTGCGGAGCTTCAATTTATTGTTTCCAATGTCCCTTGGCGTGTGGCCGACCTTCCCTTAGGTCCACACTTTGTCCTATGGATTTTCCAGATGGATCTCTTTGGTGGAGGTCAACCTTGTTGTTTTACACATTTCATCTTGTTCATCGATGATTGATTCATCATCATATAAATCAATGTAATTAACCATTTAGAATCAAGCAGTTAGAAGATAGAAGGTAGATCAATAGGATAGGAGTTTTGGAATTGGATTGCATTCTTTTTGGAGCCGAAAGATGCATAACACGCATGTTTTAAATCTCAGGCCTAAGATTTGAATCTATGAGCCCATATGTGGTCGAAAGTTTGTAATTGATTTTCATGATATAATATAGTTTGTTTCTGCATTGCCTCCATCACTTTGAGTTGTTTATGTTGTGTAACTCTTGTTGCATGGTCCAGACTGTTCTCTTTGAGGATACTCCCCACTGTGGCTACATTAGTTATCTTGATAATTTCATGTTGTTTGAGCTCTGGTAAGATGGTTTGTGCCTTACCGTTGAGGTTTATGTGTATACGTTCGATTAGCTCCAGGAAGAGGGAGAATGTCTTAGTGTTAAGGGATATATTTCAAGAACTCTAGTGAGGGAATTATGCCTCACCATTGAGGATGTATTTGGTTATATTGAGTAAGAAGGATGTATGCCTTACTCATGTTTATTGTTATTCTTTGGTTGGTGAAGGCTCTTTCTTTATGTGTTGGCTTATAGTTCATATTATGCTTCACTTGTATCAGTGATGTTGTGTTGATGGATTCATTTCATGTTGAGCCTTCATGATGCTACTTTGATGTTATTATGTTTATGTTCACCCTAAGGTCTTGATACATGCTAGGTGGAGTGGGCTTCCATATAAGTGATTGGGATCATGATGATAAGACAACCAAGTTACCTGAGGTCTAGACCGCCAGGATATCTCATTGGGAATTTATTTGTAATCAAGTGTTAACATAATTAAATAATCATAAGTGGGTTGGGTAGTGGTAATTCACCTTAATAAGATAAAAAAATGGTTTTGTGGCCTCAACTCATGTCCCTGGGGTGATTATGTCGATTCAAGAATGGTTGAGAAGACCTTGGTGATCGAGGTAAGTCAAACTCCCTTGATATCCTCAAAGGTTGAGACATCTCTGCATGGGTATCATGGATGCAGGGACAGGTTCCCATGGTGACTACATGTGATGACACTCTTTCCCTACATGTCTCCATGATCCTTGTGCCTTGATTGTTGGTATGCCTCTGGGAGTTTATTGGTTTATGATTAGCCTTGTGATGTGATTCGATTTATTGCTATTGGTTGTTTATCTTTTGTTGAAGTCATGTGAGTCCCTTGGTTTTCAAGTGTCAGCCTAGCTCTAGAGTGTTAATTGGAACCTTTTGTCATCCCCTAGCACGGGGGGGGTGGTTCCTTATGGTTCCACATGGTCGGGTGGTTTGATGCCTTCTTCCATTGGGATGTTCCTCATTGGATGATAGCGTGTGTGGATGTGGATTTATATCTTCTCTTCTTGTGGATGGATCTTTGGATCATTATATATAAAATTGAGATTTATATCATGTATTTTGTATCTTGAGAAAGATGTAATAGTAAAGATAGACTATGTAATTAGCACCATGTGATCATATGTATTATAACTTGTAGAAGGTTGAGTTCATGATGAGTTATTATGGATTAAGATTATTGTAATTGGATATTCATTATTAATGTAATTCTAGATTGGAATGGAAATCAAATGAATGAGTATTGTTATTAGAATTATCTTATGTGCACCTATGATTATGGTGAAAGTGTTAAATTATTATGTGGGTAATAGAAGTATGTTCTTAATATGGAAATAAGATGATATGATTATGCTAGACGGTTTAAAGGGATTGGGAACATTTGATTTGGTGTTTTAAAATGAATTCAAAGCTAACGGGGTTATGTAGGATATGCATTGGATAGTCCATAAATATTATGTTAGGAAGGAAGTAATTCAGTAGGAAATTAAATGTAACAATTATTAATGGTATCATAATTCATGGATGTGTTTATGATAGTCAAGTAATGATGTTAAGGTACCCTAGGGTTTAATTGATAGTTGTGTATTGTTACTCTGCTTGTGTACTATGTTGTTAAGGATAAGTTAAGTTTAAGTTGTTTATTCAATCATGTTATGTTAGGATTAATACGTATGAGTAATTGTACCATTACGTGTTGCATTAGTGAATGTTATAAAAAAATTATCTCTATTTGCTAGTTCGATTTGTAATTTTCTCTAGGGTATTTTGGCAAGCATTACAATTATTTTTTGATTCCTTATTAAACCATTTGAGGGCATTCTTGAAGAGTTTTTAATTTTCTTGAGTCATGATGATTCACCCCTATGAGGATGCTTTCTTTTGTTTTGAGTATGTTTGTTCTTCGTATTGCATGTTTATGCGAATGGCCAATTTTAGGTATATTGGGTTATGATTTGAATTTAACCCTATTGGGCATTCTCTTATCTTTAACTCCATTACCCTTGAAATGTGATCTCGTGAGAAAATAACATAGTCTACAACACTTTGACAATTATGCATTTTACAAGTGGTGTTTCCTAATTTTGGCCATACCTTCATACCATTACATATGACCATGTTGTAAAAACTGCATAAACTCAGCAAATTCTGCTCCAAAATTTGTAACATTGCCCTTACTATCCTGTGAAATTCTTTCCCAACTTTGATCACTCTCTTCTACCAACCACAGTGGGTCACCTTTTTCTTTCCAACTCCTTTCCAAATTGAGAGCTTGGTTGTTTGTTGTCCTATCATTAAAGTCTTTTTCAGTGAAGAATGTGGATCTTCCTGATCTAGGTTCCTTTACTTATATGATTTTGAGCCTTTTGGAGAAAAATAACATGTTTCCAACCTTATTGTTACTTGGTTTTCTGTAATTTTCAACCATATATATTTCTTGTTTGGGTCTTCTTTTTTTACCTTGAAAAATATGCCCTCATTTTCTTTAATTAGAACAATAATTCCTTCATGTCCTTTACTACTATCAGTTAGTTCATTCCACACTAAAGCTTTTGTGTATCCCTCAAAACTCTATAACTTTACACCCTTCATGGTCATGTGTCTCTGTAAAAATGATAATATCCTTATCTGTTGCTATGGGCCCTAAACCAGGTCCTCTTCTCCATGGGAAACCTCTACAATTCCAACTTACCATTGTTAAGTATTCCTAGGGGGCCCAAATTCCTATTTCTTGTGTGTCAATCTATAGCTGATTTGGGCCTTTCCATTTTGTAACCAAGATCATTTTCTAATGTCTCTTTCTACCTTTACCTTTTCCCACTCTTCCTATCTTTCTTCTTGCTGCATAATTGTTAGGCCCTCATTAAGATATATTTGTGTACCTTTGAGAAACCTTCTATTTCTTAGAATCATGTTTTTATTTCCTATATTCACTAAAGTAACCCTTACATGTCTACCTTTGTTATCTCTCATCCGTTTTCTGATCCTTTGTGCTCGTTGAATGACTCCTAACCATTGTAGTTGGTATTTGAAAACATCTATTGATAGCTCTTTTGTGTTTTCCCTTTCCACGTAATCTTTCAACCCTTTAATGATTCATAGCCTTATCACTTATGTCATTTTCCTCTCTTATCTATCTTTTGACTTGCTTTTCAATGATTTCACTTTGCACTCCTAATGGTCTGTTCACCACTTGAGTCCAAGATTTGGCCTCTTTGATTTGTTCTCTTAATTGGTTTTCTTTTATCTCCATGTTTGTCATTGTTGATTGAACATCTTTAATTTGTGAATCACTGCTCCCTTCTTTCACTTATGCCTTGCTTTCTTCTGTTGTTATCATTTGCTCTAATGTATGCTTTATTGAAATCAACTCTTGTTCACCTTTTTCCATGTTACTTTGTAGATATTTTACTTTCTCTTTAAGTGATTTGTTCTCCTTTGTTAGTCTCCAATTAATTTCAGTGATTTCCTTTATCTTGATGTCTTCAAAATGACCCTTTGTTACTAGAGACTGAAGTCTCTCTTTCATGTCCAATAGCTCCCTTAGGTATAGCTTTGGAAACCACATTAACGGTGTTGAGGTTGGGCTATATAAACTTGCGACATCATATTCAACATTTCTCCCCTTATCTGTTAGTTGAGCTTCAACCTCAAGTTTCTTTGTATGCGTTGGACTCAAACTTTCCTCACCTTTGCATTGTTTTTGTTTACTTTGGTCTTGATGGTTTTCCATTGCATTTGATGTTTCAAATATAGTTTTTGGTAGAATAGCTCCAAATTTGCCCCCTTGTACATATCTCATTCTTCGGATTTTCCTTTGTCTTAGGATTCCTTTGTATTGTTTTGCATTTACATACACACATTTTTCCACCATATTTGATAGTTGAACTTGAGGGTATTCGAGCATGCATCTCCCCATGCTCCATTTACCTCCCCTATTTGGGCATTGAATGTGGGGTTCGTAATGACAATTGAGGATTTTGTTGGAAAGCATGTGGGAAAATTGAAAGGGATTAAGTAACCCCCATGGGTTACCATTACCAGACTAGGCCCTAGCCTTGGTTCCTACTTAGTCACTTGAAACTTGCTCAAAGTTTCAAAGTTGCCCTCTATTCTTACCATTGGTATTGTTGACTCAACTTAAACTATTATATTATTGCCTTTAGTTTCTACCTCATTTGCCTCTTACACTTCCAACTCAGTCTGATCTATTGCCTTTTTAGGGTCAGTTTCTACCCTAGTTTTACCTGTTTCACTGTTGTCTATCAAAACTTTTTTATTCATAATGTTTTCAATCATTGGATTTACCCTTTCATCGTTGTTAACAAAGTTTTCTTCTAGAATAGTTTTAGTTTTTGGTTTTTAATTTAAACACATAAAAAAATTCAAAAGATGTGTCTGGTGGGACTCACCTGTGATGTGTCTATAGAATAGACAAAATCTCTTGCTAACTGTGTTTTCCCTCGACTCCTATAGAGTAGTGTAGATTTTGTTGGGCTTGGCCCAATTACCTCCCTCCATTATGGAAAGCTGCCGACAAATCTCCAGGAGATAAGTCAACCTTGTCTGCTTGTCTTCAAAACTATCTTTGTCGGTGTTGCCTACACTGTCCACATGCCCTCAAAATCTCAGATTTTGTGATGCCTCTATGTCCACCCTCTGCCTGTGATTCCCTCTTCCCTCTATGAAATGATTAAAGAAGCGGCTCAAGAAACCAACAATTGGTATTTCAAATATGAAATGCAATCACAATGTGATATTCTATCAAACTATATGCAAACCAATTATTACTAATATACATGTATATGTATATGTATATGTATATGTATATGTATATGTATATGTATATGTATATGTATATGTATATGTATATGTATATGTATATGTATGTGTATGTGTATGTGTATGTATGTATGCATGCATGCATGTGTATGTGTATGTGTATGTGTATGTGTATGTGTATGTGTATGTGTATGTGTATGTGTCCATATGTATATGTATGTGTAAATGTATATACATATATATGTATATTCTCTCTCTCTCTCTATATATATATATATATACATGTATATTCTATATGTATATATACATATTATATATGTATATGTATATACATATACATATAAAATATTTATATATGTATATGTACACACACACACACACATACACCCCCACTCATAGATGGGATTGGGAAGACCATTTAATTGGTAAGCCAAACTATATATTGATCGGTAATATTTTGATATTTATTATTAAAATAATAAAAGCACTACAATAAGAGAAAATCATTTGAAAAACCAGCCACCCAAAACTAGCCACAGAAACCCCAAACCACCTAGCATAACTGTAACAGAAAACAAAAAACCACCAACCACCCCAACAACCCAACATCCCACGCCGAGTAGCAGATATCGAGCATAAAAAGGCTCTTTACAACATTGTCATTACAAATTTTTTTTGCCAATTCAAAAATAACAGACTAAGTATAATAGTTCTTAATTAATAACTAAACTAAGCATGAATCAAACAAAAAAATAGGGGTACCCAAGCCTTGTCCTGGTCATTGGCGAGCTTCCTCCTCCTCCTTCGCCACCACTGCATGAAAATCATCACCCGAACCATCTGTCACCCCTCTGCCATTACTCATAATCATTACAAGAGGTGCATTTCTCGCCACCATAGCCTCAGAAAAACACCTAGTTCTTGGCCTCAACCTTTGTCCATACTTCTTTGCATCCTTTGTTTCCCCTCTTTTCTGTCTGAAGATCTCTTCCAATTCCAGAATTTGGACAAACAACTTCACTGTCTCCCATCCATATGCCGCATTCTCCTGGAACCGAGCCTTCACTTCTTCTCTCCTTCGCAAGAAGGGGACGTTCCTCCCCCTATTTCTAAGTTCAACCTTCTCATCCGTAAAACCTTCTGACACATTGAATGCCTGCCTCGACACCGCCCACTCAAGCAATGAGTCCATATTCAGGAGATAATCCTCTAACACAATTGCCCGTATAACTTTTCCAACTTCCTCACATGAGGTGCCCAATTCTAACCCCCACGCCATAATGAGTGAATACACATCCACCCTTGAGCGATATCTATGGTTGATAACCGCCGCCTCCTCTCCTAGTACCAATTGCATATCTTTCATAAACAAGGGATCCTTAGACTTAAAATAGTCTGCAATCTTCTCTCCAGGATTGGCCCCCAAAAAGTCGACATCAATTTATTGGATTTGAGCCTAAAATTAGCCTTCATGACAGTTGCCATCAATAAAATCGCCTTCCTCTGTCACAAACCACTCTCTCAACCTCCAATAGTCATAAAACATCCACACTAACCGAGCATTCAATCTCATAATTTTCATAAATGCAACTCCCACAGCCATTGCAAACTTCATCGGCATTAATTGCCTTTGTTAGAAAAATACGCCTAGGCTCGTGCGCAGGGGATGGGAAATTAATCTCGTACACATCAGCCAAACAGTTGTACTAACCGAGAAATGTCTTTTAAATCATGCCAAAGGAAAATTCCATCATCCTTGTACCACCACTTCGTCATGCCTTTGTCCAACTCACATGCCACATTGGATAGAGCATCTGCTAACACATTGCCGCCTCTTCTTATACGAGTAATGCAGAAATCTTGAAATTTTTGTAATTTCTCCACAATCAAGGTTATGAATTTATTTAATCTCCAGCTCTGTGTTACCCCTTTCATCATTGCATTCACTATAACCTGAGAATCTCCTTCAAGATGAAGCTTCGAGATCTTCATGTTAACTGCCAACTCCATTGCTAATAAAGTGGCCTACGCTTCAGCCTCATTGTTGGTTCCATCTTGAAGTCTCTTCGCACCCTTGAAAAGGAGCATACCACAATCATCATGAGCAACACACCCCACCCCTAAGATACCCTGATTTCCCTTAGAGGCCCCATCAAAATTGATTTTAACCCACCCTTGCTTCGGCTTACTCCACAATTCCTCCTCCTTTCTCAGAAACGGGATATATATATATATATATATATATATATATATATATATATGTATGTATGTACACACACACACACACACACACACACACATACATACACATATAGATACATACATACATATATACATAGATACACATGTATATATGTATGTATGTATACACACACACACGTGTGTGTACATACATACATGTATATGTATATGTATATGTAGATGTACAATGTATGCACATACACATGTGTGTGTATACATATACATGCATATATGTATGTGTGTGTATATACACACACACATATATATATGTATATGTATATATGTATGTGCACACACACACACACACACACACACACACACACACACACACACACACATATATATATACATACATATACATGTATATATACACATGCATATATATACATGTATATATGTATATGTATATGTACATATACATATATGTATATATATTTGTATATGTACATATACATATATGTATATATATTTGTATATGTACATATACATATATGTATATATATTTGTATATGTACATATACATATATGTATATATATTTGTATATGTACATATACATATATGTATATATATTTGTATATGTACATATACATATATGTATATATATTTGTATATGTACATATACATATATGTATATATATTTGTATATGTACATATACATATATGTATATATATTTGTATATGTACATATACATATATGTATATATATTTGTATATATATATATATATATATATATATATATATATATATATATATATATATATATATATATCTGTGTGTGTGTGTGTGTGTGTGTGTGTGTGTGTGTGTGTCACACACGTGTATATATATAAACATCATTGCTAAATAAGAAATAAGGAAAATCATGAATTCATTAACTATTCAAGCAATCCAAACATAAATCAATGAAATAACATAATCAAAGCAATAAGGATGTAAAATATTAATCAAAACTCCCTATCCCGTGATCACATATGGCTTCCATTGTTCTTCTCTTCTTTGTGGTATGGTGGCTCTCAGCTATTGCCTTGGTAACCTGCAATTGACACAAAGATTTGAAGTTTGTGATTATTGAAAATGGAGAATTGATGTTGAATTTATAGATTTTTGGAGAATATTAAATGAGAGGTAGAACTCAAGTGAGCTCACATGCTGATTGATAGTTGAACTACTAATTTGGAGGTGGAACATAATAGATTGAATTTTTGATTGAGTTAACTGATCGAGAAAAAAGTTGATTGACACATGAAAAAGAATAATTGGAGGATAATTAAAGAATTATGTAATTAATCAATTAATTGAAATAATCAATTAAAATAGATGGAATAGTTAACTTATTGAAATCTTTTTGGAAAAAAACAAAGTGGAAGATAGAAATAGAGGTTAGAAAGATAATGATTTAATTAATTAATTTAGCATGTGCTTCCACTTTGACTTTGATTTTTAATTTAATCTTTGAATGAGATTTAATTCAAATATTCAATTTATTTTAAATTCAATTTGTTATTTGAATATATTTAGAACTTGACTTTGATATTCAATTTGATTTTTGAAATCATGCACATGTATTTGAAATCGGATGAATTTAGAAGAATATGAATTTCAATTTCAATTTGGGGAATTAATGAAATTAAATGAAATTAGAAATTAGGGATTTGGAATTTGAATTTGAAGAATTAATTAACTAATTAAATAATTTAAAGAAACTATTTAATTATTTAGAAATTGAATTTAACTAAATAATAAATATTATTTAAATTAAAGGAATTAAATCATGATTAATTAAATAATTAATATTTAAAAAAGGTTTAAATGATTAATTGATTACAAATTGAAATTGAAATAGAATAATTAGTAATATGATGAAGAAATATGAACAATTTAGAAGAATAAGATTAATTAGCTTAATTAAATAATTATTTAATCAATTGGACAAATAATTAGCACATGATCAATGAGACATTTTTAGGTGTCTACATTTTCCCCTCTTTGAGACGTACCGATCACGGACACCCACTAGAACTATTGCCCCAAAACTTCATTGGTCCACACCACAAACAACAAACAAAGAAAAGGATCACGCCCATCACGACTCCTCTAGTCACTTGTGGACATCCTTGAGTAGCATAGGAACATAATATGTCACCAAATGATAAAAGATAGAGACTGATTAGGACAAAATTCAACAGCCATACTAATTTGTGCCTTCGTTCTTGGTTGCTTGATGTGATGGTTGATAATGTCTAATCTCAGAAAGTGCGGACCCCGTTTAAGACTGACCTATCTGATTTTTAGTGTATCCATCTTTGTTTAAGACAAGATAATGATCACTTGATATGGATATGATACAATTGATAAGACAACTTGATCGGTTTGATTGCAGAAGTTTGACTAGATAGTTGTATCCTTTGTTAACTTTGTGCAAAGTGTTTGTTGAATATCTGCTAGGGTGTTTGATTCTTGCGACATATTTTATTGCAAGTTTTTTGATTGATTTTTTATTGTTTTTGGATTTTGTGGATCGATATTTGAATGTTTCTTTGATTGATTTTTTCGGGATTTTATTTGAATGTTTTTGATTGATTTTTTCAGGATCGTATATGGATGTTTTTGATATTTTTTATGTTTTTACTATTTTTGGATTTTTTCAAGACTTTATATGATTTTTTTTGGTAGATTTTTTCAAGACTTTATCTGATTTGTTTGGAATTTTTCAGTTATGCCCCCAGTATACAGACCTATATGTCATGATAATCTGTAGAATGCATGTGGAGACAATAAATTTTTGACATGATCTATATTAATGCAATATGCATGATGAAGATACATTTCCTATTTCAACAAGGATGATTGTGTTTGTTTAGCATTTTGTAATACACCAATTGAATTGGAGGTACAAAACATTTCATAGATAAGTGGTCAATCGATCCTTAAGGTCCCTTGGAACATCCAAATTAACACACATAGTGACTAGGATTTACAAATGGAGACGCGGAAAAATCCCCCATTGATTCTTGAAACTTTGATATTATTTTTCCCATGTATGTGCAAATGAGTTAATTCCTTCTCTTGTGTTCATTAAAGATCCTTAACATCTTATATGACTAGCTACGTAAATTATTCTAACTTCAAAAGCATCCCAGATAGAGCCTCGCTGCCAATAAGATTTTAGAGCTTCAACGAGGTTATACACTGTAATTTCTTGAATATTGTTCCATTGTCAGCAGGCATCCATAGCCCTGATGGAGTTATTCACATCTTCCCATAGTCAAGCTTTTTGTCGCACTTGTATGCGTGATATTTCAGTTATATATCATTGCTCTTTTGCCTTGAGATGGATATTTGGCATAGCACTTTTTATTTTTTGTTTTCTTGCCTTGACTTGTATGTAATGAAACCTACATGGGTGTGACAATTACAACAACGCTGAAGTAGAATATTAGATTTTTCACTAGTCATATGATCGACTAGGTGTCTAGAATGAATTAGAGAATTTATTAATGTGTTTGAGATATAGCAATTGATAGATTTTGGGTTAACAAGTCTCAAATAGTGAAATCACTACCCAACCAAAGGTAATACGTCATCTCAGGGTAATGTTGAAAATGAATGACCTTGGGATCTCAAAGACTTCATGTCCGAATATCTAAGAAAGTAGACAACCCTTGTTTCTCTTGAATGCAAATGGATGGTAAACTTAAACAATTGCCTTGTTTCATTGATATTGCTATATGCTAATGCAAAATTTTTGTGAATGTGATGCACTTGGAAGGAAACTATATGCCATGCAGTGCTTTTATTAAAGTGATATGCAATGCAGAAAATAAAAACTAAACTAACCCAACCCTTATATGTAGTATCGTTTAAGGTGCATGTTGTTCATAGGGTCGGGAAGTTTTGTGTAGGTAGTTCATTGGTCTTTGTTTGAAGAGTCGGATAAAGATGTCTTTTCTAATAGGATATAAGGACTCAGCTGAGTGTACATGTTGAGTATCTCCAATGTTGATTTCCTTAGTTTTTGGATTTTATGGATCATCAGAGGGAAATCCGGCTCTGGAACCCATGAATTCAGCTATAGCCTTATCATTTTCAAAGCAATCCAAATTTGGTAGATCCTCTTGCCTCCAATCTATTAAGTATGGGTGTATGAGGAAAATAGATTTTGGTTTCGAAGTTGTGACATGAGCAGGTGCTATGCCTGTTTCTATTGATGCACTTGAAGAGGATGATGAATCCAACTAGGTGTTGGTCTCATTAGTTGGTGTTATTCTTATGCTTGAAGAAGATGATGGAACAAGTTGGGTGTTGATTTCATTAGCTGGTGTCATGCTTATTTATGTCACCACATTGGCATGTGAAAAAGGCGCACATACAATCATTGATAAAGAATTCTCTGCGAGATGATCAAGATTGGTGATTTCATTGATAAGGGGTTCATGAAAAACTTGTGTAGAGGGATTGGGATCATGGGTGGGACTAGGGGAAATGGTAAGCTCATTTGAGAGGGAATCTTGTGAGGAACATGGAGTATTATGACACGAAGATGAAGGGATGTAGGGATCTTGATCTGGATTTGGAGAAATAATAGGATCTTGTTTAGGACATGAAGGTGAAGGAATACTTTGATCTTGACTTGGAAAGGGATTATTAGGAAGGATGAAAAGGATGTCCTAGTCTTTCTTAGGATGTGGATGTTGGATGGGACTTGAAAGGACACTTTGTGCTTGAGATAAAAGGATATCATTATGAATGGAATAGAAAAGATCGAGGGGATCATTATAAGATTCTTGGTCGATGGGATCTTGATAAAAAATTGGGTAGGATGGAAGGGTTTGTTCTTGATCTTTGTTTGTTTCAGGACTCATTTCTTTTTATTTTGGATCATCCTCTTGACACAGGGAAGGAGTTTGGATATGCATGGGAGATTCTTGGAAGATTTCAATATTTTGGCCTGATGAGAAAGGATTTTGAATGGGACTCTCTATAATAGGAGTATATGATGTGATTGGGTCTTAAATTTCTGAAGTATGGAAAGGACTAGCATCATGACTTGGATTGGATTGGATTATATTTGTATTATGGATAGCGCTTGGGAGATTGTGTTATTGGATAGAGATAATATGGACTGCTCTTGTCTAACTTCGGGGTATGAGAAAATGGTGGAAGATATGGAGGCTACTTGAGGTGCAAAGTCTTGATGGGAAGATTCATTGCTGGACATAGGCAGATGACCTTATTGCATGATAGGTGACACATTGACCATGTTCGATTGATGTCCAAAGGGTGACATGTTTATAAATACACTTGCATTAGTCTGGGACACCCTTGGTGGTGTATTTGAATACATAGGAAGATATTCACAAACATGTGATGGGACTGAAGGCAAAATTGATTGTGTAATTGTGTGTGATCTTGGTAGTGGTTGACTTGTTTGCACAATTTGTGGTGTTGAGAGTTGTGTTGTTTGTTGTATTGGTTGTTGTACTTGCATTGTTGGATGTGTTTGTTGTTGATATTGGTTTCCCATGTATATTTGTGTGAGAATAGCTGGTATGTTTGATTGCATTATAAGAGCTCGTACATCAACTGGCTCTAAGTTTGTATTTGGATGTCCAAATTTTTGAAATATTTTAAACATCTGGGATCTACTCTCTTCATTTTATTTAACCTTTTGTTCCAAGATCTCTATTTCTCAAGCTAGTTTCTCTTCAAGTGATAGAGAAATAGGTATGACATTTGTTCGTTCCTGATAAGTTTGATGTGTGTTTTGGGACATGTATATGTTGGATTGAGATGATTGATTGTTTGGTTGCAATGACATGGTCCCACGAAAGTTGGAATTTTGATAAAGGTAATGTTGTCTCCTATAAATTTGAGATCTTGTTTCAACCATTGCACTATATGCCATTTATTTTGGATTTTTGAAGTTTAGGGATGAAATGCAATGCAACTAAGGGATGAAAGTGCAAACCTTTTTTTTGGGATTTTGAGAAATTTGAAAATGGATAAATGCAACTGAGGATGAAAAATGCAACCTATGTTTTTGAATTTTTTTGACAAATTGGATTAAGGAATAACAAGATGAAATCCTAAAGAATGACAATGCAACCTTGGACTTGGACTAGGGAACACCCTAATTCTGAAGATAATGCAAAGTGGAGATAATGATTTGACCCTGTCTTATGAGGATGAAGACTATGAAAGTACTAAAATATGGATTATGATGACTGTGCAAGGACTTGTGCAAAGATTATGATGACTATGCAAGGACTTATGCGACGATTATGATGACTGTGCAAGGACACTTATGCAAATATTATGATGATTGTATGAGTATTATATGCAAATATTATGATGACTATGTAAGGACTTATGTGAGGATTACGATGATGTATATGGGAACTTTATGAAGACGTAGATGAAGACTATGCAAGGACTTATGCAAAGTAAGAATGTAAATGAGGACTATAATGAGGATGATAATGAGGAATAAAATAAGGATGATAATGAGGACTTATGAGGATGATAATGGGGATTATATGCAAAGACTTATGTAAATTAAGGACATGAATGAGGACTATGCAAAGTAAGGACGTAAATGAGGACTATAATAAAGATGATAATGAGGACTATGCAAGGACTTATGCAAAGTAAGGACGTAAATGAGAACTATAATGAGGGTGATACAAAGACTTATGCAAATTAAGGACATAAATAAGGACTATAATGAGGACGATGCAAACCCTAAGGACCCTAAGAAAACCTATGGTCACAAGTATGCAAAATTTTGGACTTTTTTCAAGTGTCAAATGTTTCAAGATAAGATAGGGCCTAAAATAGCCCAAATACTGACTCAATACTGGTCTAGCACAACAATACATACAAAAACACATAAGACAATCTTAGGCTGGATATTGGAAACCATTCAATGAGGCCCTTACAATAAAATATTGAAACAAGATGAACAACTAGAGAGTTTGGCAACACTGGCTCCACTCCACAACACATGCTTCTCAGGCATGCCAGTCTCTCTTACCCTGAAGATCCGAAGATCTTATCACTGAGGGATTTTTGTCTCATAATACAAGTTACATGAAGGGTATCTATGGGGTATGATCCGCACTCCCTAAGTCAATGAATGTGGGATTTGGACTACTAAGTTGGTTCTTATTGTAAGTTTCAAGGAATCCCGATCCAACGATGGATTCTTAGAGAAAGCCACTTAAAGCTTTAGTTAATCTTATCAGTGCAAGGAAGACCCCCACATACATCGAATTCACTCAACACTCTTGCCGCCTGACTAGTATATTTATGCTCGAAAAACTCGCTCGAGAGTATGCTGGGAGAGATGATATCCCCAACGCATCTCAATTCAAAGTACCTCTGTGGTGTGATGAAATCCCTAGTCAAAGATACCCCTCACTACTAAAAAAGAAAAGTGGGTGTCATTATCACCTTTCCTTCTCTCCCAAGATCCTGAAGGTGGGTGGAAAGGTACTTAATGCAATAATAGGTCCACCCAAGACACAAAGAAGTTCTTTTTCCCTTAAATATCGCAATGTGTGATTTATTCTATTCATAAGCCAAATTCACGTTAATTTTAGAGCCCAAACTGAGGTGTGAGATATGCATGTGCATGTCTATTTTAAACACCAAAGTGAAGTGTGAGATCATGCATGTCAATTTTAATCCCAAGATCAATTTTAAGCACGAAGTTGAAGTGTGAGATCATGCATGTCAATTTTAATCCAAGATTAATTTTAAGCACTAATATGAAGTGTGAGAGCATGCATGTCACTTTTAATCCAGATTTATTTTAAGCACCAATACAAAGTGTGAGAGAATGCATGTCAATTTTAAACCCACAATCCAAAAGTGAGTTAACCCTAACGGATCCTGCAATCAAGTTGTTAGTGGTTTCCAAAATAATCTGGAATGATCAAGCCTTCTTTGTAATTTCACTACATGCTACAAACAGGGAATCAGTAACCAAAAAACACATAGAAAAACAAAACCAAACTACCTATTAAATGAATGTGTGATCCTATCAGACCGAATGCGTAATGATATCTAGATGATTACGTGATGATGACTGGATGAATGTGTTAAACTGACAGAGAAAATCCGTTAAACTAACATGACGAATCCGTGATAGATAAACAAACAATTAAAAAAAATCTACAAAAAGCTTAAACTTCACTAGAAACCTGCAAAATAGACTATGAGGCCCTAGTCGGATCTCTCATCAACCATTCTATATTAAGCAAGTCATATTTCACTCTGTATGATAGAACTAGGTTGTTGTATCTATCAATAGCTGGTTGGTCCTCTAGGTCTTGTATTATCTTTTTTGCCTTTAGGATTTGTTGGTAATTTCTGGCCTGCCTCCTTTGTTCTGCCATTCTTCGAGCACCTGGAATCTTAAATTTTACCTTATGTGCCATGAGATGTTATATTGAAAGCATCATATAAGGATAAAAAATCTTCAGATTTGTAGAATTTAATGCATAATTTAGACAGAACAAAGGATATAAAATCAGAAAAATGAAAAAGATAGAATGCCTAAATATGAATAACGAATGCGTAATTTTGTCTAGGCGAATGTGTTAAGCTATTGACACGAATATGTGACGTTGTCTAATCGAGAATGCGTAATTTTGTCTATGCGATTGCGTGATATTGTCTGTACAAATGCATAATGTTTAAGTTTGCCTTGGAAATCCGTACAAAACCTGCAAAAAAATCTGAAAATCCGTACGATCCTGCAAAATCACACAAAAAACACAGAGGGTTAATTAGTTGTGATTCACGTCGGGTTCACCAAAATGTAGCATGCTTAAAATAATCTTTGCTTAGCTAGAAATAATAAGGAAAATCACGAATCCCTATTATAGCTAAAGAATTCAAACAACATCAATAGAATAACAAAAATCAAAGCAATAAGCAGGTAAAATATTAATCAAAACTCCCTATTCCATGATCGCATATGGATTCCATTGTTATTCTCTTCTTTGTGGTATGGTGACTCTCAGATACTGCGCTAGTAACCTGCAATTGACAAAAAGATTCGAAGTTCGTGATTGTTGAAAATGGAGAATTGATGTTGAATTTATAGATTTTTGGAGAAGATTGAATGAGAGGTGGAACAAAATGATTCAGAGGTGGAACTCAGGTGAGCTCACATGCTGATTTGGAGGTGGAACAAAATAGATTGAATTGTTAATTGAGTTAATTGATTGAGAAAAAGATGATTGAAAGATGAAAAAGAATGATTGGAGGATAATTAAAGAATGATGTAATTAATCAATTAATTGAATTAACCAATTAATTGAAATAATCAATTAATTGAATTAACCAATTAATTGAATTAACCAATTAATTGAAATAATCAATTAAAATAGATGGAATAGTTAACTGATTGAAAGTTTTTTGGAAAAAAACAAAGCAGAAGATAGAAATAGAGGTTGGAAATATAATGATTCAATTAATTAATTTAGCATGTGCTTGCACTTTGACTTTGATTTTTAATTTAATCTTTGAAAGAGATTTAATTCAAATATTCAATTTATTTTAAATTCAATTTGTTATTTGAATATATTTAGAACTTGACTTTGATATTGAATTTGATTTTTGAAATCATGCACATGTATTTGAAATTAGATGAATTTAGAAGAATATGAATTTGAATTTGAATCTGGGGAATTAATGAAATTAAATGAAATTAGAATTTAGGGATTTGGAATTTGAATTTGAAGCATTAATTAGCCAATTAAATAATTTAACGAAATTATTTAATTATTTAGAAATTGAATTTAATTAAATAATAAAGATTATTTAAATTAAAGGAATTAAATGATAATTTTTATTTTTATTTTTATTTTGAATAAAGGGGTAAAAACTTTATTAATAATCAGAAGCAAGCATTACATAAGAAAACCAAAGCCTCAAAGCTCCAGAAGAGAACAACAAACCAAACAAGTTATCATCCAGCTTCATAACTATCCATATCCTCAACAAAGATCTTATGCAAGTCCTGACAATAATCAGGGGAAAGATGTTTCCAACCCTCAACTCTCCAATCATCACCATGTTTTGAAGCCCACTTAGCCAAACAATCAACTTCTCTATTCCATTCACGAGGAATGTGGATGAAAGACACCTTCTCCATCATAGCACTAATTTGCAAAAACTGGAGAACAATCCCAGACAGCTTCCAATTAATCTCACTCACCTTCTGCTCAATCAACATATTAACAATAATATGTTAATCCATTTCGCAGATAACCTTACGCCACCCCAACTCATATGCACGCTCCAGGGCATAGAAAATTGTTAATCCCTCCATAAAATTATTAGTCTGCTTCCCTTTATGCACTGAAAAAGAAGAAAACCACATCTCCCCTGCAATCCCTACCAACACCTCCAATCCCAGCAGGACTCAGATTACCACAAGAGGAGCCATCAATGTTAATCTTAATGGATTCATCCTGAGGGGGAAACCATCTTCCCACCCTTTGAACCTTTCTCATAGCACATAGACCACTCCTAACACAAGCTGAGAGAAGAGACATCTCCTGCAAACCCAACCTACTCACAATATCAACCTCTCCTTTATCCAGAGGAAAATTCACCTCACATTTAGCTTTCAGCGTCTCCTGGATCATTCCAATCATTCTATTCCATATTTGTTGAACTAACAGTTTGACTTCTTGAAAGATCCTCCTATTCCTCTCTAGCCAGATCTGCCATTATGAAAATGAGCCCAATGTGCCAAACAATCTGGAGAAAAGAGGACAAGATAGGAGGCTTGCCCAAACTGCTCCAAAACTCCACCAAAGAATCTGCGTGAACACAAGGGTGTTTCCACATCCCCCACCAGTAATGCCAGATATGCAACAAGAAAGGGCATCTGAAGAACAGGTGTGAAGAATCCTCCTCCCCATTACCACACAAAACATAGATGGAAGGCCTGTGGAACCCACGCTTGTGAATATTGTCCTAGGTTAGACATCTATTCAAAGCCAAAGTCCAGGCCAAACAGTTTCACTTCGGCCAAGAGAATTTGTTCCAAACAAATTTCCACTAGTGCACTTCCCTCCCCTCCAATCTATAGGACAACAACTCTTGGTATGCACTGGCAATAGTAAAAACACCTTAGGATTTAAGGACCAAGCAAGTCTATCCCTATCCTTAAGGGAACTACAATGTTTATCAGCCAAAATGCCATGAAGCTTAGCACAATCTTTCTCCATACCAACAACCGACCATTCATTAGGAACATTCCACCACACCATCTTCAATTGCCCACACCTATAAACAAACTTAAAGTCGCTCACTCTAGACCACCCTGCCTCTAGGAACCTCTGGCAAAGATTCACTAAATTAGGAAACTGATCAATAATGGCGGGTAGCCATCTCAAGAATTCAACCAAAAAAGCACCTCTTCCCCCCTCTTACATATCCAAAATAGTCCTTCTTTTATCAGTGTATCCCCTCTCTTGAGAGTACTCCAAATCGTAGAGCCTTTTCTCGCAAGCGAATATCTTGGGATTTCCTCCTTCGGGATCCTCTGCAAATACTTGTAAGACAAAATCCTAACTCAACCTCAATCTTGTTCAACACACTACCTCCAGTACAATTTTGCCTCCAAAGCCTCCCCAAATAAAGTAGACTACCTTAAGCCAAGCGCACCCAACAGTTTCGAGTTGCACACCAAGTCCCATTTGACAAGACTCTATTTATAGGATGACAAGTTGCCTGCCCATAAGACTTGCCTTTCCAAAGAATCCAATTCCTTCACAAACCACTTTGGGGCCACTTGGAGCATACACCTATAAATTGGAAGAGCATGAATTAGTTAAACCCGCCTAATAAAGGATAACCATTTGTGTGTCCAATGTTCAACCTTCATGCGAAATTTGTCCATAATACCCTGCCAAGAGTCCCTGGGAAGATTACTAGCAAAGATAGGAATACCCAGGTAAGTCAAAGGAAGAGAACCGAAGTGGAATCTCAAGATATGAGCAATCCTCAACTGAATAGCTCCAGGTGTGCTAAATAAGAGAATGGAAGATTTATCCTCATTGATCAACTGGCCAAAAGCAACAAGATAGACATCCAAGACTTTACGCAAATTTATAGCTTCTCTAATCCTAGCTAGTCCCATTAGGGTCGTATCATCCACAAACTAAAAATGGGACTGAGGTATGTCATTACCCCAACTCCAACCATGAATAATACCCATTCCCACATTATACTTAATCAATCTCCCTAGACCCTCATCCAGAAGAATGAATAAGTATGGGGAGAGAGGGTCCCTCTGACAAAGATGCATGGATGCACTAAACAACTCAGTATGATCTTCATTAATTAGCATAGAGAGTGAGGTAGACGAAACACAACTCATTACCCATTGGATACATTCATCAGCAAAACCAAAGGCCCTAAGAATCTTCTAGAGAAAGGACCAACAGACTCTATCATAAGCCTTTGCCATGTCTATCTTGATAAACATATCTTTTTCCTTGGAAGCTTCCATAAAATGAATGGTCTCAGTAGCAATGACCACTCCATCCAAGATTTGACGACCCTCCACAAAACCACTCAACTCCTCAGAAATGACACCCCCAAGCCAATTCTTCAACCTGTCCACTATCAGCTTAGAAATAATCTTTTAAATCACGTTACTGAGAGATATAGGGCGAAACTGGCCTAACCAGTCAACCCCATCATACTTGGGGATGAGCGCAATGAAAGTCACATTTAAAGCTCGAAGCATTTGCTTATTCCTCTGGAACTCTTGGACCAACTCCAATAAGTCCAATTTGATAATATCCCAAAATTCTTGATGGAACTCAATCAGAAACCCATCTGATCCAGGAGCTTTCCCCTTCTTCATATGGAAAACAATCCTCTCAAGTTCATCTAACAAAATAGGCCCCATAAGCTGCTCATTCATCTCCCTAGTAACTAGAGAAGGAATACAAGCAAGAACCTGATTTTCCTCTTTCGATTCCCCTTGAGAATCCTCACTAAAAAAGGATTGGAAATACTGCATAGACTCCCTAAAAATCTCCTACAAGGATAAACACCGATCACCTCTATCATTAACCAGAACAGGGATGGAATTGCCATGTCTTCTTGCTTTCACTGAATTGAAAAAGAATACAATATTCTTATTCCTTGCTTGAAGTCAATAAATACAAGCTCTTTGTTTCCAGTAGATTTCCTCCCTAAGCTCCCACTCCTTTAAATCCTTGACTATCATGTCTTCCTCCCTAAGCAAGGCTTTTGGCATTTCATGCTCTCTTATCTCTCTGGTAATGCCATTCAACTCTAATTGAGCAGTTGTCTTAGCATGAAAAATATTACCAAAACACTGACGATTCCACTGTTTAAGCTGAAACTTGACAAATTGCAGCTGCTTGGCAAAAGTGTACATAACAGTACCAAAGGCTGGCCTCCCTTTCTTCCACCACTCCGCAACATGATCCTACAAAGAAGAATCTCGTATCCACATAAGCTGGAATTTGAATGAAGGAACGTGAATGACCCGAGTAGAAGAAGACATCAATTTGATGGGCTAGTGGTCTGAACCTCTCCAATCTAAAATCTCAGAGTATATGGACCATCCCCCACCAACCCCAAAACTAGAAACCAGAAAGCGATCCAACCTCTCCACAATCCAATACTCCCCTATACTCCTGTTGTTCCAAGTGAAAAGACCATTACCAAGATTAATGTCAATAAGATTCAAGGTTGATATATTATCCCAAAGAAGGAAGGAAGAAGGCTCCAGCCGCATAACACCACCCTTCTTCTCACTCAACTCTAAGATGACATTGAAATCACCTGCCATAATCCATAGATGGAAAGGAAAAAATCCACGCATAAAAGTAATACGAGACCACAATTTATGCTTACCATGAATATCAGTGGGGGTATAAATATTAGTAAGCAAGATATGTTCCCCAGTCTCAAGACTAGAAGCAACCCCAGATAAAGATGATTTGGAAGAAACCCACCATATAGGATGAATCCTCAAGGGGTTCATAAGACAAGCCACACCTCCAAAGGAGCCAAATGCCCCAATACACTGACATTCGCCTCTCCCCCACAGCTTTGGCACCAGACCCAACATACTTTCCACAGATAATTTAGTTTCCTACAAGAAAATGACATCAGGAGAATGACTCCTTATCAATTCCCAAACAACTTTTTGTCTAGGGTCACTATTCAAGCCCCTCACATTCCATGATAGCACAATCATTTCGGGAGATTAGAAAAATGACAATCCAGAGTCTTTACTGACCCTGACTCAACCAAATTCTCCCCCATCAATTTGATCTTATCCAAGTCCTTTCTACCAACCTTTGAAATCTTCTTCGTTGCTCCTTTTTTAATGTCTTTATGAAGAAGACCCATATGTAAAGAGATCTTATTACTTTTAACCCCAGCAGAGTCCAATTTCTGTGCTGCAGGAGAAACATCCCCACCAGACATCTTCACTTCAACACTAGAGATGGGTCCCTCTTAAGCCACTACTTGCTGATCCATCTCCATCTGTAGACTCCCAACCTCCTGCAGAACCTGGGTTGTATCCAAGTTCACACTATCAGGAATGAACCCTGCTACACTATGATCTAAAGAAAGCATCCCTAGATTCACCTCCTGCTAGCTAAGATCATCCAAGGCTTCAAATTTGTTAAAGGTATCCTCCTCCTATCTCTCCTGCAAAGATCTCTTTTAACCTCAGTTCCTATTCTTTGTCTTAACTAAGACGAAACAATCAGCACCCACAGCCTCACCAGATATGGAAGCTTTTCCTTTATCAGCCCCATCAATGTTACGGGATGACTCTTGAGGCTTATGCTCAACCAGTTTAGACTTAGGGCACTTACACTGTAAATGACCATACTCATGACATAGACAACACCAAAATGGTAAAGTCTCATAATAAAGTTGTTAGACCCAAGAATAAGAGCCCACACACATATCTATAGCATCTAGAAAAGGCTTACTAAGATCAGTTTTAACACATATACGAGAAAAAGTCATTTCCTTTCTCCCCAAGGTTTGCGTTGAAGTTTCAACATGCTTCCCAAGAAATGAAGCTAGCATTTGCAACACATCCTCTCGACAACATTCCACGGGAAAACGAGGTAATCGAACCCACACTGGGACTCAATGCAAGAGCTCCTTTGAAGGTTTAAATCCTACATGCCAAGGTTTGATGAACAACCCCACCTGGTTATAAAAATATGGGCCTCCCTCAAAGACCCTGTTGCGATCATCCATGAAATTAAAAGTGACCAATAAGTAATTGTTTGCCAACAACGTAATATCCATTTCCCCTTCTGGCGCCCAAGTCCTCTCCAATTCTCCAAAAACTGTAGAGAAACCCTCATCCCCAAAAATTTGCAGTATAATGAGTGCTTTGAAAAATATTCAACATCTTCAGCAATCATCTCAGGTGGAATTACCAATTTCGGCCTCTCTTTGCATTTCTCAAGACAACCATTAATCTTTGAAATCCGAGAGCCATTGGACAAACTTGCACTAGTAAACCCTAAATCTGGAACAAAAAGATTATTTGCGAAGGTCTTGATACCTTGGGATGGGGATTTCGCGTCAAACGCACCTCAAAAATCCATACCGGGTGAGTCCCCCGAGGCTTCTCTCCTGCAGTCGACATCACACCCAATGGCAACTGCAGTCGACGTCACACCCGATGAAAAAACCTATACCCAAAACCAAAGTGGGTGAGGAAGACTCACACCCCAGCATGCACCGTACACCCACCCCTCTCAACCACCAAAGGAAAACTAGCTAAAGCTCTCCACACCCCACAGGCTTTCCACGAAACAACTGCTAACACTAAATCCCTGTCGCACCTTGAACAAACTCTCCACCCATGATCCACCACACCGCCACCACACCAATCGCTGAGCAAACCGATCGGCTTCTCCCTGCACGAACCCACAATGCTCTTCCCTCTACGCACTAACAAGCACAAACCACCCACGAGCTAGGGCTTGGATGCCCTAGCTCGAACCTTGCAACCTTCCCTCACACACGAAGCCATCTGATCATGTATCCCCCAGAATTAAATCATAATTAATTAAATAATAAATATTTAATTAATATTTTAAAAAGGTTTAAATGATTAATTGATTAGAAATAGAAATTGAAATAGAATAATTAGTAATATGATGAAGAAATATGAACTTAGAAGAATAAGATTAATTAGCTTTATTAAATAATTAAAGAATTCTTTAATCAATTGGACAAATAATTAGTACATGATCAATGAGACATTTTTAGGTGTCTATATATATATATATAGTGTGTGTGTGTGTGTGTGTGTGTGTGTATAGATGTATACATACATATGTATATGTATATGTATATGTATATGTATATGTACATGTATATGCACAAACACACACATAAATATTGTGTAAATAGATGTATACATACATACATATATATATATTATATATATATATATATATATCTATATATGTATATAGATGTATACATATGTATATATACATACATACATACATATACATACATATACATGTATATATGTATACATGTATACACACACACACATATATACATAAATATATGTATGTATATACATATACATAAATAAATATGTATGTATATACATATATATATATACATGTACATATGTATATGTATATGTATATGTATATGTATATACATATATATACATATGTATGTATATATACATGTACATAGATATACATACATCTATATACATGTACATACATACATACACATATATATATATATACATATACATATATGTATATATATTAATATATACATGTATGTATATATATACATACATGTATATGTATATATATACATACATGTATGTATATATATACATATACATGTATGTATATATATTATATATACATATATGTATGTATATATATACATACATGTATATATAATATATATATATGTATATGTATATATATATATACATATATATATATATATATGTATATGTATGTATATATGTATATATATATATACCCTGAAACTAATCCACTAACTGCCTTCTACTCACTTATCCTACCTTCCCACCTTCCACTTACAACCACCTCACTTCTTAGCAATACACCTCGCCTGCCCCTTCTTACTCACCCCCGACTCAACTCCTACCCTTAAACACCAGCCCCCTACCCCCACGAACTCCCTACCCCCACGAACTCACTTCTATAAAACATACCACTGGATAAAAGTAGAGGGGACCCACTCCTACCAACTCACTTATCTCCCACCCTACCAACCACATTCAACTACACCTTCCTTTTATTCTACCCATTCCTCCACTATTCTATTAGCTCTTGGAAGGGAGGTAGGGTGGGGGAGGAATTATAGCTCCGGAGCGCTTCTCAAGTGGAGAGGGGCAAGTTCTTGTTGGTTATTAGGTTGTTCTATTATTAGGCTAGGGTAGGGGAAAGTTCAAGTTGTTAGGGTAGGTTGTTAGGCAATGGATTAGAGCACCTACCCTTTAGAAAGGTGAGGCCTAAACTCTTCAAAATAGTGCAGCATTGGAAACCCCACTTGTATGAATAACCCAGATGCAATTTTCTAGTATTTTCTATAACTTCCAAAAGGGTACTCGAATCCATGATTTATTTTTATCCTTGTTTGGGACTTTTGAAAACTAAGACCCTAAAACCGCCAAGGGAGGGCTAATGCAATTAGGCCTATTTTGGAACCGGTAGAGACCTAGAAAGGTTAGGAAGCTAAAGCGATGGATTTTGTGAGCCTAAAGCCTCAAAATACTTCAAAGACACCTGATAGATTCATTGGGAACCCATTGGGGGTGGTTGTGTGTTGAGATCCTTGCAGGAGTGGTTGGAGCCTGAAAAAGAGAGTGAGTGCTTGAGGTGGCAACCTCAAGGAGTGGAGTAGATTGTCTAGAAACCATTGGATATACCTAGGAGGAAAGTCAAGAAGGTTCATACCTTGGAGGTCTCATTATCATAACCCCTACTAAGTGTCATGGGAAGGACTTGATCAGTTGAAGGGTTGAGTAGGACAAGTCACTCAAGAAGGTGTATTGAACAAGGCTCCAAGACTCTCTGCATCAGAGTGGTATCACAAACATTCTTTGAAAGATTTGGTGTATGTCAAATTGTGAAGAATCAGAAGCAAGTTTAATGCCTCCAAAGGCAATGACTCCAGAAGCCATCCGACAGTTGGTGGCAGAGATGATAGAAGGATTGAAGGATGCAGAAGGAAGTAGAGGAACCAAAGAGGTTAAGAAGGAGAAGGGGAAGGTTAAGATAGAATGGGGTGATGAGACTGATGAAGAAGTGGAAGATGGAGAGGAACCAACAACAATATCCATTCCTCAAAACAAAAAGCTATTCTTGGATGCAGTCAAATCCATTTCTAAAGACAACTTGGATGGATTACCCACCTATGGGGGAAACCCCAATGGAGAAGAGTTTCTAGATTGGATAGAGGCTCTTAATAATCACTTTGATTACAAAGAGGTAGCGGAAGAGAAAAGAGTCGATATGGCCAAATCAAGATTGAGAGGATCAACATTGGTTTGGTGGAATATGATTCAAGAAGAAAGCATACAAGAAGGCAAGAAGAAGATAACTTCATGGGAGCGTATGAAGATCAGACTTAAGGCACAATTCCTTCTAGGAGACTATGAAGTTCAAATCCATAAGAGACTGCAAAATCTGAAACAAAGGGAGTTAGATGTCAATGCATACACTGAAGAATTCCACAAACTTAGTTTGAGGGCTAGGAAGCATGAGAATGAAGTGGAGAAGTTGACCAGGTACACAAATCACCTTAGACAAAATATTCAAGATGAGATAAGTATCCTCACTCCAAACACTATCCATAAGTGTTTTTAGTTGGCCCTAAGGGAAGAAGAGAAGATCAAAAGGAGGAGTGAACAAAATCAGAAACATAGGGGAGGTAAGAATTATAGAGGAAGAGGAAACTTTGGTAGAGGGAAACAATCACCAAGAAATGAAGAGCGGCAAGGCCAAGAAGGCAGTGGGGACTCTCAGAGAGGAGCATTTAGAGGATCCTATAGAGGAAGGAGCAATTTTAGGGGCAGGTTTGGAAACTCAGGAAGAGGAAACACAATCTTCACCGGTTGGTGTTATCATTGCAATCAAGCTGGGCATACCATGAGTAAGTACCCGGGAAAAGCCTCAAGCTCATACATGGGGGAAAGAAGAACTCAATTGTTGCAAGAGGAGGACACTCAGAGTGTAACTTCTTCAATCAGCAAGGCAGGGCCAGTGACAGATGGAGAAAACTTGATGATGAGGAGGAAAATGCTCAAGATACCCCAAGTTCAAGAGCCACCACAGAGGATAATTTTGTTTAGGACCACTTGTAGGTCACATGGGAAGATTTGTAAGGTGACTGTAGATTCAGGTTCCACTAAGAATATTGTCTCAATTGAAATGGTAGACAAACTCAAACTTAAAAGATTACCTTGTCTCACTCCTTACAAGGTATCATGGCTCAACCGGGGTCAAGATGTCTTGGTTGATGAACAAGAATGGGTGGATTTTTAAATTGGTGAGTATAAGGACAGATTACTATGTGACATATTGCCTATGGATGCTTGTCATTTTCTATTGGGTCATGCATGGCAATATGATGTGAGAGCTACTCATGATGGGGAAAAGAACAACTATCTTATCACCAAGAATGGGAAGAAGTATCAAATGGATCCACTACCTGATCCAAAGGAAGAAAAGCAAATAGGCTCTAGTGTGATGCTGATGAGAGGTAAAGAGTTTCTCAAAGTGTTGAAACAAGAAGGTCATCAAGGCCATGCTATAGTGTTGAAACCTAGAGATGAAGCTAAGGCAGATCTAATGAGTGAAGTGCCTCGAGAGGTGCAAGGTCTACTCAAACAATATGCATAAGTGATAGGGGATGACATGCCTGATTATTTGCCTCCAATGAGAGATGTGAATCATCAAATAGACTTAATACCAAGGGCCAATCTGCCAAACAAAGCTGCCTAAAAAATGGCACCTAGTCAAAATGAAGAGATCACCAAACAAGTGCAAGAGCTCTTAGAAAAAGGGTTTATCAAGAAGAGTTTGAGTACATGTGTTGTTCCTACTATGTTAGTGCCTAAAAGAGGAGGAAAATGGAGAATGTGCATGGACTCCAGAGCAATCAACTAGATTACTATAAGGTATCGGTTTCCCATGCTAAGGATTGAGGACCTATTGGACAATCTAGGAGGTGCAAGCTACTTCACAAAGGTGGAATTGAAGTTTGGTTATCATCAGATCAGAATCAGACCTGGAGATGAATGGAAGACAATCTTTAGAACCAGTGCAGGCCTATATGAGTGGTTGGTGATGCCATTTGGCCTCACCAATGCACCTAGTACATTCCAAAGGCTCATGAATGAAGTCTTAGTTGAGTTTATTGGTAGATTTATTATTGTGTATCTTGATGACATTTTGATCTACAACAAGTCCAAGGAGGAACACCTCAAGCATCTAGAGATGCTTTTGAAGAAGTTGAAGGAGGCTCAACTCAAGATTAACCTTGAAAAATGCGAGTTTTTGAAAACAGAGCCTGTATACCTTGGTTTTGTTATTTCTCATGGATGTTTAAAGATGGATCCAAGTAAGGTAGAAGCAATAATTAATTGGCTTATCCCTAGGGGCATAAGTGAAGTTATAATCTTTCATGGAATGACATCTTTTTATAGGAAGTTTGTGAGAAACTTTAGCCATGTTTGTGTTCCTATTCTCAATATCATTAAAGGAGGGATTAAGTGTCACTTTAAGTGGATAGAGGAAGCCAATAAGGGGTTTGAAATGTTGAAAACCAAGATAGCAGAGCTGCCAACCCTTAGATTGCCTGATTTCAATTAGTTGTTTATAATAGAATGTGATGCAAGCCAAAGGGCAATAGGGGCAGTTTTAAGACAAGAGGGATATCCTATAGCTTTCTTCTCAGAAAAGTTAAATGAAGCTAAGAAAAGGTACTCCACATATGACTTGGAGTTGTATGCAATGGTTCAAGCATTGAAAAAATGGCGTCACTACCTGTTGCCCAAATAATTTGTAGCCTTCACTAACAACCATGCCCTTAGTTTCCTCAATGGGTAAGAGAAGTTGAACCAAAGAAACTTAAAGTGATTTGAGTACTTATAATCCTATACATTCACTATCAAACACAAGAAAGGGATAGCCAAGCAAAGTAGCTGATGCACTAAGTAGGAGAGTCATGACTATGCAGGATATACAATTGCAAAGTGTGGGTTTGAGTGAGTTAAAGGACCTCTACAAGGATGATAACGATTTTGCAGAGATATATAATGTTTGAACTGATTTTTCTAACACCTCACATTTCTCTTATTCAGAATACATGATACAAGAGGTTTTTTTGTTCAAAGGTCATCTTCTTTGCATACCTCAATGTTCTATGAGACAAAATATTATCCAAGAGAAGCATCAAGGAGGTCTAGGAGGTCATTTTGGCATTGATAAGACTTTGGAGCAGGTTGGTAGGTTTTATTATTGGCCCAAGTTGCAATCATAAGTGAGAAGGATTTTAGAGAAATGTACCATTTGCCAAAGAGCAAAAGGAGCCTCAAGTAATGCAGGTCTATAACAACCCTTGGTCATACCTCAGAGGCCTTGGGAATGTTTGAGCATGGATTTTGTGCTAGGCTTGCCTAGGACACCAAGAGGATTTGATAGTGTGTATTTTGTGGTAGATAGGTTCAACAAAATGGCACATTTCATACCTTGCAAGAGCACCAATGATGCCACCTATATTGCAGGCCTCTTCTTCAAGGAGATGATCAGAATTCATGGTCTTCCAGTCAGCATTGTTAGTGATAGAGATGTGAAGTTTTTGAGCCACTTTTGGAGGACACTTTGGAGGAATTTGGGCACCAAGTTATCTTTTTCATCTACCTATAATTCTCAATCAGATGGTCAGACAGAGGTAGTCAATTGGTCATTGGGTAACTTGCTAAGATGTCTTACCAAACAACATGGGCAAACTTGGGATCTAGTACTTGGACAGGTAAAATATGCATATAATGGCTCAGTGAACCGTAGCACGAGTAAAAGTCCTTTTGAGATATTGTATGGATTCCATCCTAGGGGCATATTAGAGCTTAGAGATCTCAGTTCAATGGCACCTAAGAGTGCACAAGGGGAGAACTTTGCAGAAGGTATTAAAGAAGTGCATGATAAGGTAAGGCAGTCCTTACAACAAAAATCTGAGCAGTATAAGGTTCAAGCTGATAAAATAAGGAGGAAAGTACAATTTCAAGTGGGAGACTTAGTGTTAGCATACCTTAGGAAGGAGAGACTTCCAAAAGGGCATCCTACCAAGCTCATGATGAAGAAAATTGGACCTCTCAAGGTGGTGCACAAGTATGGGCAAAATGCATATGAGGTTGAACTTCCTCCTACCTTAGGGATATCTCCTATTTTTAATGTATTTGATCTCTATCCATACAAGGGAGAGTCACCAACAAATCAAATAGACATGCCATCACCGGTTCATGAAGATTGGATAAAGGATTTACCACCTAGTCAACCGGTTAAGTTGGAGAGTATCTTGGATACCAAGATAGTAAAGAAGACAAGGAAAGGAGTCTACAAGCACTGTCTTGTCAAATGGAAAGGGTTACCTGATTCAGATGCCATGTGGATGTCAGAGGCAGATATACTTCAGCATGGAGTGGAGATTGCAGACCTTATAACTCAAGAGACTTGAGTTCTTTGTCCTAGGGGAGTATGGTGCAGGGCACATAACACTCCAAGTATGAAATATTTGTTTTATTTGTGATGTAATAATGGACCAACAATTTAGGATTTAGTAGAGCCATGGTTGAATTGTCCAAGTTTTGGTTTGAGTCAATCGTGTTCAGGATGCTGATAGCCTGAGAAGTGAGATGCTTAAGTAGTTCGCAGGAAAAGTACTCCAGATGAATGTATTCATGTATTAGGGGTCAATTGAGTTGTGTTTAGGTCTTATAGGGTGTTTTAGGACCTTCAAGAGTCTTAAAATGCATTAGAATGCAAAATTGCATACTGGAGCCAAAAGTTGTAAAAAGTTGTTGAGCAACATTTTGCAATTTCTTGCAAAAGTTGTAGTTTTGGTTATAGGCGTTAAAATTTGGTTAAACTGACTGAAAAAAGAGCATAAAATCCAAAATTTTCTTCATTGTACGGGTTGGAGGATTGGAAATGCAAGAGCAAGTTTTTGGTTTGTGAAGCAACCTTGTTTCCACCGGTTTTTTGACAATTTTTTACTTGTTTTCATTGCTTGTACGGTCCTGTACGGACTAGATGGTGTAAATTCATTGAAATTATGAGTGTTCATTGTATTTTTCTTCTTTAAGGTTGATTTTCACATTTTATTGTCCTAGGTTGTAGAGATTTCTTCCATTCTTTGCAACTAGGAGCAAAACCCTTGCAAGTAGGGTTTAAGAGCAAGAAAATGGCTCTAACCTAGGAATTCTTTGATGGAACCTATTGAAATCACTAAGAATGATAGGTTAGGGTATGTACATATCTTTAGGATAGGATTTGTGGTTTTTCAGGTCCTTGAGGAGGAGAAACAATGAAGCCCTAGGCTCATCGCTGGGAGTAGGTGAGTTAGGACAACAAGAAAAGTGTGTTTTATGAGCACATGGGGATTGGTACAGGACCAAGTGACACATGAATGGAAATCCCTTTGAGTTCCCTTGAATATTACCAAATTTATTGGAGCAGGAGATTTGACTGGTGAAGAGTTTTACTCCCATCTTTCCAAGTCACCCGGTGAGGCCTAAACCCTTCAAAATAGTGCAGCATTGGAAACCCCACTTGTACGGATAACCCAGATGCACTTTTCTAGTATTGTCTATAACTTACAAAAGGGTAATCGAATCCATTATTTATTTTTAGCCTTGTTTGGGACTTTTTCAAACTAAGACCCTAAAACCGCCAAGGGAGGGCTAATGCAATTAGGCCTATTTTGGAACCGATAGAGACCTAGAAAGGTTAGGAAGCTAAAGTGATGGGTTTTGTGATCCTAAAGCCTCAAAATACTTCAAAGACACCTGGTAGATGCATTGGGAACCTATTGGGGGTGGTTGTGTGTTGAGATCCTTGCAAGAGTGGTTGGAACCTGAGAAGAGAGTGAGTGCTTGAGGTGGCAACCTCAAGGAGTGGAGTAGATTGTCCATAAACCATTGGCTATACCTAGGAGGAAATTAAAGAAGGTTCAAACCTTGGAGGTCTCATTATCATAACCCCTACTAAGTGCCATAGGAAGGACTTGAGTAGTTGAAGGGCTGAGTAGGACAAGTCACTCAAGAAGGTGTATTGAACCAAGCTCCAAGCCTCACTGCATCAATACCCCATTTAGGGAGAGGAGGAGGAGGAGGAGGGAGAGGAGGAGTTAAACATAAGTGGAGACACTGATTCTAGTAGCAGTGAGGGTGATGATGATTTTGAGTTAGGATCATCGAGCAGTGATGGGGGAGATAGTTCTGGTGATTCGAATATGCTAGAGCTAGAGGATGTACCTGCTTCAAAGGTTAGTGGATAGGATCCAGAGGATTAAGGACAAAGACAAAGAGATGATGATGAGGATGATCCATAGTTCCTTAGAACGTAGATCCATAGCCTAGAGGATTCTCTAGCCATAGAGCGATAGAGTCAGGGTGATGAGTGGACCTTAGTCCGATAGGAGCAACATGCATGGATCACAGAGAGAGATGGGTTGATCGTAGAGAGGGATCATCTATAGAGGGAAAGAGATAACACAATGAAGAGATCATGATTGTCACAAGATGCCTATGATCAATATATTGCTCTAGGTACTGGATCACGTGAGGATCAGCTCATTCATCTAGCCCAGGAGTGTATGTACTAGCGACAAGTGTATGAGAGTGTTGTCCCTGAGTGAGAGCAATTTCAGAGTTATAGTACATACATTTATGGGAGGAGATCGAGTAGATCGACCACTCCAAGTACGAGTAGTGCGAGCATCATGGGTATGCCTTAGATGCCATCAGGACATCCTGGGCCAAGATCGAGTAGGCAAGATCCACTAGCTGATAGAGGCAATGTCGATAGACAACTTATTTTTTATGAGACTCTTGGAGATATTATGATGATGTATTCTAAAACATATTCATTTTTTAGTGTAGAGGAGGGGATTTGTCACCTCCAATCTCAGAGGTCAAATCGATCTGCCACTACCTCACTTAAACTGGCGCTAAGGGTGAGCCAGGGGATAATCAACAAAACAAAACTACGTTAATAGGAAAGTAACCAAGCAATTAAAATATAGAAACAATGAAACATAAGAATCTGAATTAACAAGGAGATGTAAAACTAAGAGTAAGTTATACTAGAGATCTAGGAAGGTCTCGAGTTTTGGATGCCAACGCAGTGCGTGGATGCCAGTGCGATGAATTGTCGTCTATACTATCAGAAAACACAGAATCTCACGAACAACTTACAATTAACCACTTTAGTCGTGCAGAACCTGTTCACCACCTGCACACATGGAGATGGGGGAAAATGTTAGGGCTGTATAGGGGTCTTCCTCAGTCAGACCCCCGCTCTGGAGTTTCCACCTCCATGGAAAGCCAGATAGATAGATTTGATAAAAGATAAAATGCAAATAGAAACTATACTCCACTTAATGGAAGCAAACCCCTATTGCAAATAGATGAAAGTGATGTATTGATAAACTAAATGCACCTAGATAATAGATACACTAAGAGATATGATAAATATATTGCATGCAATGAGAAAAAGAGATATATACGAGATAAAGAGAAGACAAGGCATGTAGCCAAACCCCTCCCTTTTCAAGATACGAGCATGATGGAGCTCAAGATACGTGCTTTGTGGTTGCAAGATAATTGCAAGAACATCGTAAACAATTATAGCTTGATAGTGCTTGTAGATCCTTTAAGAGAGCATTAATGAGAGAGATCAAAGAGAGCCAAAGAGTAGAGCCAAGAATCCAAGAGAGAGAACCAAGAGAGTGGAACCCTTCAAAATAGGCACAGAAGAACTTTTAAGCTTGGGAAGAGGCACGGAGAGCCGTAACAGCCAGAAGCAATCCAAAAGATACGCGTCAATAAGCATCTGACTAACTAAAAGATTTGAGATTTCATAGATCTATTAGGATGTTAATGTGACACACAAACATTTGTGTGTCGTGCTTTCGTCTTACCAAAGATAGGCCCAAATGTGGTTTTAGGACAAACAAGGTTACTTTGTCTTCGGGGCCCATGATATCAAAATAATAAGATTTCGATCATGGACCTGCCATTAATGCAATGGGTGCCATGCATAAGTTTCATAAATGCACTAAATGCAATTTAGGAAACTACACATTTCCCCCACTTTAGTGGACTGGTTGACTTAAGGGATCAGACGCACTAAAGTAGTTTCAGAAAGAAAAATTACATAAGCCCATGTAGTGCAATAAATACCTAGCCCAAAAATGATATTGTAGAGGTCGCAAAGGTTGAGTCGGCAGTCACAGATGATTCCCCCAAATCTCCATGAGAAACCATAGTATTTAGCGTGATGAGTCCCATATTGCAAAATTTGAAAGTTTGTCAGCACAAAAAATGGAGGAAACTACTTCAGCGAGAACAATGATTAAGGAGCGTTAGTGCAGATAGAAAAGAAAAACCAGATGATAAAGGCAAGTATATGACCCCTCATGATTTTCCCCTAGTGAGGTGGGGAAAAGAGGAAGGAAAATGAGACAAGGTTGTCCCAAAATGGTCAAGAAAAATTTCGGCCCAAAAATTGGGCTATATACTCGAAAGTGGGCCCCGAGAAGTGTCATGTTCACTATTCATCGTGAGAATTTAAGCAGAGATTTGTATAGAGTACAAATAGAATGTGTACACACACATGCACACTCACATAGAAACGTATATGCACAATTACCTCATAACACAGAGATAATTAGATATCGTGTTGATGAAGATATATCATGACATGACTAGAGTAGAAATCTAAGCGTCATGACATGATACGCAAAGTTTTCTTCTATGCATAATATCTACATAGGTGGGAAGCGTTGACAAGTTCCTTGAGAGGCGTACCATCCATATGAGACAAATCATAAGTACAATAACCATAGACAGAGGTGACAATGTATGGACCCAACCAATTTGAGCTAAATTTCCCTCTTTGGTCAGGTGGTGCATTCACATTTCTCTGATTCTCACAAAGAACTAGATCACTTGTCCTAAAGGTTTGGGGTAACACACTTTGGTTATACTATTTATACAAAGATCTTTGGTAAGCTTGGAGATGATGAAGGGCCTTCAAACGGTGCTCATCTAAAAACTCAAGCTGATTGAGACGAAGGATACGATAAGAATCATCATCAATGAGCCCTTTCAAGGAAATGCACAATGATGGAATTTCCAACTCAAGAGGCATGATAGCATCAACACCATACACGAGGTTGTAAGGTGTTGTCCCCATAGCCATACTGACACTTGTGTGATAGGCCCACAATGCATAGACCAACTGACTATGCCAATCCTTATCATGTTTAGCAACGGTATTACGTGGAATCTGCTCAATAGTCTTGTTAGATGCTTCTACTTGACTGTTATATTGAGGGTAATAAGGTGTAGAAAAACAATGTTGAATGTGAAACTTCTCTTGATAAATTTCTTGACCTCTTTGCTCTTAAATGGTGTGTCATTATCAGAAACAATGGTAGCAGGTAAGCCAAAACAAAAAATGATTTTGTCCATAATGAAGCCACAAATCATATCAGTAGTGGTGGATCTTAGTGGTATAGCTTCGACCCACTTTGTGAAATAACGGGTAGCAGTGATGATAAAGGTACGACCTTAAGAAGAAGGCAAAGATATTTTGCCAATGATATCCAACCCCCATGTCTAAAAGGGCCATAGAGAAAATTGAGTTTGGAGCTCCTATGTGGGGGCTCGAATCAAGTACTATGTTGTTGTTATTGGGGGAATTTATTGATAAAGGCAAAGGAATATTGTTCCATTATTCGTCATTAATACCCCACATGGATCAACTTATGAACCAAGGATTTGCCCCCAAAATGTCCACCTCCAGAACCTGAATGAGCTTCCTGGAGGACAAGAGGTATCTAAGATTTTGTCAAGGAACATAAACGGAGACCACTATAATAATATCGATAAAGAACATTGGATAAGAGGATATAACGAGCGACAATTTTTCAAACCCGCACAAGCAAGTTCTTGTTATTGTCATCGTGAAAACTTTTGATTTTAAGATAATTATAAATGTGCACAAAGCATTCTCCTGAATCAATATGAGCGCACATGAAATTATCAAATTGAGTTTGATCAATTATAGTCAAAGAGAAGAGGATTCGTACCACAAAGTGATATTCGTCCTAACCAAAGTCTGGCCCTACAAGGGAAGCAACTCTTGCCATTACATTCGCATGACGATTTTCTCTCTGTGAAATACTATCGATTGTATAAGTAGTGAAATATTTCAATATGGTTATTAACTAAATCCCTATATTGAGATAACTCCAGCTGCTTAACACGATATGCACCTGTGACCTGATTCACAATTAATTCAAAATATCCATGGATGCAGATTTGGTTTATGTCCATGGTTATCACGACACGCAGTCCAACAATTAAGGCTTCATACTTGGCGATATTATTAGTGCAGTGAAATTCTAGACGAAATGAAAGAGGGACTAGTTTTCCTTTAGGTGAGACCAAAATCACACCCGCTTCTAAACCAGTCTGACATCTTGATCCATCAAAATACATGTCCCACAGAGTTCTTGATCAGTAGTTAATACATCTTCATTAGGGAAGAGATCTAAGGTAGGAAAAGATTTTTCAGATGGGGCATCAGCCAACTGATCAACAATGACCTACCCTTTGATTGACTTCTGAGTTATGAACTTCAAGTCAAACTCAGAGAGTAGCATCATTCACTTATCCAACCTTCCTGAAAGATTAGGCTTTTAGAAGAGATGCTTAAGGATATCACTCTTAGCAATGACCCATGTTTTTGCGTGAAGGAGACAATGCCTTAACTTCTGTGTTGCAAAGATGAGGGCTAGACATTGTTTTTCCACAGTAAAATATCGAGTATCATATTCTATCAAAGTATGACTAATGTAATAAACTTCTCTCTCTCAGGCTTCGTCGTCGCGATGAGCTAACAAAGCTACTAGATCGTGAGACAAGGCAAAGATATACAAAAAGAAAGGTCTATCAGACATAACCGACATTAGGATAGAAAGATTAGCCAAGTAATTATTAATAGAATTAAAAGCTTCCTGGCATACCCTATTCCATTTAAAATGAACGTATTTCTTCAACAATCATGTGAAAGGAAGGGTATGATCAACCAATTGCGCCACAAACCTGCGAATGGACTGGATCTTCACTTGCAAACTACAAAGTTGAGAGATGTTTTTAGGTGGAGGCATGTTCACAATTGCATCAACTTTATCATTAGCTATCTCAATTCCTCGACGAGAGACAATGAATCCCAAAATTTTCCTGGCATCCACACCGAAGACACATTTGAGGGGATTTATTCTCATCTTGTATAATCAAAGCCTTTCAAAGACAAATCAAAGATTTGCAATGTGTTGTAGATGAGTAAGAGACTTTACCAAGATATAATCAATGTAATCTTCCAAGATTTTATGGATGAAATCATGGAATATAAAGGTCATAACTTAGTGATAGGTTGCTCTTGCATTCTTCAACACAAATGACATGAAAACATAGCAAAAGGTTCCCCAAGGAGTCATAAAGGTAGTTTTGTACTGATCTTCTAGATTAATACGAATCTAATTGTATCCCGAGAAACTATCCTTGAAAGAGAGCAAAGCATAACCCGTAGTTGAATCCACAATAATGTTAATGTTAGTGAGTGAAAAGTTATCTTTGAGAGAAGCTTTATTCAAATCCGGAAAGTCAATGTAGATGCAGATTTGACCATCAGGTTTTCTAAATAGAACAATGTTTGAGATCCAAGGCAAATAGTCAATAGGACAGATTAAACCAACCTTTAAGAGCTTTTCTATATCGGTCTTAACTAATAAATCTACCTTGGGATTCATGTTTTGAATCTTTTGCTTCACAGGTTTATCATCAGGATTAAGTACAATATTACCACAACTGACTCATCAATGCCTGACATTTATTCATAAGACCAAGCCAAGATGTCACGGAATTGATGTAGAAGATTGAAATATTCTTTGAATTCTTTGGAGGATAAACACTTCCCAACCTTGATGACCTTATCGAGAGTTTTACCACTCATGATGACATTAGTGGGTTCCTTGTTAAGGAGTACGCTATGATCCTATGGATGATACGTAGGTATAGGTTCTTTGTTATAACATAGGGGTGCCCCCTACTCAATGGATTCCCTAAAATATGCTTGGGTATTTATACAACAAGGGAATCGATGTTTATGGTGGTAATAGGGCAAATCATTATAGGCACCTAGAAATTCCTTCAAGTATTCTTTCGAAGGAAAAAGGTCCAAGGGAATCTCATTAAGTGGTGCAACATTATCAATCGGCTCTAGATGAACAAGCCTAAGGGGAAGAGGATTGACAAAAACCATGTTAAGAGTTAACCATGGCTTTGTCCTTCGACTCGTATGGAAATATCCTAGTCCAATATTGTGGTGACAAGGTTCGACTTCCAAAGTAATTCTAATACCTTGCTCGTTAGGTCCACAACCTTTTCCATCATAATCGAACTATGATACCAACTTATATCCAGGACCATAAATATCATGAAATTCCTTAAAGGAAGGAGGCTTTGTGTTTAAAAAATGATCAACATGATAAGCATCTCCCGACTTTATAGACTCATAATCATCCTTTGTAGTTGAAGTGAATGAAATCTTAGGAAATTTCAGGTGGACGAGATCAACTTTGTATTCACTAATATGAGAATAAGTGAAGTCTAAAGAACCCCAATCATCACCCAAGCATGCATTCACCTTAAATGGAGAAGATGATTTGCTAGGAGTAGACTCTAGAGCTTGTACCTCGGGGAGATTCACTTTTGGGGAGTCTTCCTTAAAGGAATCTTGCTCCCTAGGTAATTTTTCCTTCACGGTATCTTGCTTCTTAGAAACTTCCTCCTTCGGAACCTCTTCACTTTTTTGTTCTCCCTTTTTATGGGATGAAACAGAGGTAGAAATCGTCACTAAAGAGGACAAGTTAGGTATATAATTTTGAAAAGAAGGTGCAACCGAGGCTTGACCAACTACTAGTATTTGATAAAGATGCATAGCTTCAGGGTTAGCCTTGATCGTAACAACCTGGTTATTAGCTACAAACTTTATAGATCCATGAAGAGTGGAGGATATAGCTCCCAAGGCGTGAAGCCATGGTCTACCCAAGAGAAGATTGTAAGACAAAGGACCCAACATCGCATGTACAAGGGTTGGAATAGTGACAGGTCCAACCTTTAAGGACAATATGATCGTTCCCATAGTGGTTTTACCACCATTATCGAATCCTCAAATGAACAGGAAAGAAGCTGCCAAGGTGTTTGGATCCACCTTGATTTTTGGTAATAAATCTAGGCTACAAACATTGAGCGTCAAGCCTGTGTCAACGAGCGTTCACCTAATACCAACACCATTTGCATGAACGAATGTCATTAAAGGATCTGCCAAATTTCTCACTTCTAGAGGTGGAAGCTCATGAGGATAAAAAGTGATATTTAATGAATCTGTATGAATATGATCCATCAACGCATTCAAATCTGCTGGTCTCACAAAAGAGGGTAGTAAAATATTTTGCAAAGATTCCTATAGCATACCTTGATACATCAGAGCAGTTTGAAGCAAATCCCATAGCGATATCTTAGCGGGAGTAACCTTAAGTTGCTCAATAAGATCGTAATCACCAGGTCACTTATCTGCCGGTAGAGGTGCTCGAGGAAGACTAGGCTGAGAACGTGGTAAAGAAACCTATCGTTGATCAAGAGTTTGTTTATTCCTCCGAGTGTTATATGTATGAGCAATGGTATTATAAAATGATTTTTTAGATTGCACAAACCTTGTGTACAAATCAGAAGTTTCTCCTTTAAAAGGTTTTCCATTAATAGTTTTAACTTTCTTTAGAGAAGGACTTGCTGCAGTGACATGAATGTAAGGTCTCTTAGGCCTCTGAATGGCCGCAGAAACAACAATAAAATTAATGATATTAAGTTTATACAATCCATAATGAATTAATACAAATGCTTATGGATTAGATTGTGTACAAATTTTTTGCATCAACGTTTCAGATCACACTTCATGATCCATCATCAGGATAAGAAGAGAGCATAAGGAGATAAACCTATACACGGAGTGTGATTTGAAATGTTGATGCAAAAAATATGTACACAATCTCATCCACAAGTATTTGTATTAACAATAACAATCACAGATTTCTTATTTTTAAATGAGGATGTTGTGGAGGATGACACTTCTTTTTCATATCTTTTGGGAAGAGGTGCCTCTAATAAGTCATCTAAAACTTCATCCAACATATCAAAATTATCTTTAGAGAATGCCTTATCAAAAGCATCAAAATCTAAAAGAAAAAGATCTGACATTAGGGATTCACGTTGGGATCACCAAAATGTAGAGGACGAGATTTGTTACCTCCGAGATGATAAATCTCAGAGGACAAACGATTCATTGCTACCTCACTTAAAATGGCGTTGAGGGTGAGCCAGGGGATAATCAACAAAAGAAAACTATGCTAATAGGAAAGTAACCAAGCAATTAAAATACATAAACAATGAAACATAAGAATCTAAATTAATAGGGAGATTCAAAACTAAGAGTAAGTTATACCAGAGATCTAGGAAGGTCTCTGGTTTCGGATGCCAGTGCGACGCGTTGTCATCTATACTATCAGAAAACAAAAAATCTCACAAACAACTTACAATTAACCACTTCGGTCATGTAGAACCTATTTGCCACCTACACACATTGAGACGAGGGGAAAATATTGAGGTTGTATAGGGGTCTACCTCAATCAGACCCCCACTTTGGTGTTTCCACCTCCACGGAAAGACAGATAGATAGATTTGTTAAAAGATAAAATACAAATAGAAACTATCCCCTGCTTAATGGAAGCAAACCCCTATTGCAAATAGATGAAAGTGATGTATTGTTAAACTAAATGCACCTAGTTAATAGATACACTTAGAGATATGATAAATAGATTGCATGCAATGATAAAAAGAGATATACACAAGATAAAGAGAAGACAAGGCATGTAGCCAAACCCCACTTTTCGAGATACGAGCATGATGGAGCTCAAGATGCGTGCTTTATGGTTGCAAGATAATCGCAAGAACGTCGTAAACAACTGTAGCTTGTAGAGAATTCAAGAGAGCATTAATGAGAGAGATCAAAGGTAGACAAAGATTAAAGCCAAGAATCCAAGAGAGAGAACCAAGAGAGTGGAACCCTTAAAATAGGAAAAGAAGAACTTGTAAGTTTGGGAAGAGGTGCGGAGAGCCGTTATAGCTGAAAGCAAGCTAAAAGATACATGTCGACAAGTGTCTGACTAATTGTAGGATTCAAGATTCTGCAAATCTATCGGGACATTAGTGTGGCGCACAGACGTTTGCACGTCATGCTTTTGTCTTACCAAAGATAGGCCCAAAAGTGGTTTTTGGACAAACGGGGTACTTTGTCTTTCCGTCTTACCAAAGATAGGCCCAAAAGTGGTTTTAGGACAAATGGGGGTACTTTTTCTTTGGGGCCCATGATGTCAAAATGATAATATTTCGATCATGGACCTGCAATTAATGCACTAGGCACGATGCATAAGTGTCATAAATGCACTAGGTGCAATTTAGGATACTACTTTGAGATATATATGATGGTGTAGTTTTGGCGAGAGTTATATATGTATGTGTTATATACTTATGTGATGTATGATTTTTATGAATGATTCTATATATGTTTTACTTATGCATTGCTATATGATGATGATGCAATGATTTGATGTTCTTTACTTATGCTTTTATAATGTATGGAAAATGAATGCCTATTTTTAATAAATGCAATCTAATATGTAATAAGAGATGAACCATAATAGAAATGCACCTAAATGATTGATGATGATAATGCTAATTCAACTTAATGAATGCACCTAGATGATTGATGATGGTAATGATAATGCAACTTAATGAATGCACCTAAATAATCATGAATTACTTTTGTTTGAAGATTTGCGAAAATATTATTTTATCACTTGACTCAAATAAAGAAGAAGAATCGTTAATTGATTAGAGACAGAGGATGAGAAAATGACCTTGAGATAGAATTAGAGAGATGTGAGTAGAAATGAAATAAAATGATTGCAATAGATACACAAACTTGTGTTCCTTTATTCATAATGCAATATATATTCATCACTAAGCCTTTTATGTAACAATGAAGCTTTGCACGACATGGTATAAAGAACTGAGGTGTAAAGATATCTCATTGCAGAAATAAACATGTTGTAGACAAGGAGCGAACCCTCTAATCTCGGTATAATGTCAAGAGTCAATGTATGTGGGGTAGTCACAAGCATAGTTATCCTTCATGGGATACTTGCCAAATTAATGTATCAATTACAAACATCCATGACTCCATTGCCCGAAAACTTCATTGGTCCACACCACAAATAACAGACAAAGAAAATGATCATGCCCATCCTGGCTTCTCTAGCCACTTGTGGACATCCCTGAGTAGCATAGGAACATGACCTATTGCCAATTGATAAAAGATAAATACCAACTAGGACAAAATTCAGTAGCCACACTAATTTGTGCCTTTGCTTTGATTGTTTGATGTGATGGTTGATAATGTCTAATCTCAAAAAATGAATACCTCGTTTAAGACCGATCTGTTTGATTTCGAGTGTAACCTTCTCTGTTTAAGACAAGATTGTGATCACTTGATATGATTGGTTGGTACGATTGATTAGACAACTTGACCGGTTTGATTGCAGAGTGTTGATAAGATAGTTGCATCCTTTGTTAACTTCATGTGAAGTGTTCACTAGATATCTACTAGGGTCTTTGATTCTTGAGAGACATTTTATTGCAAATTTTTCTGTTGATTTTCGATGTTTAGTTCTTTTCAAAGAGATTTTTCGATGTTTTTGTGCTTTTTCAGGATCATATTTGAATGTTTTATATTGATTTTTTTCAGGATTGTATTTGGATGTTTTTGTTTGATTTTTTCAGGATCATTTTTGAATGTTTTTGGTTGATTTTTTTAGATCATATTTGCATGTTTTTGTTTGATTTTTTCATTTTTTAGGGTTTTTACAAGACTTTTTACACTTTTGAGAGATTTTTTTCAGGACTTTTTCCACTTTTTAGGGATTTTTTTTTAAGCTATGCCCCCAATATGCAGACTTGTTATGATGATCAACAAAATGCATGTGGAGACAATGAAATCTTGGACATCAAATGATGTTTATGAAAGACAAAGATGCAATTGAACAAGGGTGATTGTGTGCATTTATCACTTAGTTATACATTGATTGATTTGTTAGTACAAAATATTTTAGAGATAAGGGTTCCTTCTATTCTTAATAACCCTTGGAATATACACCTTAAAACACTAAGTGAATAGATTTGTAAACGGAGACGCGAAAAACTTCCCCACTGATTCTCGAGACTTTTGGTCTTCTTTTGTCCTATGTGTGTGCAATTGAATTTATTCTGACTCTTGTAAACATTGGAGACCTTTAGAATCCTATATGACTAGATACATAAGTTATTCTAACTTGAAAAGCATCCTGGATAGAACCTGGCTACCAACAGGTGTCCATAGTCTCGACGAGGTTATCACTACAATCTCTCAAATATTTCTCCATTGCTAGCAGACGTTCATAGCCCTGATGGAGTTACTTGCATGTTCCCATATCTAAGCTTTTATTTGCACTTTTATGAATGACATTTCAATTATATATCTTTTTCTCTTTTGCCTTTATATTTTGATTTATTAATAGGCATAGCTTTTATTCTTTTTTCTTTAATCTTGCCTTGGCTTGTAAGTAATGAAACCTACATGGGTGTGACAATTACAGTGGTGCCAAAGTAGATTTTTGGATTTTTTACTAGCCATATGATAAACTAGGTATCTATAATGATTCAGAGCAAATAATTAATGTGTAAGATATAGCAATTGATAGACTTCGGGTAACAAGACTCAACAGTGAAAATTCTACCCAACCATGGACAAAGCTCAACCACAAGGTGATGTTGAAAGCAAATGACCTTAGGTTTTTAAAAACTTCATGTACGAGTATATAAGAAATGAGATGACCTTTGCTTCATTCATGTTCACATAGGTGATTAACTGAAGACAATCACCTTGTTTTATTGATGCAGCTATATGCTAGTGCAATGCAATGCGCAAGCTATTTTATGTAAATGCGACTACGATGCATCTTGAGAGACAAATAGGCAATGCGGTGCTATGGAAATGATATGTAGATGTAGTAAAAATAAAACATAAACTAACTAGCCCTTAGATGTAATATCATTTAAGGTGCATTTTGTTCATGGTTTTAGGGATTGAATCTCCCTCCATCGTAGTCAAATTATAAATTCCATTTCCAACAACCCTTGTTATCATGAAAGGAACCAACCAGTTAGATTGGAATTTACCTGGTCGTTCCCGTTCTGCTAAGTTCCTTTGGTTTTCTTTAAGAATTAGATCCCCTACCTCAAAGCATCATGGCCTTAAACTCTTTTGTTATAGTTGTGTTTCAATCTATTTTGATAACCTTGCAAGTGATTGAAAGCACTTTTCATCAAATAGTTCTAACTCTTGCAGTCTTGCGACTCCATAATCTTCCTTTGATATGATGTGTTTCAAGAAGACTCTTAGTGATGGCAATTCTACCTCAATGAGAAAAGTAGCTTCTGAACCATAAACTAAAGAGTATGGTGCAACACCTGTAGCTATGCTCACATCTATTCTATAAGCCTAGAGTGCAAAATTTAGTTGAATATGCCAATCTCATCTTGCTTCATTGACAACTTTCTTCAAGATTTTCAAGATTGCTTTATTAGTTGCTGATGGGAATGGGAATGGGATAGACTAGCCTAGTCTATGCTCCTTGATCCACTCCTTGGATCACCAGGTGTTTCAACCACACCCTAGGGTCTCTAGGACTTCCCTTGCTTGTGGAATCCCCTGACCTTGCCCAATCCACCCACCAACAATCTGTGATTTTCCTCCCTAAGTCACATCTACTCTCAAGCATCAAAAACCCTCACATAGGCTAATAAGGGTTTAGCTCCTCCTTCACCTTCTTAGGTCCTAGCAAGGTTAGGATAGGTCTCTGACATGGTTATCCCTCCATTCATGTGCCCCCAAGAGGTTTTAACCTTCCATTTCATTACCGATCTCACTATTTTGTTTTTTTCCTACAAAATAGGGCTACAAGGAATGTGCCCAATTAGGCCTCCATTCCTCACTTTTAGGGCTCCCTTTTGCAAACGATGCACAAACTTGTGAAAATTCCCAAAAGGACTGCTAATCATTTGGCAAGGGCTCAAATATTTTTCTATTTTTGGGCCTCCAAGTGTCTGTACACTGCCCTAGGTGAATTTTGGGGTTTTTGAGGGTTTTTACAAGGGTTTTAAGGTCTACCCGGGTCACAGTGATGATTTACTGTCTTTGCCACCTTATCTGGATTGGTGGAAGCTCCTCCTTCTCACCAATGGTGCTTCACACATCCCTCTACACCTCCTCCAAAGGGTGCCTCCCTCCTTGCCCTACCTTGCTCTCATGGACCTCTGCAACTTCAACCCTTCCTAGCCAGGCACAATCTAGTCTCGCCTAGGGGTGGGTCTTTGAAAGACTTTCTGTTCGGTGTGGAGCCTTATCAGTCTCCAAGTGGGAGATTGTTGAAATGTGGTGACTAATCAGCAAAGTACTATACACTCAGCACGTATCCTTGCCAGGGTCTAGGGCTGGGCCCCGGGCAGGGGTTTGGGGGCGGGAGCCCCCGAGAATTTTTTTTTTTTTGTATTTTTTGATGAAAACCGACATTGTAATAAAACTCTAAAAAGGTCAACTTTGTTTTTGCCCTAAAAACGCATGTTATAAGCGGTTGGGATGCTTAAGGCATTGTAAGGTTGATGTACTGTTTTTGCTGGATAATAAGAAAGATTGGACGGCTGTGTATGGTGGACGTAACCCAATCTGGGTGAACTACGTTAAATCTCTGTGTTATCTATGTCCTATTTTATTTCTTTATTTTTTGTATTTAAATCTGCATATAATTGTTAGTTCATATTTGCTTCAGATCTGCTTGAAACCCTAACACTTTCCTACATCTTCAAGGGCCCTGCTTGCTTTGGGATACTGTACAAGGTCTTCACTCCTATTCCCCATGGTTTCATGGTGTCTCCACAATGGGATAGGAGTTATCATTCCATTACACAAAACAGTCCAAAACTGGACAGTGACAGAGTACTTCACAAAATAATTACAAACACACACAAACCTGCACAAGAACCTACCCTAAGTGCTCAAAATGAAAGGATAAACACAATGCAAGATTCACAACACCGTTTAGTTTACAAAACAATCCATTATCAACCTGTTAATGCTTCATTTGTGCCGACTGGCAACAAAAACACCGTCACGGTCAAGGTCTTCTCTCTTGGTCGTACAATCTGACATCCAACCCCTCATTTTAGGGTTTGTAATAGATTATAGTGTCTCTGCCTTTATTGGTGTGCCCTGGTTAGGTTTCCTAACGCCAAACTAAGGTTATCACCTATTTGGAGGAAAAGTTGCATGACAACTTTGAAAAGTTGTCATGCAACTTTTTATAGCTTTTGAGCAACTTCTACAATGTTGCTTTTCTTGGCTTTTGAGCCTACCTTGGGCTACCCTATGGACACAACCATGTCAAAAGAACCCCAAACACATCAAAGGCACACCTACCTTCTACTAAACAAGAAAAATCAACCTAGACTTATGAACCTAGGACCTAAACTAGGACCTAAACAAAACCAATGAGCTCTTAGCTCTTATTACATTTACATGGCTTCTTAAAGAAGCAAAATTACAACAAAGGTCACATGGGGAAAGACCTTAGAAAGGTGCTCCTGCACCATACTCCCCCTCTGCACAAAATTAAGGAACTAGGGGAGAGATGAGAGTCAGGTCAATACCAAATTTCTTGAACCCGCTCTCTTCAACCCAAGTGGCTTCAAACTCAAGTTGACCTACCCACTTCACCAAGTGTTCCATGTAGATTTGGTGTCTAGTAGACTTCTTCACCCTTGACTCCAAGATCTCTTCTGCTATGGGTTGCTTCACTTGAGGTAAGGCATTCACATCCAAGTCTTGTAGTACCTTGGCTTGATTCTTAGTTTGCCCTGCTATTTCACCCTTGTATAGTATCAGATCAACAACATTGAAGACTGGTGATATAGCCAAATCTGTAGGAAGATCCACCTTGTAGGCATTTTCACCATATTTGGATAGAATTCTACAAGGTCCTACCCTCTTCATTTGTAGCTTAGTAGGCTTGCTGCTCTACATTCTAGCTTTGCTTAAATGGACCATCACATAGTCACCCACTTTGAACTGAACCTCTCTCCTTCTTTCATCCACTTTTGCTTTCAGTTTTTGAGTAGACTCTAGGATGGCTTTCTTGACCTGTTCTTGGACTTCCTTGATGGTTTGAGTGAAGTCCTCTGCTTACCCACTCTTCATCTCCATGGAACCAAGTTATCTTAGTTCACACACCCCTCTTGGATGTCTGCCATAGACAACCTCAAAAGGGCTCCTTCCAGTGGTCCTATTTATAGTGTCATTGTAGGCATACTCAGCTTGTGGAATAACTAGATCCCATGTCTGCCCATACTCCTTAGTTAGACACCTTAACAAGTTGCCTAACACCCTGTTAATGACTTCAGTTTGACCATCAGTTTGTGGATGGTAAGCTGAGCTGAATGACAAATTAGTTCCTAATCTCCTCCATAAGGTTTGCCAAAAATGGCCCATAAACTTGCTATCCCTATCTGAAACAATACTTAATGGGAGTCCATGAATCCTTACAATCTCCTTAAAGAAGAGATGTGCAATATAGCTAGCATCATGAGTAGTTCTAAATGGAATGAAATGGCTTATCTTAGAAAATCTGTCTACCACCACATAGATGCTATCCATACCTATCTTTGTCTTGGGGAGTCCTACCACAAAGTCCATGCTCACACACTCCCAAGGCCTATTTGGGACTGGTAATGGTTGATAGAGGCCTGCATTACTTGATCCTCCTTTTGCCCTTTGACACACACCACATTGCTCCACATACTTTCTCACATCTCTTGGCAACTTAGGCCAATAGTAATACCTCTGTACTAGATCCAAAGTTTTATTGACTCCAAAGTGTCCACTTAGACTACCATTGTGTTTCTCTTGCATGAGATTTTCTCTCATGGATCCTCTAGGTACACATAACTGATTGCCTTTGAACAAGAGACCATTTTGGAGAGTGTAATCTGCATACTCACCATGAAAATGATTCTCAAACTCCTTGCAGACCTTGTAGGCTGATGAGAAGTCCTCATCTTCTTCATAGAGATCCTTGAAACCTTCTATCCCTATGCTCTGCAATTGTAATTCTTGGACAGTCAACAACTTCCAGCTCAAAGCATTTGCCACCTTTTTAAGCTGCCCCTTTTTATGCTTGATGGTAAAGGTAAAGGATTGGAGGTACTCCATCCACTTCAAATGTCTATTGCTAAGCTTCTCTTGAGTGTTGATGTAACTCAAATCTTAGTTATCTATGAACACCACAAATTCCTTTAGGAGTAGGTAATGCCTCCACTTCTCGAGAGACTGAACTAGTACATACAACTCTAGATCATATGCAAAATACCTCTTCTTTGCCTCATTAAGCTTCTCACTGAAAAATGCCATAGGCCTTCCCTCTTGACTCAATACACCCCTTACTGCAATTCCACTTGCATCACACTCCAATGTGAATAGTTTGTCAAAAGTAGGTAAGAGTAGGATGGGTTTTGTGGCTACTTCTTGCTTCAATAATTGGAATGCTTTATCAGCTTGTTCAGTCCATTTGAACTTAGTTTCAAGGCATCCTTTTATGGTGTCAAGTACTGGTGCACATATGCCACTAAAGTTCCTCACAAACTTTCTATAGAATTTGGCTAAACCATGGAAACTCCTAACTTCAGTCCTTGTTTTAGGGGCAGGCCAATTCAAGATTGCCTCCACTTTGCTTGGATCCATCTTCAAGGTTCCCTTAGACACCACAAACCCCAAGTAGACTAACTCTTGCTTCAAAAATTCACACTTCTCTAAGTTGATTGTCAACTTCTCTTCATGCAACCTCTCTAGGACTAACCTCAAATGTTCAAGGTGCTCCTCTTTGGTTCTGCTATAGATGAGTATGTCATCTAAGTACACTACCACAAACCTGCTTGTGAAGTCCTTCAACACCTCATTCATCAACCTCATGAAGGTGCTTGGGGCATTAGTAAGTCCAAATGGCATCACAAGCCATTAATACAACCCTTCTGTGGTCTTAAAAGCGGTCTTCCACTCATCACCCTCCTTAATTCTAATCTGATGATAACCACTTTTAAGGTCCAACTTGGTAAAATACATGGCACCTCCTAAACAGTCCATCAAATCCTCTATTCTAGGAATAGGAAATCTGTACCTTACGGTGATCCTATTGATTGCCCTTGAATCAATACAAAGTCTCCACTTGCCTCCCTTCTTTGTTGCTAGTACTACTGGGACTACACATTGGCTGATGCTCTTCTTGATCAGTCCTTGATCCAACAACTCCTACACTTGCCTTGCCACCTCCTTATTTTGGTCAGGTGTGAGCTTATATGCTGCTTTATTGGGTAGGGATGCACCGGGTACAAAGTCTATTTGATGGCTAATAGACCTTCTTGGTGGAAGTGTTGTAGGTGCTCCATCACTCACTATATCTTTATACTCTTGCAACATTTGTTTTACCTCCTTAGGTACCTCTGTCTGCAACTTATCTTCCTCCTCCTTTGGCTTCACAAAGATGGCACATCCCACTATCTCCTCTCCATGTAGCAAGTGTAAGAACTCTTTACCAGTATTAAGTAAAACACTAGCTGTTCTTGAGGTTCCCTCATCATTCTCTGTCAAAGACTGAATCTTAAAGGTTTTGTTGTCCTTCTTAAAGGAAATGGCGTTCTCCTCTCCATCGTAGATCATCTTCCTATCAAATTGCCAGGGTCTACCTAGCAGCAGATGACAAGCATCCATAGGTAACACATCACAAAGGATCTTGTCCTTGTATCCTCCAATAGAAAACTCCACCCAAGTCTGTTCATTGACAAGCACACTCTGCTCTTGATTCAACCATGTCACCTTGTAAGGGCTAGTGTGGGGTATCTTTGTGAGTTTCAACTTCTTAGCTGCCTCATCTGATATGATGTTATCAGTTGACCCCGAATCAACTATCACCTTGCAAACTTTACCAAATATTTTGCATCTCACCCTAAACAATGTTCTCCTATGCTTAGGTTCATCCTTAACCGGTTGTCTTATCAAGACTCTATTGAACATAAGATTCTCCCCAATCTCTGATTCAATATGGTCCACCTCAGGTGTTTTGCTGCTTGATGTGTCTTCATGAGCATAAGCAACCCTCTTTCCACTATTTGATGAGGTAGGCTTGTCAGGGCATCTATAGGTCATGTGTCCCAATTGACCACAGTTGTAGCATTTCATGGTTGCAAAGTAGGAGTTACCCTTGGCGGTACCTCTACCCCTACTTGGACCCCCTTGTGCACCTCTTCCTCTAGAATGGCCTCCTCTGAGATTGGTTTCACTACTATGTTCAGTCAACTTGGACTCTCCTTGATTCCTTTGCTCATTTGCCTTGCTTTGGTAACCACCTCGGTGATTCATTTGGTCTCTACCTCTACCTCTACCTCTACCCCTGTTGTTAGAGTCTCCCTTCCTTTTGTTCCTCTCTTCCACCTTTACAACAAGCTGATGACATTTTTGGATAGTAGTAGGAGGCCATAGGCTTATCTCCTCTTGGATGTTCCACTTTAGGCCACTTAGATACCTAGCCACCTTGATAGATTCCTCCTCTTGGACTTTTGATCTAAGACAAAGCTTTTGAAACTCCTCTGTGTAGGAGGTCACATCAAGGTCTTTCTGCTTCAATCCTTGTCTCTTCTTATGAAGTTGGACTTCATAATCCTCTCGTAAGTAGTTCTCCTTGATCTTACTCACCATGGCCTTCCAGTTGGCTATAGGTAGCTTTCCCATGCTAACTCTCTCTTCTTGCAAGTACTTCCACCATGTCAAGGCTGCTCCCCTTAGTCTTGATTTGGCAACCTTAACCTTTTGGGCTTCTGTCACACCTTCACACTCAAAGTGGTTCTCCATACCCTCAATCCATTCCATGACAATGTCAATGTCCATCCTTCCACTGAAATTTGGCAATCCTTCAAAAGCTTTTGTATTCAAAGCCTTGATGGCCTTTACAAAAGGTTCTTCATTGATTAAGGGGTCTGGTTCAGGTATGATGTCATCAAGATCAATTGCCTTCTTGCCTCTATCACTAGTTTCCGCACCCCAGAGTTCTTGTGCTCTCTGATCAACCACTTCTTGCAACTTGTTCCTTATTTCACTCATAGCATCTTCAAGGAGTCTATTTTTCTCCTTTTGCTCTTCTACCTCCCTAGCCAGCTCTGCATTAGTGACCATTATGTTCTCCCCTACTGATTCACCAGAATATGATCAGCTCTTATACAAGATATATCGTTCCTGAAACCAGATGTTTTGATTAGCTCTTATACAGGATATATCGTTCCTGAAACCAAATGTTTTGATCAGCTCTTATACAGGATATATTGTTCCTGAAACCAGGCGTTTTGATCGGTCTTATACATGATATATTGTTCCTAAAACCAGACACTCGATCATCCATGTCTTATGTAGGCAGTATCATTCTTGAAACCAGATACTCGATCATCCATGTCTTATACAGGCGATATCATTCCTGAAACCAGACGCTCAATCATCCATGTCTTATACAGGCGATATCATTCCTGAAACCAGATGCTTGATCATCCATGTCTTATACAGGAGGTGTCATACCTGAAACAAGACTTGCTCTTATTCCAATCAATCTTATCAAACCCATGCATGCCATCACTATCTACTCTTCTATCTTTCAAACAACATTCTTCTTCTTTCGAGAGATCATTCATGCTTTGTGTGCACGAATGATCTCCCGAGGGGGCATTATCATATCAAATCTCAACATCAAATCCAATATCAGTTTCCACATCAAAACAAAGATATCAAAATCAAACTTACATCAACAACATAAAACAATTTGCTCATCTACATCAAGTTCAAAATCCTATCATTTCATATCAACTTGTAAAACAACTCAAGTTATCAAAAACCATATCAAAACTTGTAATACAACTCAAGTCTCCACAATCACATAAACTTGTAAAACAACTCAAGTTTCCCACCCATATCAGCTTGTAACACAACTCAAGTTTCCAACCCATATCAACTTGTAACACAAATCAGGCTTCACACATTGAACTTGAAACAAGGTATGCAACTCATCAAATCAAATAAAAAATCTTCAAAAAAATTGATTCATCTCCCGAGGGGGCATTATCATATCAAATCAATTCTTCATATCAGTTTCATATCAAATCAATTCTTCATATCTGGGGCATCATCAATATTATTCATCAAATCTGGGGCATCATATCGACTTTTCATATCAAATCAATTTTTCATATCCACAACATCATATCGATCAAATTTCGATAGCATATCCGACAAATTTTCTTTGAAATAACATGTGCACACACGTCACTTCAAAGAGGGGCAAAATGTAGACGTATAAAAATGACCATATTCCTAAATGAATATTTTATGTTCATTTCTCTATTTAATTAAATCCAATTTAATTAAATTATCCACATTCCTCTATTTAATTAAGTAAATTACTCAATTTACTTAAATTAAATTCACTATACCCATTTAATGAATAAATCATTTTATTCAATAAAACCCCCCTATCCACTTTAAATAAAATTCAAATTTAATTAAATAGTAATCCTAAATTGAATAAATCTAATTTATTTAATTACAACCAAATTGAATTAAATTTCTTGATTTCAATTAAATCCTATTATCCCTCCATCCACTTGCAAAATCCCAAACCCCTTTCTAATCCCTTCTAGAATCTTCTAATTGCTTATAATTAACCTAACCCCTCCTCTAAACTTTGTCACATCCCTAAGCAAAGGGAAGTCACTTCTCAAAACCTCAAAGTCTTTGATAACCATTAAAGGCTTTCAACCTTCAACCACTTAATTCCTCAAAGTCTTTGATAACCATTAAAGGCTTCCAACTTTCAACCACTTAATCCCCCAAAGTCTCCAATAACCATTAATGGTTAACTCAAACCCTCCTACATGGTTAAAACATTTGTTTTAACTCAACCTTCACCCAACCCAAGGGTCTCATCAGGCCTTTAATGCTTTGACCATGATTATCTCTTAATCATTTGCACAAAGGTTTATCTTTGGATTAAGTCTTGATCCATTGGGTAAACCTAACTTAAGCTTGACCCTTACCCTCTAGATAACCCTAAGGTCTTCTCAGGCATTTAATGTCTCCAACCCCTTCTCTCAACCCAGCCCTATGTTGACACTTGTCATCATTTCATTGGTGCCAATTACAAACATGGATCCCCAACTTTCAAACTCAACCCTTGATTAAACCATTCAATCTTGACCATCCATTGCCCTGTTTTTGCTATAAATAGAGCTCTCATTCCTCCATTTTAAATCATCATCCTCCATTTTCAACAATCATCCTCCAAATTTGTAGTATCATACTTATGCTCAAATACATTCAAGATTTCATATCTCATTTTATGCTCATCATTTTAGCCTCTTTGAAATCAGGAATTAGTCTAAATATGCATGTTTAGAATACTTTCTTTATCATTTAGCTCAATCATAGACTAATATATCATGTTAGGATAGTACTCATACTAACCTTGTCATCTTATCATCTAGTTTATTGCATTTTAAGATCATGCATAGCTTAGGACGCATCTCATACTAAAATCTATCAAAGCATCCCTCGTTCTTGCATTTGCCATCCCTAAACCATTTTGCTCAGTGATCTGAGAGCAAAAACATTGGTTTGAGGGACATTGTAGGATAGAGAACCATGGGACCAACCTTGGAAAGCTGAGTAATACCTCATTACTCCATAGCTTGCACCAAGAAGTCCTGTGTGTGTGTGTGGACTAGTATTTAGCAATATTTTCACATATTAAGTTTTATCAGCCCACTTTTCCCGCATACACTAAGCTATAACCTCATCATTTTCAAACCAATCTTGATGTGGTTGTTATTCTTGCCCCTAGTCTGTCAGGTGTGGGTACATAAGACAAAGGTCTCTATCTTCATCGAAATGAGGTGTTGTTGATATCATGCAAGCCCTGGTATCATAACAACCTTTTTAGGAATTTGGATCTACTTCCTTATCTTCATAAGTGATGCCATCATCCACAGGTGGCTGATGGTCATAAAATTTGTTTGTCTCCTATGTTGTTGTTGTGAAGAGATAGGAATTCATAGACATGAGAATCAATATTACTTTCAATGTATTTCTCTCTGTCTAATCCTTCTTCATCAATTTCCTCAATGGGTGAGAGTGAAGTTTCAGCTGTATTGATAAATAGTGAGACATTCCCACAGCTTGTAGATCCTCATTCTATGATAGAGAAGTCTCTCATTTCTGGAATAAGGTGTTCTAGTTCTCCAACACTTTGTGCTAATCCCATTTCCATTATATTAGCTTGTGATGATGATGCAAGCTCCATATTTGACTCATTAGCAGACACTACACTAACTTCTTGAAGGTTTATTAGCAAGGTATATTCTAGTCAATCCACTTGTTTGAGATGATGGCGCAAATACCCTCATTCAGAGATTACTTTGAGATGTTGATTCAGAATTTTGTGTTGTCGGAGTAGGCCTATTCAATATATCTAGTGTATGTTGTCTAGCTTTTGGTATTTGTATTGTAGCCTTGTATCCCAAACCTTGATTCCTTGGATTCTCTTGAGGTAAAATAGGTTTTATCCTGGTTTGTTTTTGTGGTCCTAAGTGTGTGGTACCATCATAGCCATGCTTTTGCAATATTTTGAAACTGTTTCCATATTTATCTAAGGGAATCTTGATCATAATCATGCCATCCTCTTCTCTGTATAGCCATTGGTTTACATCTTCATCTAGAGATTCCTCTTGTAAATCACCCCATCAAATGAAAGAGAAAGAGTTTGAATACTTGACTATTTCCTTTGTCTTGTCTAGTTGGAGTAGATAGAGGCCTCCCAAAAGATCTTGGGGAGAGAGATAATTGCCTAACAACTGGTGTTTCTGTAATGGAATATTCTTTGCATCCTAGTTCTTTGATTTGTAAAGAAGGTGTAGTAGGTGTGCGAGGTGTCGATGCTTGCGTATTTTTTATTGTTAATGACTTAAATTGTGATGTGATCAGAGCTACTTGATTGATGGGGACTTGATTATCAACACTTGCTCTCAAATAGTTGCAATATTGGAAAGGGTTTGGGTCTCCATGTATGGTGATCTTGATGCCATTATACGAGAATTTGACACATTGATGAAATATTGAGGGTACAACCTGCATTATATGAATCCATGGACACCAAACAACATATTGTATCTTAGCTCTCTATCCAAGACTTGGAATATAATATCAGTTATGACAGGACCTGCTTGTACTGGTTAAGTAACTACACCTTTTGACGAGCATTCCTCATCATCATATGCCTTAATGTTTATCCTTTTTTACGGATCAATATGTAGATGTGAGTACCCCAAATCTTTGATCATGTTGAGTGTGCATATGTTTAAACTGGCTCCACCATCAATCAACACTCTTCTAAACTTTTTTCTTATGGATGAAAACTTTTAATTGTAGCCGATCATTATGTAGAGGTCTGTTTATAGGAACATCTCGGTCTGTGAAAGTAATGCGAGTAATAGCAGCCAAATTTCCAACCATAGATTGGAAAGTGTTTTCATCTATATCCTGAGCCACAATTAAGTCTTGAAGAGCCTTATTTAAAATAGCTCTATGGCTTGGTGATATTTGGAGCAACTCAAAGAGTGATATTTGTGTTGGGGTATTTTTCAACTAATCCACAACGTTGTAGTTACTTGTCGACGGAGGTGGATTGGAAGGTACTCCTTGTAATGTAACCCTGGATCAATGAGCAAAAATTGCACAATCTTTGTTTCTGGGGTTGACAGTAATTGTAGCTACTACTGCATCTCCTGCACTGAGGGTGTTGATTGTGTAATCATAGGCGACTTTGGTATAGTTTGTTGTATTGTCTTGCGTTCCAGAACAGGAAACTTGACCTTTATCATGCTTGACAAAGGGATCCTTAAATATGGTGTGATTTAGATTAGTAGATCCTTTATTGGCATCCACAGTGATATCACCTTGTTCTATGAGATCCTAAATCAGATTCTTGAGTTTATAACAGTTTGATGTCTTGTGGCCCTTTGTGCGATGATAGTCACAAAAGTCATCGTCATTCCACTAGGTCGGTTTGAAGGGACCTAGTTAATATATCCTAACCTCTGGTAAAGTGATAACATTAGTCTGCACCAATTTATTTAGTGTTGAATCAATTGGTTCTCCCAGTGGCGTGTAATTTCTCCTTGGTGTTGTATTCCTGGGAGTTCTGAAGTTATTGGACTGTACTATATTTATGTTTGTTGATAATGCATTGTTACCTTGGGATTGATTTTTATTCGGCAAAGAGGAATTTACCGGTCCTTTCAATGACACCATCAATTGAGCTCTGTTGACCACATGGGCATCTACAACCCCATCATTGGTTACATTCTTATTTCTTGACCAAAACTTGGGTTTCTCATTGCTTGCATTGTTAATCACACCACCTTATTTACTGTTCTTCAAAAGACCTTTCTCACACTTACGACCCTTCTTTGTAATCTGTTTAAAAGTACATAGACATTGCATTTGCATTAGGTACTTGACTTGAGGCACCAGATTTTCAATGAAGATGTCGACTTGTTCTACCTCTGGAATATAATTCAAGTATCTATGGTAGAGAGATCTTCATTGTTGCAGAAATGAAGCAAAGGTCTCGCCTTCCCTTTATCTTGTAGCACATAAGTCTATCAAGGTCACTGGATTGTTGATATTATGAGATAAATTCATTATGAATTGCTATGCTAGCTCTTCCCATTAAGTGATCTTAGGTGGTAAGTGTGAGAACCATTCTAATGTTGATCCTTCAAGACTTTTAGGAAAAAGACGCATCAAATATGTGTCTTCATTAGCAACTTTATTACAGGCAGTGAAAATCCCTCTAATGTGATCTCTAGGATCACCATTTCCTCTATATTTATCAAATTTAGGAGTTTTGAAATGTAGAGGAAAGGGTGGCATGCACAATGTCTTATGAAAAGGATAAGGATGAAGATCCTCCATGGTGTAACTTTTCTTTTCACTTCCCGATTGTATTGTTACCATTTGTTTCTGCAAATTTTGCACTTGTTGGACTAAGATCTCTATTTGGGTTAATGGTACATTTGTCGTGTATGCATTCCCCACAAACGGATCAGTGTTCGTATATACCAGGGTTTGCAGAAACATTGTTTGATTATTAAGTTGTGATTTGTTACTTCCAATGGGTGTCGTTAAGTATGAAAATTATGTTCTAACATTGGGTTGACTTGACCCATGTAGATTAGCGTAACCTTGATGCATCCCTTGACCACTATAGATGGATCCTACTAAGACTGATATTGATGGTTGATAAGTACTTGTAGATTGTGAGGTGTTACTAGCAGTTGTTTTGGATGTTACATTTGTTGTTGATGACAAATTTCCTAATTGAGAGATTTGTATAGAAGCCAAAGTGGCTTGAGTTGTAGCTACTTGCGTTGATGATATTTGTGTGTTTTGAGAAGCGTTTTGTGTGGAGCTTTTGTTTGTGATATGTTTGGTGTTTGATTTACACTTTGATTCAAAGTTACCCATAGTGGTAAGATTGTAGAGATGTCAAAGTTTGGGAGTAGCTTAGCTCCATTTTGAATCAAAAGGGAGAGATATATGTCTGTTGAACACAAGATGCCACTGAGAGAGGGGGGGTGAATCAGTGATTTATAAATTTTTAACCCTTTTAACTCCAAGAGAGATTACCGATTACCAACCTAAGGACCAAGCAAACCTACCGGTAAGATAAAACAAGACAACACAATTCAACCACACAAAGGGCACATCACATAACACCGATACATACGAGGAAAACCCACGATGGGAAGAAACTTAGTGAGAAATGTTGATGAAGACTACTGCTCCAATCCAACCTCACAATAAAAACACTGATTATAACTTTTAGGGCACCAACCCCTGTTGATTTAGGGCACCAATCCAAGGAGCACCAACCCCTACAAGTTTATGGGCACCAACCCAAAGGAGCTGCAACCCTTGCACCGAGCACCAACTCAGTGATCTACAATGAATATAATCAAATGCAAAAGTAATACTCTGGTTACCAAAGAGTTCTGCAACCACTTATGAATAATCTCTCTATTGGTTTCCCTTCTCCTCAGCTCTACCGATAGTATCTTTTATCTTTCACTCAACCTCCTCTCTATCGGTTCACACTCTGTTTCATTCTATACTGCCTCCAATTGTCCCTGCTGCTAACACATCGGTTTTGACCCCACTAGTTGAATAACTCTACAACTTGTTACTGGTTGTTTGTTCTCTCTATATCTTCTCCTTCTTCTATGTACCTGGTCTGTAGGATCTCTTCTGACATCACCTCACTCTCGCCTACTCGTTCTACCACTACAAGTTCACTTGGTTGATTCACTATTGCAGTTTATTGGTTACTCAAGCTTTACCGGTTGTACCCTAGTTAACCCTTGATACCGGTTTTATCTCCCTTGCTAGCTTACTGCTTCAAATGCTGAGTTCTTTGACTCTTCTCAGTCTTATCTGCTCTCTACTTTGCTCAGGATCACTCTACTCCACCAACCAACATCACAATCTTGAGTCTTCAGTCCTCATGTTTTTGTCTGAAGGTTCCCCCCAAAAGTAATATTCAAACGATGGCATGCTAGGGTTTCTTCCACTGATCACAAGGAATATCGAATCCAATCAAATCTCGTTCTGCACGAAGATCGACAACCTGCAAGCAATTGGGCATCACCACCATATCTCCTTTCTTCCAAAGAACGTTTGCTAAACTTAGCAAACATGGACAATCTGTCGACTTGGTACTTGGTCAATCACCATAAATGGTTCGATGGTTTGCATCACCAACTTTGATCTGTACCTGGACACTCTGCATCGATCGGTGCATCCCATCGATCACCTCTGTTCGGCCTTCCTCAAACCGCACACCTCTACTCTCATCCCTCAAGCTTCACAATCGCCATTAAATGTTGGACCAACCGCCAACTACCTCACTGACACACATCACCGACCTCTGCATGCTTCCCACTTCAACTCCATGTGGCATCTTTATCAGTATTCATCAACTTAGACCTCTGTATCGGTTCAGATAGGATCACCGACCAAACACTTAACCGATGAATACCTACCGATCCTCTACTCTTACCGGTACATCATACTTTATCGGTTAACCTTCTTGTCATTGCCTTCTCTATCTTGCTGGTTTATCACATTTGCCCGATCATCAATCATTTCGGTCCTCAACAACTATCTAGGATGACTCACCATGTGCATCTTCATCAAATTGAGAGCACTTCACTTTTTTCTCTCTGTTCACTTAATTGTATGTTGGTATCCACCTTGTGTTATCGGTTGATATCTTCATGCCATCCATCTTCAACTTCTATGCATCTATGGCAACACCACTTTCCATCTGCACACTGGTAACTCCATGTGTGCAACTACATAGCCTTATCTTCATTTGACTGGTTCTCCTCTAAACCGGTTTGCCAAGGTGGCAAACTCATCATCTTAACTCTTCCTTCTCTGTCTCAGTAGAACATCATGTCTTCACATGATGATCAGGTGCACATCTCTGATCTCAAACTCAAGAGGCTTCCTCATCATCCACATTTGTCATCTGGTCTATGTATCCAATCACCTACCTTTGCTTACTTTGACTATCTTATCCCAAAGAGTCATGATGTATGCCATGTATGTTGTGGGATAAGCAAGGTATTACCACTTACCAGTGGGAAGAATAGACAATTGCACTTCAACTGCCAAACATCGGTGGAGGAGGATCTATGTCACCTGCCGATAATAATGTGACTTCACCGAGGAGAGGATACATCTTCAACTTGACATATGTCTTGGTAGATTTTTCATATGTCATATTTGCTCACTGAAGCAACACACACTATGTCAACCTTCTCTTTCTCGGTGGGAGTCATTGTAGTTGACAACATACTAGCTTATCAGTTGCACTCCTGACCCTTCATTAGTTCATACTGCGACAAACTTTACCGGTCATAAGCTTAGCGGTTCATATCACTCACCGGTCTCTTCTCTCCCAAGCTTGTTCAGTATAAACTCTCCTCTCTACCGGTTGATAACACTGATAGCTATACCGGTGAACACCAAAGAGACCATAAGTCAGTTGACATTAATGACAACATATCAACAATCCTCTCATACCAGTTGTCCTACTACACCGGTAACATGCTATACCAATTGACATCAATGACAACACAATGCCAACACTTTCCCTATTGTCATCAAGAAGAGCATTGAGGACTGTTAAGACTTATAGGTCTTATTGTGCGGCCTCAAGTTCTTCATGTGTTAAGTTATTTTGGATTTCTTTAATTGAAGGCATGTTGCTCATATCTATTGGTAATGTGGTACCCCTTTGGGTTGTGAGTATGTTGATACGTTCATGTTCCAAGTAGGATTGAACAACGGGTCATTGTTTTGATCGATCTGAATTTTATCCTTTTGTGATCTTGTTATGGGCATGAAGACTCTCTAAAGTGACTCTACGACCGACTATGATGTACTTAGAATGTAAATGCTGGACTTGGAGGAGTGTAATGCAAGACTTAAATCTATTGATGACCTACCAAGGATTTAAATGAAAGACTTGACTTTAAGACAAGCTATGTATGCAAACTAAACTTATATGATGACATTCTATTGAAGGTTTTGACGAGGATCTTGCTCTTGTATTGTAAGCCTTTCGAGCCTTTGTCAAACAATTTCTTGTGTGACTTCTCTTTCAATTTGAACTATTTTTTGTATTTTGTTGTCAATAACAATTTCAACTGCTAAATATTGAGGAAGACTTGTTCTTAACTCCCAGGCAAGGGTATCCAAACCATCAATGATTTCTAGTTGATCATTGATTGGCCCAATATTTGGTTGTTCAAACGGGAAGAAACCATCACCTAGTAAACCCATGCTAAGATATTCTCTAAGACTTTCTATAGATGAAGGACTTGTGATAGACGTAAATGAGACTATGCAAGGACTAGTTTGAGAGAGACCTGAATGACAACTCTGGACTCTGATGCAACTTATTGGAATATGCAAGCTTAACTCTATCTTGAAAAGGACACAAATGAAGGCAATGCAAAGGATTTATTTGAATGCAAATCTTGACAAGCTTGCACTTATTTTTAAGTGTAGGGTGAGGACTTGTGCGGTATGAGGACGTAAATAAAGACTATGCATGGAAGGACTTATGCAATTTATGAGACCTATGATCACAAAGATATTTTTTTTCGTTTTTCGAAAGTGGGAACCTTGTTTGATTGTTGTTTTGATCAACTTGTTGAGGTAATATTGTTTTGGTAACAAATTTTTTGATTTTTTGAAAACACAGTTTGTAAAAAAGTATGGCCGATGAATTTTGTTCTGACAAACTTTGTAAATCAGAGTTACACAAGGAAGGGCTTGAATTTGCCCATATCAAAACTGACTCTATGCTGGGCCAGAACATAGGCGGTATACAAATAATCACAATAGACAATGCCTAGGTTGGAAATTTGAAACCATTCAATGGGGCCCTCGCAACAAAATACCGAAATAAAAAATATAGATAAAGAAGTTGGCAGCACTGGCTAGACCACTCCATGACGCACACTTCTTGGGCATGCTAGTTTGTCTTACCCCGAAGATCAAAAGATCTTATCACCAAGGATTTTCTCTCTCATTAAGCAAGGCACATGAGGGGTATCTACGAGGTACAATCTACACACTCTGAACCATTAAATGTAAGGATTTGGGCTACTAAATTGGTTCTTAGTATAATTTCAAGGGGTCCTGATCCAATGACAGATTGTCGAAGCAAGACACTTAAGGCTTTAGTTGAGCTTATCGGTGCAGAGAAGGCCTCCACACGTCAAATTCACTCAACACTCCAGTCACTTGACCAGTATATTTATATAGCGGCTCGTAAAACTCGCTTGAGAGTACGCTGGGAGAGATGATATCCCCAATGCATCCCAATTCGAAATACCTTTACAGGGTGACGAAACCCCTAGTCAAAGATACCCCTCACTACTAAAATAAAAAGCGGGTGTCATTGTCACTTTTCCCTATCTCCCAAGACCCCAAAGCCGAGTGGAAAGGTACTTCATGCAACCATGGGTCGACCCTAGGAAATGAGAAAGTGCTCCAAACATGGCAAATAAGAGTTCATTAACCTTAGAGCATTGCAATGTGTGATCAAATCTAAGCATAAAACAAATCCATGTCCATTTTAAAACCCAAACCGAAATGTGAATTGCATATATAGGTTTATTTTAGAGTATCAAAACCCAAATGTGAGTAAAAATGGAACTAAGAAATGACACCCTGCAATCTACCAGTTAGTAGTTTCATTAAGATTCTTGGACCGATCATTTCTTCCCTATTCTTCCTGCCACATGTTGCAGACAGATTGTTAGAAACACATTAAAACTAGAGAAAAAAATGATAAAATAAAAACAACAAATGATCTATTTTAGCCTACGAATGCAAAATGATAAAAAGACAAATGCAAATTTCTGTTTGAGCCAATGCGAAACACAATAACTATGAATGTGAAATACTGATAGAACTATTGCAAATTTCTATCACAACAAATGTGAAACCCGTACTGAGTCAAAACACATAAATTAAAGACTGCACAACAGAGAGTTAGAAAACTTAAAACATGCAAATTTTGATCTATAATCCCAATCTCGTTCCTTCTATCATACCATATTTTGCTATGTAGGTGTAGACTCGTCTTTGGTATTTGAGATAAGCAATCTGAAGTTCGGGTTCATTGAATTTCCTTTCTACTTGCAAAAGTCTTTAAAAATAACATTGTTGTCTTCTCTGTTCAGCGCTCCTCTTGGATCCTAAAATTTTAAATCTCACCTTTCCTACCATAAGATCTGATACATTTTAAACAACATATGAAAGTGATATTTCCAAAATTAAAAAAACTAATTATGGGTTAGACAGAAAGAGGAATTGCGAAAAGGAGCGATGAAACGAAATGAGTGCACAATCAATCCAGCTGAATGCGAGACATTATCAAGATGAATGCAATTTTCTGTTTAAACGCATGCAAATTTCTGTAAGGGTGAATGCGAAATGTTATTGACGATTGCAACACAGTGTCAAGACGAATGCAAAATGAATCGAGTTGATCTGTACAAAATTTACAAAAATTTGCAAAATCATAGAAAACACATAAAAGATATCGGAAGATGTAAGTTCACATCGGGTTCACCATAGTTTTCATGTCTAAAATCATTATGGAAATGAAGCTAACTAGGGTATAAGGAAATCACGAATCCTTAACTAATAAAGCAATCCTAAACACAAATCAATGAAAGTATTAGCCTAATAAGAGATTTTAAGCACAAAGATTCAAAGTTCATGATTGTTGAAAAATGGAGAATTGATGCTTCTTTCATAAATTTTTGGGCAAGATTCGGTGAGAAATGGAACTCAATTGAACTCATCTGTTGATTGATAGTTAAACTGATTTGATTGATCAGGTAACTCCTTTGATTGATTTGTTACGTGGATAGATTGAACAATTGACTAGAAAGATTGGCTAGTTAACTAAGTTAACTAAGTTAACTAGGGAGATGACTGAATTGATTGGTTTGTTAGAAAAAGGTGATTGGGAGTTAAAAATGGATATTGGAGAGTTAATTAAGTTAACTGGTTAGTTAACTGATTTGATTGATCAGTCATGATTTTCAACATGTGTTGTAGGATTTTTTAATTGAAATTCATTTTCATTTTCATTTTTATTTGAATTTTGATTTTTGAATGATGAAATTGAAATGCACATTTACTTGAAATTTGATGAAATTGGAATTTGGTGAAGTTGGAATTTGGAGATTTGAAATTAGATGAAATTAGTTGAAATCTAAATTTGGGGATTTGGAGAATGAATGAATGAATTAAATTATTTAACCATTATACATGGAATTAATTAAATAATAAAGATCATTTAATTAATATTTGAGAAAGGGTTAAACAATTTTTTTTTTTTTTTTGATCTAGATAATAGGCCGAAGCCAATAAGGTGTACATACCCTACCCCCTTTTGGGATTTGAACTTGCGACCTCTCTTTCAAGAGCACAAGTTCTCCACCACTAGGCCAACTCAGGTTGTACAAGGGTTAAATGATGAATTGATAAAGGGGTGGAAATTGAATAATTAGTAATGTGAAGGGTGATGATTAAATTAGTTTAGAAGCATAATATTAATTAACTTAATTAAATAATTAAATAATTATTTAACTAATAAGGACGAATAATTAGTGTACAAGTAATAAGACATTTTTAGGTGTCTACACTAGGTATTCATTTTTTTTTGTACTTCGAGTCAATAGCTTCATGGTGTCAACTACTAACTTGCTTCTTCTTCTTTCCAATCCTTCTAAAACACATAACATTTAATAATCATCATTCATGTAAAATTTAATATTATTTAGTCATCAACCAACTAAACATACAAATGTAAATTAATCATCATTTATCATAATCAATGCTTCAGAGAAATAAGGTAAAGTATTGGAATGACAATATAAAAATAGATTAAAGTGACATAAATAATGGAATAAATAGGACAATTTATAGGCTCATCAGCCCCCTCCTCATGATGTGTTGAAGATAAATATTGATGGTTCTTCGAGAGGTAATCCTGGGCATGCAAGGATTGGTGGAGTTGGAAGAGATAATTTGGGGGTTGTCCATTTCTTCTTTTCTTTGTATAAAGGACAACATCATAACAAATTTATGGAAGCCCTTGCTATCCTTTACATTTTAGAAAGAAGGAATTCTCTTGGATGAAGAAAGATCATCTATGAATCTAATTTTTAGGTTGTGATTGATATGCTAAATAAGTGGCAGATGGAGGGTTCAAACAAGCAATTAGTCTCGATGGTTAAACAAATAGGGAGAATAAATAGTTATTTTGACTCTATTACCTTTTCTCACGTTCCTCAGGAATGAAACAAGGTAATGGACTATTTGGTGAAATAGGCTTCTCATTAGTGGGGAGGTGGAATGTTAGTGACTAAGGATACTTGTCCACAAATTATTCTTGAGTTTTAGAAGAGATGGTCATGGGGGATATGAGGGCTTGTTTGGGAGTTTTGAGTGAGAATTGATTGGGTGGTTGTTCTTTGTTTGGTTGTTTGGCTGACTATTGGGTTGGTTGGCTTTTGTTGTTTGTAATGATCTTGCTTAATTAATAAATTTCTACCCCTCTTTAAAAAAAATGCATTTCACCTATTCTTATGTTTGAGAGGTGTTCTATATTGAAATATGGGTTGGAAGAACCCATGAAAATAAAAAATAATGATGATTTAAATTGACAACTGTTTTAAACATTTTACATTTGGTATACACAACATCAAAAATAGTAAATATAGGTGTCAGTTGAAGGAACTATGCAGCCTACAGTGGAAAATTAGTTTACGAATCAATACAAGATATCTTACATCCTCACATTTCCTCCACCTAGTTGTCTCTTTTCACATACAAGGTATCTCATCTTTTCTAGTTTGACCCTTTTTAAAGTTTTAAGGTTTCAAGGTTTGTATTGAGGATTCGATATTTACATGTTTTAGATGGTATGATATTTAGAGATGGTAATGGAACTATCTATGCCTATTGAGGTTGATCATCACAACCTAGAGCTTGAAAATTTGGAGTATCAAAAGAAGAAAATTGACAAAGAAGTTGAGAAGTATACAACAATTGAGTTATGGTGGGGAATGGGGATTTTCAACATCAAGATGACTCTTTTAATGAGGTGGACCTTTGGGAGCTATCATAAAGATTTTTATATAATTATATTATAATCGAGGCTATAAACTTGCGTGTTCTATGTAATTTGTAATGGATTCATTTTTTAGTTCGATGGTCTTGAATAAGATGACAAAAGACAATGAAATTAGGGGAATGCAGATCTATGAGATGTAAGAAGAGATGGATATAGCATTAAAGATAATGACATTAAGGCAATTCCCTTTAAACCTTAAAACCCACATTTTCTTTGTTCAAAATCATATCTTCTAATACTTACATGCAATTATTGTGTGTTTGTGAGGAAATAGGTTCAAGTAGAAGGTGAGAATGCACTAACAATCACTGAAGAGCAAAGGTGAGAGGCATAGTAGGATGTGAAGTTCATCCAAATGGAGCATAGAGTTAGTAAATTCATGCCTAAATATGTATTTTCTAAAGCTCTATCATACCAAGCTCAAGAAACCAAAGACTATTGAAGTTAATGTTGCTTAGATTCTCAAATTTTTTTATGTGTTCAATTTGGAATGCTTTCAAATATACTACTTAGGCATTTGTGTCCCTTCTAGTGGGTGTTTTGTGGTCTCACCATGTGCATTCCTTGTCAAATATTAGGTGTGTAATTTTGCATTCATACAAACAATACTAACTTCAACCTCTTGGAAGGTTTTTTTTGTTGTAACAAGCATTGTGAGTCAAAATACTGTAATAAACATTCTTTTTAAGAAAATGGTAAAACTATGCATTCAACAATATTTGTTCGCTTAAATGTAACATATACAATAAAGACATGCTTAATAAAAAATGACTTGTAACTATAATTATATAAATCTTATCTTTTTGGTATTTTTCAAATGTTTTTATTCCTCCATTTAAATAGGCATTCAATGAATTCATTTAAAGTTTTTGCTATGAATTTAAAACAATACATTGCGTCTGGGTAGTTCAAAGCTATTGCAAAATTTGTTTTGGGGGTTAAATTATTATAATATGGAGAACATGAGCAACATCTAAAAAAAACAATTTTTTAAAAATTGTTAAAATTTTGTTAAACATAATTTTATGATATTGCTATCAGGATTCAATTGTTTAATTTTCGAATCGAACTCATTGACTCATGTTTCATGAGTAGCGGTTCACAAGAATCCATCTCTCATGAAAACGAATGGTACACTTAACACTCATTGCATATAGGTGATGCTCATAGAGGTGAAGCATTGGACCTTCCTAATAGGTCACCTATCCCACTACTATTCCAACTTAAGTGCATTTAACCATGGAATTCTCCCAAGGTTAAGCCCACTTGGCTTACTATCCCATTTGCAAAACCTTCAACAAGTGTTATGCCTTATGAACCATTCATTATAGAGCCCCTTTAACTCATTAATGGATAAGTAGGAGATATTTTCCACAACAAGTCAAATTATGATAATGCTATCGGATTCAACTATGTAGTTTTCGAGGCAAACTCATTGATCATAAAAATCATTTTCTATTTCATATATTTTCTATCAATTTTTAAAAACATAAATTTACTAAATTAATTTTCTACCAATTAATAACATATGTACCATCTCATTAAAACATATTTTATTTACATATTTTTTCAAAAATGTAGATGTGCTAAATAAGTTTAACGAAGAACATGCTTGAATAGCCGAGTTTGTAGGTCCAACAACAACAAATATTGTCTATAGAGTAAGGTTAAAATTTGATACATAATAAAAATAAAGCGCCAGTAGAACTCCATGTGAGAATTAAACGGTACTTTAATCTAATGACTTAAAAACCCCTTCCAAAAATGTTCCTTGGTCCTTTTGGAAAGTGAATGCTTTCGCTCTCTCGCTTCGTCTGCCGCAGGAAAAGCAGTTTTCTCTGGGCTCGCAGAGCAACAATGGCGGTAGACAGCGTGACAGTGGTTAAGGCGCCGACGGATAAGCGTCAATATCGAATTGTTAATCTGCCCAATGGCCTAACGGCCGTACTTGTACACGATCCAGAGGTTTCTGCAGATTCTTTCCCTCTTGTTCCTCCCAAAAATGCATCAAACACAGGAGACGAAGACGAGGAGGAAGATGATGATGATGAAGACGACGAAGATGGAGACGAAGACGACAGCAGTGAAGAGGAAGATGACGAAGACGAGGATGAAGATGACGAGGAGGAGGATGAAGATGATGATGAGGATGACGAGGACGAGGAAGATGACGATGAGGATGATGATGATGATGAGGAAGAGGAGGAGGAAGATGGAGTTATGCAGAATGGAAAGAAAGTAGCGAAAAGATCTGCTACAGGCGCAGCTACAGTCAAGAAGGTAGGTGTTAATGCTTTTCGTTTTGAAACGAGGGTTTTTGTTGTTTGTTTTTATTCATTGAAGAGATGGATTACCAATGCTGTTGAACTAGGAGCGAAGACCCGGGGGCATCTATTCCTCCAAATTTGCCGGAGACATGAATCTGGGTTCATCTTTAATAGTGTCAGGTCTTTTCATTTACTGAGGATTGATATCTAATGTGCTCTTTATGTGGACATTGGTAACTGTTAATGACATTTTCTTCCCGGAGAGGACCGCCTTGTAAGTTTTACAATCTGGAATCAAGCTGCTTCCCCAGTGGACCAACAACTGTCTTTATTTTTTAAGCACATTTTGCTTTTGAGTTCAGGTCTAGGTCAGTAAATATTGGGCAAGACTAGACAATCCTAGGAGGAAGCCGACTATGTACCTAGAGCCTCTTTCAATATCTAATGTTGATGAACCTTATGTAACAGAGAAAAAACTAGTTATGTGCTTTTGTCTTCGTGACATATGTTGCAGATAAGGGTAAGATCATCGTTGCCAAAATGAAGGAGAATGACTCAGCCTCAAATTAGGCTAATGGGTAAGAGCTAGAGAACGATTCTTAAATCATGTTCTCTCGTTGATTTCTTAAATTCTACAGGTTTGTAGACAATTTTGACGCAGAGAGAAATATGCCCGAGAATAGATTGTGGAGAGAGAGAGAGAATATTAACAGTCTGTTACCACAAGTGCAATGTGATTGTGATCAGAAAACTAGAGAAGCTAGGACTCAGTGCCAGACATCCCGTACAGAGTTTTCATGAAAATTGAACTGTACATTCCGAGAAAAACCAATGGCAAGAATTCAAGAAACCGAGAGCAATGAACACCGCAAGTTGGAAGATGCATGGATTTACCTCGGGGAACCCAAATTTATAGGAGAAAACTCCAGCAATTAGTCAGCAAAAACACACTTTCCACTATTTTCAAATGGAATTACAACCATAAACCTTTTGGCCACACAACCATCCTTAAATCATCTTATTTCAGTTTCTAAGATCACTACAATTATACAACAACTCTCTTATGCACTCAGCTTTGTTTGTCTGGCTAGGCCAGTGTTTTTGAATCTATGAACACTACTAGCATTCAAACAATTCAACTCTAATGCTTTAATTATTGCCTCTATGGGTGTTTGCATACATATAATATATTAGAACGGTCATGACAAAATTCCTAGAAGCCTTCAGAAATCATTTGGAAGAGGTATTCAAAGTGTTTTTGGGCATTTTCTGCTGTTTCTGTCATGCAATGAAACTGCAGCTTTTCAAAAGTGATGAAACTGCTGTTATTGGATGAAACCCTCCCAATGATTAAGAAACCGTCACTTTTGGATGAAACCAAGCCGACGATTAAGAAATGGCCACTTTTGGACGAAACTAATGATTTTGAAATTGCTGATGATTACAAAACCTCTAGTTGTATGAAACCAGCAATTTTGCATAGAAGCCTGAAATACTCCATTTCTTTCCAAATTTCTGACTTCTGATGGCTGAACCCTACTTCACGTGTCTTCTGAGCTGTGATCCACTTCTCCAATTAAGCCAAGTGATCTTTTTACTAATAACACCTTCCCAATACAGATTCCGGCTTTTGGTCCTCCAAAACTGTGAAGACTCAAAACGAGAGGGGTGCTTCCCTCAGTGAATGGCATAGCTGCCGCCTCACTCTGCACCATTCTAATAAAGATCTATAAAACCTTTGTCTTCAACTATTTGAAGTATTTTGTAAGACCAAAGAGCTTGAACTTGTTGAAGGAACCATATCAACATTAGTTCTCTGTAAGAACCTAAAAAGGTCCTCAACTGAGACAACTGATGTTTAACTGAACTTGTCGCATTTCAAGTGTGTTCTTTGCAAATTTGTAACAGCAAATATAATTTTGACAAATTTAAGCACAAAAAGCAACTATAGGGAAATGCTAGAAATCAATTCTAATTCAGTAATAAACTGATCAAACCCTTATTGCATGTATTCAACCTTTATTTACCCTCAATACATAAACAGACAATAAAAGATAGGAACTGAAAAATACCAAGAATTTTTGGAAACCCTTATTTCTTCCTTGCTGGTCATACACAGTCCATTATGACAGCATGCTATAACTCACTCCAGACTGACCCAAACAGCTTGCATGGTAGCTCAATGGATAACTCTAGGCTAGGCGCACCTTCTCCTTATTTTATTTATTTTTTTGGATCCTTCCAACATGCAAATCGCAGCCCCTTAGGTGATTGGTGCTACTCCCCAGGCAGCCGTACAGCCATCAACAAATATCTTCTTTGGGTATCTTTGTTTCCTTGTTTGCTGCAGCAACAAAATACTGATAAACAATGGTACCTCTCTGACTAGTAAGCACAAACTTGGTCCTTGAATGAGACCAACTGTAAGAGCAAGATCAACTGATATTTCACAGCCTTTGATGCTGTTGTACAAGAATCCCACGTTTCCCTGTACCGATACCTCTGATCACTGCTGAAGAATCTTCTGCTGAAACCCTTGGCCAAAACTCCTCTCAGAGCTCCAAACAAAAATATCAAAACTTAGCATAATAAAAAGAAGACCTAAAATCTTCTTTAATCTTTTCCATTTAGGGTTGGTGCGATTCCCAAGAAAGGTGCGATTTGGCCTTTAATGATGTTTTAACTTTTATTATTTATTTTTGACTATTGAAGTGTCAAAAATAAATCATCTTCCATTTAATATAAAAACTGGCCCCATCTGATGAGAAATAGACCCTCACTTAAGTTATAACTTAAAGTGACTTTTAAAACATTAAAACATTAAAGTTCGCCATTTAATATTTAATTAAAAATAATTAAATATTAATATTTCTCTAAGTATTCATCAGAAATGCCTGCTGTCTGAACTAGAGACTGCCAAACCACTATCTGTCGTTGCCCAACCTATTGGCTATAAATAGCAGGACTGCTAAAAATAGAAAGTATCTCAAACGGGGTCCTGGAGACCTCAAACGAAGACCAGACCTGGAGTGCTTGCTTTGAAGGTGGTGAATCAAACTCTGGAGGACCCTCTACCCAACCTCATCAGCCTACGAGGGTCAGTGATAGGCTAATCTACTCAGCTGATAGATGTCAACTAGAAGGGGACATCACATTCTCTCCCATACAAGTGGAATGATTTGGGTGCTTTTGCTTAACATTGTCCTTGCTCCAAGATTCAGGTCCTGGGGCAGCTCCTACTTGCCCTTGTAATCTTTCAACATGAAGTATTGTCCACCTTTGCGTAAGTGGTACTTGTTAGCTGGTTAGTAGTACACAACTTTCCTGTCATACATGTAGGGGCTACCCAAAGGTCTCAACATAAGTACATAAGTACAACATCCAACATCATTTCATCAACAAATTTATAGTTAACAATCAAATTTTAATCTGTTTTGCTTATTAATGGACAAATACATTTTTAAGCCCACTCAATGTGTAAGGCTTGGGATTTGGACATGGGAAACAAGACTCATTCATCTGGCCTTTGATCCAAGGAGGAGTAGATTTTTTAGTTATGTATATAGGGTTTCATCATTTCATACTAAGGTTTTGTTCATCTATCCATCCATTTATTATTAATGGGCTGTGATTCCCCCTCTTTATATATCTGTATATGGAGATGCATTACATCCATTTATTCAGCCACATGAACCCCTATCTATACATGGGCTTCAATACTATGTTTTCTAACCAAATCTTGAGAAACGAGGTTAGCTTGGGAACAAGAATTAAGAAGTACATCAACTTTAACATTCTTGGCTTGAATATTAGTACTAAATAACTTTGAATGCCCCTTTTCTTCTAATGTCGAAACTTTCAAACTAATCCTCATTGTAGTGCATGACAATCTTGACTCAATCTCAGAATTAAATATCTATGCCCTTGTCAATGGTGGTATTAGTAGTTTTCTTTCCCGTTTTACCTTCCCAAAAAGGACTACTTGTGACCTAATCACACATCACCCCATCCAAAATGGGGACCCCCTACTTTTTTAGGCCCTCTCGCGGTCTTTTGGTTTTCATTTTTGGGGCCTTTATGCAGCAATTTCATCGGTCTCTTTGAGTTTGCAAGCGAGTGGGGTCAGTTTGATCAAGCCTGCTTTTCGTTTGAGCAATTTTGGCTAAGTCTAGGGCTCATTTTGTCAGTTTTAGGGTTCTTCCTTCAATCCTAGATTTTAGGGGTTTCCTTTTAGGGTTTTTGAAAACTGAAAGTTGCAATGGAGTCAAGACCCTCTAAGGATCCGACACGTGAAATTTGACTGAATTCTGAGCAACTTTCTATTTTTAGAAAGTTCCTATTTTTTAGGGATTCCATTGCCTCCCAGAATGTCTTGATCTCACCAAAAATCAAACTTACTATTCTTAGTAATTTCTATTTTTAGTTTCTATTTATAGTGTCTCTACATCCTATTTCGGCTCTAACTTTGACATTTGAAGCACTTTCTATTTTTGGAAAGTCTATTTGTGGTAGGACCCTCGCAGACAGACATTGCAGACTGAACATTCTTGAAGATTCATCTAAATCCGGAAAGTCAAAAGCAGGCAGAGTGATCAAAATTTGGCTGTGTGGGAATCAATCCAGGAATGGAAAGCTCGAAAAATCATCCAAGTTTCGAAAATTCACCTCTATTCCTAAAATGACTAGCATCAAATTTCTCTAAGCATGGAAAATGAACAGAAGGTCAAATTCCCCGACCTGGTGGAAATAGTGCCCAAGTCTTCAGGAGGGTGCCAAATGGAGGAAACCAAGGAAAAATTGAAAATGTTGAGAATCCTTGGCAAGGTGAAATTAGCGCCCTAGTCTGGATATGGGTGCTAAAGTGAGGTCTTAATGGAAAACTTAAAAAATCCAAAATTCCTTGGCACATGCAAAACCGTGCCCAAGTAATCAAGAGGGTACCAAAATGGGGTTGTCGTGGAAAACTCCAAAAATGTGAAATTCCATGCCCAAGGAAGAGATAGGGCGCCAAACATGAGGAGGCATGGAAAAGTGGAAAAACATGAAATTCCATCACTTAGGCAAATTAGCGCCCTAGTCCTACCAAGGGCGCCAAAATGGGATTGTCATGGAAAAGCAGCAAAATGAAAAAAAAATCCTTCGCCAAGTGAAAAATAGCGCCCAAAGTCCTAGAAGGGCTTTGAAATGAGGGGTGCTTGGAAAACTCAAAATCATTAAAATTCCATCATTAGTGGAAAACAACGCCCAAAGGTGGAGATAGGCGCCAAAATGTACAACGCATGGAAAATCCTAAAAGAATCAAATTCCTTCATCAAGGAAATTCCACGCCCAGGGTTGAAAGTTTTTCTAAGGCAAAGAGCAAAATGAGGGTCAGGAATGGAATGGAAAAGCAAAAAACGCCCTTGGGAAATTTCTAGAAAAATCCAATTTTAGACACCAAATCTCATCAGAATTTCAAATTTTTTGCAGATTTGGACTCATGAGAGAATTCTCTCTCTCCTGGACCCAGGTCATAAATTTTAGGAAAGTTCCTTAAAAAAAGGAGATCATGGAAAAGTGTTGAAAATCTCCTTGAAAGTCGGAAAAGCTAAAAGAGCTTCATGAAAATTCTTCTCAAGTCAAGAATTCTTTCTCCTAAGATTTTCTTTTTCCTAGGGTTTTTGCGCCAAGTGGATGGATAAACAAGATCAAGTCAAACTTCCAAAAATCTCTCCAAATTTAAAAAAATGGAAGGTTGGCAAGTTGGCAAGAGAATATTCCAAATCATGAAGCACAACTCAATGCATTAAGAGAAAACTCCATTTTGGAACTCAACTACGATGGTGGAGCCCGTTTGCATGGCGTGTTGGAAAGAAATGTATGACGCATCATTAAGACAACTGCCTAAATTGACCTTCGCCAACTTAGCAACATGTTGGAAGAATTCTATATAAACACAAAAGCACAATTCATTCTTCTCGTGCGAATTTGGAGAAAGAAGAGTTGGAGAGCAAGTGAAAAGAAGTTAGACTTAGAGAATGTTTTGTTCTTTTTAGGAGGCGTTGTTTGCAGAAAGTGATAATTTATTCTTGAAATGGCAGATTCAAGCAAGGTAGCAACCATCACCTGGTAGGCATAGATAAAGGCTAAGATGAAAGGATTCCTTCCAGAATCCAAGATGGTGTCCAGGAGGAAGGAAATTAGTGATACAAATTTAGGAACGTTCAACATGGCTGCCTTCAAAATCAGGATGTTTGGGACAATAGGGCACACTCCATCTCCAACCACTGCCAGAATTGTCAAAAGTGGAATTGTTGCGGCAGCTGGTTTTCCCCCTGCTATCCAATGTCCAGACTTGATCCCGGAGTGTGCGAAGCATTACAATTCAAAGAGGAGGACAATTTCAACATTAAGTGGCAAGCCGTTAGCCACTTTGACTCTAGAAGCAATTGGGGAAGCCTTTGGAATTCCCTCTGATCATTCCATGACCTACAGGACCATGAATGGAGCTAAGGCAGTGTATGAGGCGGGTCCTGACAGATGTGCAGATATTATTAACAAGAGTTGGTTGCAGAAACCTAGACCACACATCTCCAAAATGCCCAAGACACTTACCATTTTTGAATTTAAGCAAGAGTATGTGGACCTGATAATGATGTTGAGCAGGATAATGGGATGTTCACATGCCATAAATCTCGAGCCATGGATGTTTTTCTACATTGGCGAAGTTATGAATGCCAATGGGTTGGTAGATTGGGCCAGATTAATTAGCCATTATGTGCATGAATAGCTGAAAGATTTGAAAGAAAAGAAGTCCCAATCCTTCTATATTAGCTCCTATGTAATTTATATGCTTGCAAGGATGGGTGGCTTCGATGGTCTGCCGGCAAAAGGAGTCGTGGGTTGCGGACTGACATAGCTGAAAGTTCATGAATGTTATCCTCAGTTGCACCTCTACAATACTAATTCTTTCAAGCTGGCGAATGACACTTTCACCATGTACTTGACTAGATCTATGCAGAATGAGCTCCACACAAGAGTGTCACCACAGGCTAGGGCATTGGTTCAGAAATTTGGAGCCACGTTCTTGTAATTTCCAAAGTTCACCTACATCAGGACACAAGGATTCAATTTCCAGCCGTATAAACTACCACGGTATCCATCCAACAAACTGATATTGGTAGATCTCATGAGGCAATTGACAGCTTATGACCAAATCCTGAAGAAGAAAAAGAAGTTGTCTGTTGAATTTCCAGTTGTCCTCGGTGACTATGTAGAAGTGTGCCCGAACCTGCCAGTAGCTGAGAAAGCAGCAGAGGAATTGGCATTCTACCGCCTGGCATTTTACACCACCAGGTCTCACTACGATTCATATCGTAAGATTAGAAAGGTTGTTGGATTGAAATTTGTACACAAGTTTCACCTAGAAGACTATTGGACAAGTGCCAAGGATGGCCTTGAGGTCAGGAAGAAAATGTTTTCCAGGCTGCCCCTTGACACAATTAGGATAGGTGAAGTAATGTAGGTGCCAGATCAAGTGGAGGATTTAGACTTAGTGCAGCCGAAATTCGAAAAGGTAAAAGATCAGCCCATTTAGCTTCTAGATTGGTCGTGGCCTAAAATTGATGATTTGGACATCTTAGCCAGACCTGCTTTAAAGTTCACCAAACATTGGGTTGATTGGCATGTCAAGAAATTGAAGGAAATGTTCGCTTGAGTTACCAGTTAATGGGAAGTTTAGATTCCCATGGTGAAGCCAATGAAGGACCTTCACAAGCCTAGGCTGAAGAGGGAGAAGTTCGACAGAAAGGAGTTGAGCTTGATAAAGGAAAAAGTGCTCCAAAGAGGCCAATAACAACAAAGAACAAGGAAGTCTAGTAGGAGGCCCAACAAGAAATCTTGTAGGGAGCTCAGCATGAAGAACCACTGCAAAAACAAGCAAGGGTGGAAAGGATGCAATCACCGGCTAGCTCTTCTAGCATTCAGGAGGTAGAAATGTTTACACGAGAAAATCCAGCAAATCCACCTCAAGGCAACCTACTTGACAGTGCTCTAGGGCAGGATGTTCTCAGTGTCAACACTTCGCACTGGCCAAATCAGCCAGGGATGCAAAGACAAGAACTCTCCTCTCATCCCGAAGAGCCTCGCCAGGATAGTTTCATAGAAGTCATCCTTGGCGAAATGGAAGAAGTTTCATAGGAGCATGAGCAGATGGAGATTCAGGATCAACCAATTTCTGCTCTTGATTGGTTGAAGGATAGATTGAGGAAGCAAGCAGAAGAAGAAGTTGATCCAACATGAGAGTTGGAAGAACTCCTGAAGAGGATGGATAAACCGACAGAGAAGAAGGCACCCCAGAAGTTCTCCAAGGTCGTGAGAGATGAATGTAGATCCCGAACTTTGCATATAGCCGAGCCTGTAGCAGATAAAGACAGGAATGAAATCACACCCGAGGACTATGTAATCAAACAAGTTGATTTAGGGTGCGCTTTTGCGATGTAGGTTGTGGAGGATTTCAAAGGGTCTTCCTTGGCAATGAGGGAGAAAATGCAGAAATTGAAGGAAAAATGCAAAAGATTGAAAGGTGAAAACAGGGCCTTGAGCGACTATGTGAAGAGTTTCAAGCATCCGCTCAGGGAAGCTGATCCTTCATTCATACCTCCTTCCTCATTTCCTTGAGAAGATGTTGATGAAGCTGAAACAATCAGGAGAATAGCCCAAAACGCTAAAGAATGTGTGGACGATGTCTTTGCTACGGCTGGGAAACTCATTGAAGACCTAGCTCATCTTCATTCCATGCTTGTTACCCTTCTCAACAGATTGGAAGTAGTGGAAGGTCTATGGGAGGATGTTCACATCTATCATGATTTAACCATTCCGGGACTCAGAGCTCTAATGAAGGTTCCGAAGCAAGCATTGCTTGATGGGAAAGTGATTCAGGAGAACGAGATCTATGATTTCCCTCGATGGTTCTGCGATGTTTTCTCCGGAAGGAATATCTTTGAAAAGATTAACATGGAGTCTTTGACTTTAAAAGACTCAATTAGAAGGGTACAAGAAGAAATCATCAGCGTGATTGAAGCGTTGTTCGTGAAGAAGCTTAATGAAGATGGAGTAACATTGAACTTCTTGAAAACCCAATTGCATGAATTCTTCTTTGTAGGGTCATTTTCTAAGGAACATTTTGAGAATGTTTCTTCATTTTCCAGCACGATGAACAAGGCGTAGGAAATGATGGCAGAATGGGAGAACTTCCTCTCCAAAAGTGAAGAGGAAATCACCTTGATGGAGTACCAAATTGAGAGTGCGCCAAGTGTCGCTGTGGGTGAATTGGAAGCCATCATCTCCAAATGCATCACGTATGCAATTAATGAACAAAACAATGGTCGCCCATTCCTGGACGAGAATCTTTTGACTGAGTAGTGGCGGCACACTTATTGCTGGAATATTTTGACTAAGCGGCGGCCCGGTCAATGCATGAAGAATCTTTTGCATGCAGCTGCCATATTTATGATTCTATGACAAATTCCTTCCGCATGTTGCCATCACATGGAGGAATGATGGGCATTTATTTTTGCATGGGGAATATTCATTGTATGTTGGGCAAACTTGATGTAAGGTGCATTTAATGCACAAATGGAGGCCATTTTGGGCATGTTTGAATTAATTGTATATGGGTTTCATGGGCATTAATTGCTGATTCCCACCTTGTTGCATCATGTGTGGGGTATCTTTTGGGTGAAACCCTAATTAGGGTTTGCATGTCCTCATGGTTTGAGGCCTATATAAAGGGGTGGCCCCCCTCATTTGTAAAGGAGGAGAGATTGATTTCATAGATTGTTGCTATAAGTTTTGAAGCAAATCACTTAATACTATTCCTGTGTTGCTTTAAGGCTTGCATGGTCTCACTCTCTTCTTTTAGAATAGATTTGCTTTCAAGTTATTAGATGAACGGGATTTGATAGGGTTGCTTGTTGTGAAGTCTGTGCTCATACCTTTTGTTGGCAGCTGATTGTTGCTGACTGTGCAAGGTTACTCTGAGCCTGTTATATGTGTGAACTTAACTTAAATCATCCGGTGAATGTTGTTCAAATTGATGGCCTTCATTTGGTGATGTGAAAAATTATAACACAACCGTTGATGATTGCACCGCCTTCGTGTAGTTGTGCTATGCTGGCAAAGCGAAGAGTGGTTTGACTTTGCACAAGTAATCCCGTCTCTTTGTTCTTAGGATTAGATTAGACTTAGCGTAGTTCTCTCAACCCTTTCTCTTTATTTTCCACATATTTCATCCAAAATAAAAAAAAGAAGAACTTTTATTGCACATCATTCGCAAAGTTGTCCTTGAATCTGCAAATTCGTTAAAATCTTGTTTGAGAATACATAAGGCCCCTTGGATTACTAGTAAAACACATTAGCCGACTGAGTCATGTCCATTGCACAAAGGAACCTTAGAGTTAGCCATTTGGTCTTATTGCAATCTTAGCATACGGTTTAACTTTTATCAAGAGAGAGTGAAGTGACTGTTGGGAACTTTATTCTGTGTTAGAAGCTGTCCTAAAAAACACGTCAACAAAATTGGCGCTAGAAGGAGGGTCTGAAGAATTTTCACTAAAGAAGAAACCTATTGTTCAAGGAAGAATTGTTCAAATGACTAAAGACAGTGTTGCTTGGTATTAGAAGTTCACCTCCTGTTTTGCAGCTTGGTTTGGGGATTACACGATCATCAAAAGGATATTATTTCTGGATTAGCTGATCTCACCTGGAAAACAAGCATAAGCGAAGATCAATACAACAAAGCCTGCCTTGTATTACAAGGGGAACGAGAAAAGGCTATTGAGATTTGCAATGGCTATTCAAAGAGAACTCCTCAATCATAGATTTCCACTTGCACCGCTTTCCCCATGTCGTGGATAGTTGAAGAAGCTGATTTTGAAAATACACGCTGGATCACATTAACTCTTTTTCACCCGAAAGACATCGAAGGATTATGAGATCTACCCCAGGAAATTTGTTCCTAAGTCAAAGCGTGGGAAGGAGGAGGCCTCTACAAGCCAGGATTCACCGAGTGTGGAGGATCTTACTCGCTTGTTTCAGACTCCACCACCTCAACGACCAGTGCAAGGAGCGGCTAGTGCAAATACTAAGCAAGGACCTGTTCAAGTTAATGAATGGTTAAAAGGTATGAAATGATAAGTTGTGACTCTCTTAAACGTGAGATATAAAAGGGAGAAGAGAATCTCATTTGAGGAGGGGAGAATTTGGAAATGAGAAGTGCAGATCTGATTTAAATAAGAGGTGCAGATCTGATTGTGTCCCTTTCAAAGGGCAGAAATAATGAAGAGTTGCACTCTTTCAAAGGGTGGTAATGGTGAAAGGGTGTGTCTTTTGCTAGAGGGCATGCATGATGAAGAGGTGTGACCTCTTCTCACATTGAGAGATATAAAGGGAAGGAATAAAAAGCATCTAGTGATTAGATCAGATCAGAACTGTTATTGAGTCACAGGCAGTAACATCTGTGTTCTTGGTGGTATGCATGGGGATGTGCTTAATATATGAAGCCTGATAATGTTGTTATAAAGAATTTAGTAGTAATATTAATATAAACTGCAATATGTATGACAGTGATACTTAATTTCATATATATTCATAATACATGAGAAGTTAGTATACTTATAGTCTAAATCATGTTATTACTGTCAGTACTTAAGAAGATGGGGATGAGATGTTCCAAACAGGGGCAGTCTAAATCCAAGCAACAGGTTAAGTCCCAAGATAGGGTGGGGATCAGCGACCCATAAGCCTTGAGGGTATAGACCTAAGATAGGTTAGAGCTTGGATCTGTAAACTTTGAGGGAACCTATCGTATTTGGTCTCTAAGCGCTTTGACCCTTCTCTATTAAAACTGAAGTAGTAGTAGGGTTTGATATCTATATTAAGAACTATGAATAATGAAATTAATCATCAAATGAGGAAAATAAATAAGCACTTGTTAATAACTAATAAATTGAAGAATATCAATGAATGGCTTCATAATTAGTCTCCCAACCAATTTTAGTATATCGAAATAGAATCTAGATTAATTATGTTAAACAGGTAGGGGACATTACATACAATGTGTTGTAGACTTTGCTTTGGTGCTTTTAGCACTTGCAAGGATGGCATTAGATTTCTTTTATTCGGAGAAGGTGGAGAACTATCACCATTACCACAGGTAGTGTGCATATGCTTTTTCAATCTTGATGTATTTTTTCCCTTTCTGACATTTTGGGTAAATTTTTCTGCTAGACAATTTCTTAAATAGGCCCAAAGTTTTATTACGAGCTTGCTTTCCTAAAGCCATAGAATACAAGAGACTTTTGAACCAACCATGAAGCATATTTTGCTAGTTATCTGACAAAGGAAATCTTTTGTAAAAAATTAAGAGAATGCATACTTAAATATATCTTCAATTGAGCCAACCAGTGACCGAGCTTCTCCGCATCCATGTAGTCTTCTCCTTATTCTTGGTATCCTCTAAAGAGTGCAGATTCTCCACGAGAGTTCCCACATGGCTTTCATAGTCTCCATTAACTTAGATATACTTGCAATGTTGACTTCGAGCTTGAAGAACCTTGTTTCTTCATCAAGGGTTTTTGTGTCCCTTCCCTGAAATGTATCATCCAGAAAATCTAAAATAATTTTCACCCAGAATTACCAGATTTATTCACTCAGGTATTGAATATAAAACAGAGAAAATTCCTGATTTAAGCAATGCTAATCATGAACTGATTCCCAAAACAGAGAAAATCTCCATTTAGAGGGTATGAAAGATGTTTGATGATCCTGATTAGATAGGTCTAGAAGATGATGAGAAAAGTTAATAAAAGTAACTACATTTGATGTTAATTATGTCTATAATTATATAAAGAATTTTTAAGACCTAGAGTGTATAATAAGCTTGAAGCTTTACTATTGGAAATTAATTAGCCAGTGAGAGATATATTTGTAATGGGAATATCAATCATAACGTAGTCACCAAATAGAGGTGGGTAGCTGAAACAATCAGAGTAATGGATTGTATAATTGACAAATGCATCAAGTTGATAAAGAGTAATCCATGTGTTTATCAACTCTTGGATGATGTTGAATTTTAACATTAATTGGTGCAACTGATGGTATCTTACACCAACTAGTTAAATATTGGATTACTTATCAAGAGGGCCGAATAGTTAGCCCTAATTGGACGACAATTGACTATTAGGGGTTGCTAATAGCATTGGGATCCAATCTTGTTCAAGCGATGGGTGGAAATATAAAGGAAGAACCTGAACTGTCATAGGTCTGGTTAGACCTAATGCAACAGTATTTTTATATTGATCAGGTGACACAATACGATATAAGACTGTTAATGTGTCACCTATATTTATGGTTGCATCAGAATTTGGAATTCAATCACTTGAATGGCTAATTGATGGCCATGCTAGGAGCAGAGTCATCATATTTTTCTGAGGATCAACACTTTGTTTCCAGAGTTGTACTTTTGTCAGTGTCAACATATTCCTTTAATGGTTTGAGAGTCTCTAGTAATAGGATTTTAACCAGTCCACAAATGTATTTGTTATAAATTTTCAGACTTCTTGACCCTTGAAGAATTATGTCAAACACTTTGCACATGACTGATATTAACTTAAGATTTGCATACTTCAAATGGCAATGATATTAATGCTTGCAAACAACTTCTAAATTGTCTAATGGCCTCCTAGAATGGATATGCAATAGTTTTTTGTGTTTTCCAATGCAATAAGATGAATTTAAGTGCAAGAATATTATACCTACAGCTGACTGTATTTTAGACAAACAGTTGGCATGTAGCTTTGAACAATATACAAATGAGATGCAACCTTATTACTCCATTAATCTATGAGATAATAGGTTCATTACAATGATCAAATATTTGCCCAAAGACCTATCAGCCTAGCATGGAATACTCAGAAATCTGAAGACATATGGCAGCCATTGGAGTCTGCTTACAACTGGAAATTAATAAGAACTAATGATGCCGAATGAACCTGATTATAATCGCCAAGGCTGGTGGTTGAAGAAGCAAGCAAAACCCCTTAATTTGGAGCTCTCCTAATGCCAAATCGACTGGTTCTACAAATCATCCCTGCTGCAGGTAATAAGGACTGATAACAATTAATTATCAGCACGAAGATCTCTTTTAACTCCCTAGGAATGATCGCTGTCCTCTCCCAAGTGTGGCGCTATCTCCCTTTGCCAAGTTCGATGCTCCAATGGAAAGATATTGAGTAAAATCGTGGGAAAAGGAGGTATGGTACGATCTGCTTCAGACTGGTATATCAGCTGCAACTTCACTCAATTCTCCTCCAAATGCATCGAAGGGAATCACCCTTCCTTCTAGATAATATCGCTGTCTTCAAACCCTTGTAAGGATGCATTCACACTGACATATGAGCAAAATCGTGGTAGCTGAAGGTCTGATGCAAAAAGTCTTAGATCAGATATCAAACTCAATTAGCTCAGTATGAAGGACTGAATGTCCCTCACTCTCAAGGCAACCTTCGGAGGATCTCTCACCCCCTCAGTTATGCAGATTGAAGGGAGGTATCGTTCCCTAAGACCAAATCTGCGGACAACCCTTGGCTCCACAACCACAATACAAGAGAAGATAACTAACAACTGATGCTCAACCATTAATTATCCTCTTCTATTTATTCTTTTCATATCCCATCATAAGTTTCCTTGTAGAAGATTCCCTCCTTATCGGGTAGGTACACTTTATTATTATTTTATTACACATGTTATTTTAATTGCACTTTTAAAATATTATTTCATTATAATTAAAGTGCACACGTCTCATGATACATGTTATCTCCTTATTTTGCCATAAAACCAAGTAGAAACAGAATGTGAAGCCACCAATTTCCACCAAGTCGACCCCCTAATCAATTCCTTGGCCTACGAGGGTCAAATTATAGGCCAACCTTGTGAATGTCCACGTGCTAAGGAGAAGGGGACATTACAAGTCCACAAATGTATTTGTGTACAGTTGTGTGCAGCATATATATCTTGATTTTGGGGTTACTTAGCTCTCTTTGGCACATGATGGTGGTGAGGTTAATCCATTGGAGAGATTCATCCTTTGCCACTTGACTTGAGAAAAGGGTTTGTTGGAATTATAGTTGTAATATTTAAAAATGAAAATGTAGTATACATTCAACTCTCATAAAGCACAGTTCATACTTCAACAACTTGTTCGAAGAATATATGCATAGATTTTAAGCAAATTGGATGGCATACACTTCAACGTTTATGGTTGTGTTTATGATTGAAAGGGGAAGTAACTGTTGTATTAAAATTGATAAGGAAATGATGAAGGATGTCAAATCTAAATTGTCATGTCAAATTGCTATAAAAGATCTTGGTGACACAAACTTCAATTCAATTATGGAAATTGTAAAGGATTGTTTATACTGAAAACTGTTGTTGAATCAGAAAAAATATGTTGAGAGGATATTGCAAGGGTTGAAAGTGCACAAATACAAACGTGTTAATGTTTCTGTTTCTGTTGGTTTAAATTTATATATAGAAAATTGTCCTAAAATATGAAGGGATATTAAGGACATGTGGTATGTTCCTCATGTAAGTGCTGTAGGATGTCTAATTTATGCCACGGTCTACACCAGACCAAACATTGCAATACGTGAAAAAAAACAAGGGAAGGAACTTTGAACTGAAAATATGGTCTTTAAGTGTTTGCACAGAAGCTACGATCATGTAATCTGCTAACAAGTAAGACCTCAGGTGAACAGATTAGAAGCTGTATGGGGTTTCGTTAAAGCCAACTAGGCTAGAGATATTGATTGCCCAAGATTTACAAGTGGTTATTATTGATGTGTTTTTTAGGACACCTCAAACACATAATAAAATACCAAGTATTCTATCCTCTCTTGAACAAAGAAACCTCATATGCTAAACGATGCTATCAAATAAGGCAACTCCAAGGTTTACAATGCAAACAATCGACTTTGATGTCGGATAGACTTAGTGTATTGATGTGATAATGCTGGTTTACACAAAGAGACTTACATTTTGTTGGAACTTGGAACACTAAACTCACCTGGAAAATAAAAGACAAAAGGATGAAAGGTTAAGGAAATCTAAGCTAACACCTGACAATGCAAGAAATGATTGCTGATTTAGTGAAATCAAACCAAGATGGTACAATCTCCTAAGGGTACTGTTGACGTGTATTTTGTACACGATCATACACAGAATAAAATACCCAAAGGCATCTTATCCTCTCTTGAATAAAGTCTCTAACTGCTGAAGATATCGCAAGAAGGATCAGTTAGGGTGACTCCAATGTTCTTGTAAGTAGGGTCTCTACGTGTGGATAAGCACCAGTGGTCGTTGTGATTGCTGTGTCATCAAGGGGCCTTACGTCGCCGAAGATTTTTCCTAAACTAAACAAACTTTCAAAAAATGCCAAAAGAGTAGGGTTTGCGAGAGGTCTAATCTAATCTAACCCTAAGAATGACTTAATGTGGACAAGGCTTGGTGAGATTCTACCAACTTCAATATTGCCATAAATTAACAACTCAATTGAAATTGATGCGATCTTCTAAGGTAATAAATGATTTTTCAATACATCAAAGATCAAGGACACTATCACGAAGGTACATATCCAAGATACAACAACGATTGAAGGTTTAAGCGATTCAAGTATCTCCAGTCGACCACGCAAGGCGTTCCTACAATCAGCAAGAAGCTAGTGGTTTGGAAAGCGAATCCTACCAAAGATCAAGTCCAACACTTTGTCCTTCGAATTAACACACTACTTTGATTGAGAATGATTCAAGAAAAATGAACAACCATGAAAATAACCAAGAGAATTGCAACAAAACACCATAACTTCAATATTTCATTGATCTCAAAGCCATCATGTACAACAATTGTTTGAATTCCTTTCTCAAAGCTCAATCTTGCTACAAAAGTAAATTGCTTCTAAACTCTCTTATTTCTCCTTAATCTCTAATTTTTCTAGTTCTAGTTTTCTAATTATTAAATGAAAAGAAATGAGGGTATATATAACATCCTCAATTACAATGAACGGTCCAGATCGAAAGAAGATCAATGGCCAAGATTATGACACCTAAACCCTAATTAGGGTTTGTTACAACCATTACATAACATTTAATGCTTGACCAATGATAAAATTGTATTGCTTGGACACATGTCCTCTCTAGAAATTTCCACCAATGGATAGCTAGGGTAGGTACATAGAAGTTTGTGCCACCTTCTATTAATTAGGTACATTGAACCTGGACATTGTTGAGGTGGACCAATCCGACTGGAGGAGTGATGACTAGGATGCCACCTCGTCTGACACTTGTAGCTTGGTAGATATTCAATTTGATGTCGTTGAGAAGCTATCTTTAATTAACTCTTGTTCTAACTCCTTTTGTCCTTGATTTGCAGGATGATTGATGTACCTTGCCTTGGAATGCTGGATTGGAAGAGGTCGCCCTTATCTTGATGATGCTGGATCGAAGAAGGTCGTCCTTGTCAATGCTAGACTGGAGGAGGTTGCCCTTATCTTTGCTTGATCGTCCTTGATGAGACCGTCCTTGATCTGGCTTGATTTTCCTTGAGAAGAGTCTTTCGACTTGTAGATCTTTTGAGCTTGGGAGTCGCCATTGTAACACCTACATAACATTTCACAATAAGTAACTAGATTTTGCAAGGTATAACTATAGATTGGAGATTAAATTTAGGAAACTTCATGATAAGTCTTTGAGTTATCATTTCCTAAATATGATCGAGCCACAGGAAATTCAAAATTTCAAAATTCAAAATTTAAACTACGACGATCAAAAATCAAAATTAAGACGAGGGAAGACTTCGCCATACCTCTCTTGAGAGCTAACTCTAAAAATGCAAAATAAGGAGATTTGTCTAGGCAAAAATCGGAGTTTGGAAGATTTCAATGTGATTTCCTTCAAACGAACGTCCTCCTTAGCAACTTCGCCACCTTTGGGGGGTCTTCAATGTCTTGACGGCAAGTTCGCTCAACTCCAACCAAACTTCGCACTCCTTTTGATGATGTTTGCACCTTGTATCCTTGATGAAATTCGCACTCCTCTCTAATGATAATTTCGCACTTCCTTGTCTTCTCCAAATCGCATGCAAAAGAATGTTCGAATGATGATTTGAAAATGAAATAATTCACCTCCCCTTTATAGGCGCTCACCCTCTCATTTACCTCCAGGCCGACTTGGTAAAATAAGGTAATTAAAAGAACAAATTTTAAATAAAAACCAAGGGCCGACTTTGTGAAATATAAGATTTGAAATTTAAGCGCTCACCCCACTTTAATTTTTATTTAAAATAATAATTAATTCATTTAATGCCCTTGCAATTAATTAATTCGATTTTTTAAAGGCAAAAAATAATTAATTAAAATTTTAATTAAATATTTCAATTTTCATCGATCTTAGCATTTAATATAATTTGAAAAATGTCATTAGCGTCAAAATTTGGGAGATGAAAAATACAAACCATATCGCTCTGGTCCCTGGGAGAGGGACAGGAGCGAATTAGCATTTTAGCCTTGATTCTCTCGCCTTTTACGTTCAAAACAACCTTCTCCACGTGGAAACTGGCATCTTCGTTGGGTACCTCGAGCTTGATCGACTCAACTTTGTGGATAAATGCCTCTTAAGGTCAATATCGCCCTGGTCCCTTGGTGAGGGACAGGAGTGAACTTTGTGTTTCTCCTTGATCCTTGTTTCTTCGATCACCGATCTTCATCACGAGGCAAGTAACAACGTTATCCCTTCATGGCACGCATAATTTACTTGTCTTTTACAAGGCATATTTGATGTTTGAATGATTTTCGCCCTGGTCCCTTGGTGAGGGACAGGAGCGATCCTTGTGTTCTAGCCAAACTCGTCATCCCTTAACCTTAACTTCTCGTTCATGACCTTTCAAATGACATATTCGATCTTGTGTACCTTTGCTTGACGTGATCTTGTGGGACGAATGATAGATTTAGTGAATATCGCCCTGGTCCTTGACTGAAGGACAGGAGCGATATTGTCTCCTTGCTCAAGTTGATCACTTTTTGACGTTTGATTTCTCGCATATCACCTTCTCAAGAACACTTTTGCCCTTGTGCAACCTTGTACGTCCTTGCCTTGGCGTGATTTTTGAAAGAACTGGCTAGTGTAGTGAATATCGCCCTGGTCCTTGCCTAAAGGACAGGAGCGATCCTTGTTGTCTTGGGCTCATCCTTGTTCCTATCAACCCTTAATTGCCTTCACAATGTAAAACAATGTCCTTTGATCCTTTGTGAATGTATGAAACGAGATTGACATTCAAAACTTGAACCCCCATAGAGATTTCGCTCTGGTCCCTGACTGAGGGACAGGAGCGAATTTGGGCATATCGTGTAAATCCTTCATCATATTGACTTGCAATTGTCTTTGAGGCGCAAAATGATGTTCTTTACTCCCTTTCGAACACTTGAAATGTGAGTGGCAACTTAAATTTGGACACATTTAAACATTTCGCTCTGGTCCCTTGGAGAGGGACAGGAGCGAACTTGGGCATTTCCATCACCTTTGCAGTCTTTGGTACTTCATTCTTCGTCGAGACACCTCAACGTCATTGCCACCTTGTACTTTGACTTGGAGTGATTTAAAACTTGGAGGAAAAGCCACATAACTAATATTTCGCCCTGGTCCCTGACTGAGGGACAGGAGCGAATTTACACTTGTAGGCTCAATCGTGCTTTGCTAACTTCCAAATTTATCTTCAACGGATTCGTTGTGCCCCCTTTCACTTATCCTTGGCATGGCATTCGTTTTATCTTGTTGCGAATTTGATCTAAGGAAGAAATCGCTCTGGTCCCTGACCGAGGGACAGGAGCGCCTAGGCAAATATGGGCCTCGCTTCGGTGTCTTGCAATCTTCAATTTGTCTTCAATGGGTTCGTTACACCTTCTTTGCTTTCCTGAAACCTAATCTTCACTTGATCTTTGCCCAAATTTTGCCCTATAAGGAATTTCGCTCTGGTCCCTGGGAGAGGGACGGGAGCTATCATCAAATTTCGCCCTGGTCCCTGGCTGAGGGACAGGAGCGATTTTGCTTCTAAGTCTAATTTTCCTTATGATGATATTTCCAAGTTATATTCAACTGACAGGATGTACTTCCTTGGTTCTCCTCAAATCGCGAAATTGTTGAAATCTTGCAAGGACAAGGCAATGTTGGATTTTAAGCTCCGGTCCTTCAGTGAGGGACAGGAGCGATTTTTGCTCCTGGCACATTTCCATGTTCGCAAAATTCTTCAAATTATATTCAACGGAAAGAACATGCCTCCCTTTATCTCTTCCAATCCGAAAATCATCTTGATCCTGCAAGGACAATAAAATTTTGAGAAACAAGCTCCGGTCCTTCAGTGAGGGACAGGAGCGATTTGTCTTCCACAGGCCAAAATATCACGATTTCAAGGGTTTAATCACTTGACAAGGTACAATTAAGCCATTTCCAATACTCGGGATCAATTATTAAAATTTTCAAAATTTGGTCAAAATCATTCAATTAGACAAAATTCCATAACTCATCATCAACACTTAGGCAAAAATTGGTTTCTGCATCAAAATTCCGACTGAACCTAGACCAACTCACTTAACCACCTGACGAATTCACCCTATTCAAAATTGCATCCTACGGGAGGAAGCTCAATAGGCTCTCAAGATTGACTGGATTCTGGCCTGAAAACACTAAAACGGGAGCCCTAAGGCCTGACCCTAGTCCAGACACCTGACACACTAAACCAAAACCCTAAAAAGCAGAGAAAGGCGAGCAAAAACAAGCAAAAAGAGGGGGTCCCCATTTTAATGGGGCGATGTGTGAAATGGTCACAACAGGTACACAAATGATTTTCATATCACTCATGCACATCAACACCATGAATAATGAGCATAGAGCAATTGAAGTTAAGCTTTCAATTGGGTTTTGACTAACTATACACTACAATTTACAATCAACAAATTACAAATGGTATGGACATATAGGCTTTACCATTAACCAACAATAAGATCTTCATTCAACTAATCAACCTCATATAAACAAATCTTAAACTTGTGAAGTAGAAACCATGCAACATGTTGAAACAACACACAAGAATCCACCATTTTTTCAGTGAAATCATATGTTTATTCCAATCATAGCTTTGGCAACAATTCCTTGCCTTCTCCACCTACTCTACTTCTACTTCTAATCTCTAACTATCCACTATTGACCTTTACAAATGAAAGGCCAAGCCTTTATATAGAAATCCCTATTACACTTCAAGGGCCAAGATTGATTTGAAATCAATAGCTGAGATTACATGATGTAACCCTAATTAGGGTTAGTTACAACTAACACCTTTTCGATCAATGAGACTATGAAAACATTTTGGACACATGTCTTGCATTGAATTCAAACAAATGAGAAATGAGGTTAGGTATATTGAATTTAGTGCCCTCCACATTTGTAGTTGTTAATGAATCAGGTTCATTAAACTTGGACAAATTGACTTGGAGTAACTTGATTGGTTGATGATGAATAGGTGCCTCCTTAGCATGCATATCTCTTGATACTCAACATTATCACCTTGCTTGACTGATTGTGATGGTTCATATTCCTAAAGTGCATCATCTTTCTAGCTTTGCTTAACTCTTCTAAACTATCATTCATCCTTGATCACATTTCACTTTTCCATATTGATATTGGAGAATTCACTTTCTTGTGATGCCATTTCCATCCTCAGCTTCGAGTGATGCCTTGCATTTCATTCTCAAGTTTGGGAATTTTGAACTAGTTCTCTCCTTCACGATCCTTATCTCACTTTCATCTTCATCATGTTATGAATTTGTCTTTCCTTGATTTAGTTCTTGAATTGTGGAATGCCCTTGATGTGATTGATTTCCTTGACGTAGTGCATGTCATCCTCATTTCCACATTGTCCTTGAAGATAAAATTAAGCCATGATAAAATAGACACAAATTATAAAGTATGAACAACGAGATAAGATATAACCTTAGAATATAGACCATTCACCTGCCATAATAGTAAAATACTATCTCTTTGTATAGAAGCCCCACCAAAATAAATTAGATATAACTTTAAAATTTTTTTTTATCTTGTTAATTTAAGTTGAAGGATCCTTGTGATGTGCTTATTGAAAATTTTATTTAAGAAATTATTTATCTATTTGTATATGCTGGTTGAATTTTGTATAAATACTATTTACATGACATGAAGTTACAGAATGTATTTATTAGAATATTTAATTGTTATTTTAGTTGTGTGTGTTTATTAATGCCAATGGTCATTCAGTTATATTTTTAGAGAGTTCTTTATTTGGTTATATTTTTGTGATAGAACTGGGAATTTCTATTTTTAGAGTCAGTTTAATGGTTAGTCCCAATTTGGACAATCGCCTTTTTAATTGTCTATAGAAGGCTTATTATTCGTTCAATAAAGCGTGCTGATTTTTGTTTCATGGTATTAGAGCAGGTGATGAGCCTTTTAAAATCTTTCGTGCCCTAGCTACTTGGAATTCATTTCCAAAATTTTTTTTCGAGTTTTTTTATGAAAAAAATCTTATAGAGATTTTCGAAGTGTTTTTGTGTTTGTAATTTTTGAGGGTTTTTAACCTGAAAATCGTGGGTCAGTTTTCCTCTGTTCGAGGTTTGTAGGTCATGTCAACTTTATGGGTTTAGGGTTTGTCAAAATTGTGGATTTTTTTTGGTGCAAGTTATGATTTTTTTCATGGCCACGTTTTTACTACTCTGCGTGTTCTTTTGTTTTGCATGCACGATTTCTAATGGAGCGATTTTTTTATTCACTGCGATTGTTCAACCCGTGACATTTTTTTTTGACGGACCATGTTGGTATTTGACATTATTTTCACCGTGTTTTCTATTCACGATTTGTCTACAAATCGTATTTTCCAAGGTGGCCACAACCATTTCTTCAATCTGTGATCCTTGTTTACTTTTATTTCCTTCTTTTTGGGAAAATCACGTCGTATTTGGGTCTGTTCACAAGGGTAGGGTTTCTAAAATTTCTGCGACCTAGGCTTTCTATTTGCTGCCGCAAATCCTAAGTTTTCTGTCCCCTCTCAAAAGTGTTTCAGTTAGTCTCTCTACCATGTGACCTCTTTTTTAAGATAATCAACGATTGTGTACCTATTTTTTTTTTTAAATTAGAAGATTTAGGCATTTGTGTGATTTTCTTTAAAAAATTGTAATTATTTGTAAGAGGGTTTTCCCATTTTTGAAGTTTTGTATTTTGAGCAGTTTGTCTTGGGATTCATGATAGATTGGTTTGACTGGTTTTGACCTAAAAATCAGATTTTTCGAAATTTGTGCCAGTTGTTGTTGAAGGTTTTTTGCTTGGTTTTTGACAAAAAATCAGGCTCTTTTAAAGCTTGAGTTTGTGTTCTTTTTCGTGCATAAGAAAATGGGAGGGATGGCATCATTGACAAACATCATGTTGGAAGGTAGTCAACGCTTCAATGACAAGAACTACAATATGTTCCAATTGTCCTCTCTTCCCCTCTTTCTATTTTATCTCTCCCTCTCTCCTGGATCACTCCCTCGTTTTATATCTCTCTACTTATTCTTTCTCTAATGTGTATAGACACTCCCTATTTCTCCTTCCCTATCTCTATCTCTATCTCTCTCGCTCTCTCTAAAGTATAAACCTTTCTCTCTATTACTTGTCTTTGTCACCTTTTTTTCTCTCTCTTGCCTTCCCCCCTCTCTCTCTCTCTGTAAGCACTAGATGCTTTTGATTTTTGAGTACTGGTGCCTTGACCAGATTGTTTTGGGTAAAGAATTTCATCCTACAACAGTGGGTGACGACTAGACCATTTGGTGAGCGTAATCGAGAAGTGGTTATGTTGCTGAAGTTATCAGTGAAAGAAGTGCCATTAGGCAAGAAAGCTAATGAGATTTGGGATCACTTGAAGAATCTCCATGAGAGAATCCAACCAGAGTTGAGCGTTCTTTTTGAAGAACATGTTTTCAATTATGATGGATGAGAAGATGTCACTACAGGAACATCTTATGGAGATCAAGGATATTCGTGACTAGTTGGAGGCTATTGGTCGCACGATGGAGGAAGAGGATATGGTCGTGATCACACTAAAGAGCCTGCCCAGATCTTACGAACACTTTATTGAACTCTCAACATTACCTCCACAAATGTTGACTTGAAGTTTGATGTGTTGTGCAATAAGCTAGGTGGGGACAATAGTTTGGTAGTAGCATTGACATGGCCATTGTGGAACAGGCGTTTATTACCAAGGACAAAGGCAAAGGCGAGTCCACTGAGCAGAAAGGACAACGCAAATCCGAGGAGAGATTCAAGAAGAGAATCACGTGTCACTATTGTGGTGGACCTGGACATATCCAGAGGTTCTGTAGAAAGAGGTTGGCCGATCAAAAGTCCAACTAGGGAGGGTCTCAAGAGCAGGAGTAGACTCATGTTGATGCAGGAGCATCCGGTGGTGTAATGGCAATCTTGCATCACCCAAAAATATTTCCTTTTTTTTCAGCTTTCTTTTAATGTTTTTGCATTTTTTGGACACCCATTTGGACGAATAAGAGATTCCAACATTCAGAATTGACAAGTTGCGTTTTCTAGCCGACTGTCAAAAATAGAAAGTTTTTATTTAAAGGCGGATGGAGCCCGAATTTTGTGGGAAGCTTGAGAATGGAAAAATAAGCACTTTGGTGAAAGAATCACGTTAAAATCATTTACGGTTTGAAAGTTATTCAAGTTTCAGTTTCTCGAAAAATTGAAAAAAATTCTTCCAAGTCAGATTTGAGGCATTAAACAGTTCCAAACGGCCCCGAAAATGGCGGGAACCAGCAAAGCATATTTTAAGTATATTCTTCACTCAAAGAGCTTTCTGACGGTTCAAACTGCATGTCAATTCGATTCTCGGATCAAAAGTTATGGTTGCTGAAATTTGGACAATTTTTCAGAAAGTTTCCAGTTTTCGAATCTGGCTAAAATTTCAAATTTCCAATTTCATGTCTTGGCATTTGTTCGCCAAATGGTAATTTCTAAATTGTAATTCTGGCTCCAAACGAAAGAGAAGCTATTTAGGACTCATTGGAGGAAACTTGTTTTAGTTTTTGGAGAGTGAGTTTTTAGGAGTTGAGTTTTGGAGTTGGATAATTCGCATTGTAAGGGTTTTCAGAAAACTCTGTAAGTTGTTTGTTGCAACCTGTAAGGATTATTCCCTCTTGAATGTAATTGCATGTATTGCGAATAGTTTTTAGTTAATAATAGTAAAAATCTTTTGTGTCTCTTTTGTTGTGTTTTTTTTGTGTCTCTGGTTCTGCCCTCATCAAGTGGTACCAAAGCGGGTTGTTCCCAAGCGTGTGGACAGATCGCTGAACGTGAGGCAGCTCGCACCAGGACTTGTGATTGTGGGCTCATGTTCAAGATGCTTCCAAGAGTGATGCGCGGTGGTAGAAATGTTGGTGGTAGAAATGTTGGTGCTAGAAATGTTGGTGGTAGAAATGTTCTGGCAAATGAGGGTTTGAGAGCCCTCCAGAGACAAATTGATACGTTGCAAGAAGAGCTAAGAAGAGGGTTTAATCCGAGGAGAGGAGAAAGTGACGATGAAGAAGAGGTTGAAGATACATCTGAAGAAGAAGCAGAAGAAGTGATAGATCAAAATCAAGTTCGGTTGTTAAGGGCCATTTCTCAGATTGGGAAGAGAACCAAAATTGAAGTCTCTAATTTTTCTGGAAATCTGAACCCAGAAGAGCTGATCAATTGCATAAATGAGCTGGAGGAGTCTTTTGAATATGAGGAGATAGAGGACCTAGATCGGGTCAAGTTTGCAAAAACGAAGCTGAAAGGTCATACAAATATCTGGTGGAAAGAGGTCCAGCTAGAAAGAAATTAGACAAAAAGGGAAAAATTACCAGATGGTATCAAATGGTTGAGAAGCTGAAAAAGCAATTCATTCCAATGGACTATGAGTTGGATTTGTTGAAGAAGCTGCAATGGTTGAAACAAGGTAGAAGTCTGTGAAGGAGTATACAAAAGAGTTTTACAAAATAATTATCAGAACAGGCCATGCAGAGGCTAGCAAGGAGAAAGTCGCCCGTTACCTTAATGGGTTACGACCAAGTATTCAAGAAGAGTTGAGCCTAGTCAGAATGACCAACATTGAGGATGCATATCAATTTGCATTGAAGGTGGAAGAGAAGCTAAATAAGAGGTTTGAAGGAAAGCAAAGAGGGAAAGGTCAAGGCAAAAGAGGTGATGGAAGATCCTTCGAGAATCTAAATGAGGATCATAAGCAAAATGATGATGTGGGTACCAGTCGAAATCAGAAGGGTGATAATTTCTATCGCTCCCGCGATCAAAACAATGGTTAATAGAGAGGAAGAGGAAGGCTTGGACAAGGATCCAGGAGAGGTGGTTTTCGAGGAACTTGTTTCCAGTGTGGTGAAGAAGGGCATAGAGCCTATGAATGTCCACAACACCATGGAAGGACAAAAAAGAGAAATGATGGCCATGCACGAGCTGCACATGCAGATGAAGAAACCCAGTCTGAACATTCTGATGATGTTGAAAGGGGAGAAGCCCTAGTGGCCAGGAGAACCCTAATAAATGGGAAGGAACCGGATTAGAGGAAGAGTTTGTTTTGTACCAGATGCAAATGTGAAGATAAGTGTTGTAATGTGATTATTGACAACGGAAGCACTGATAATCTGGTGTCTGAAGAGATGGTTAGAAAGTTGAAATTGAAGAGGGAAAGACATCTACATCCTTATCAGATAGCTTGGTTGCAGAATGACCACAAAGTTTTGGTGAACGAGTAGTGCCTGATAAAATTCAAGATTGGTTGTTACTATGATGAGGTACTTTGTGACATCATACCCGTGGATGCATGTCACATGTTGTTAGGGAGGCCATGGCAATTTGATAGGAGTGTTGTACATGATGGCCGTGCTAATACCTACACCCTAACAAAGGATGGAGTTCGCCATAAGCTGAAGCCCTTGAAGGAGGTAGAAGAAAAGGTATGTATATTGCTAGAATGTGTTTTGTTGGTGGAAGAGAATTTATGAAAGCCTCAAAACCTGAATGTATGAGTTATGCTTTAAGTCCTAGACTAAATAGAGAAGATTGCAAAGAGGTGCTTGTAAAAGTTTCAGGTTACTTGTTGAATGAGTTTCAGAACATTGTGTCTGATAATATGCTTGAGGGTTTACCATGTGGAAGAACTAACAGAGTTGTAGATGCCTTAAGTAGGAGGCAAATATTGTTGACCGAGATGCAGTCTGAGGTGGTTGGGTTCAATGAACTCAAGACATTGTATTTTGAGGATCCTGATTTTGTAGAGGCTTGGAAAGCATGTAAGGAGCTTGCTACATTTGATAGGACAAGATGGCTGGATTTTATGATCCATGATGGCGTGTTGTTCAAGGGAAGCTAGTTGTGTATTCCCAGGAGTTCAATGAGAGAGAACTTGATCAAGGAGAAGCACAATGGAGGGATGTCAGAACATTTTGGTTGAGATAAGACCATTGCCATTATCAGCGAGCATTACTATTGGCCTCAGTTATCACAGGATGTGAAGAAATTTGCGCAGAGTTGTAGAGTATGTTAGATGGCTAAAGGAGTAAGCCAGAATACAAGGTTATATTAGTCATTACCTGTACTAGAGAGGCCATGGGAGGATAAGATAAATTTGCAGTATAAGGTGAAGGCAAATAAAAAAAGGAGGTATAAGGAGTTTCAAATTGGTGATGAGGTGATGGTCCATTTGAGGAAAGAAAGGTTTCCAGTGGGGACGTACAATAAGCTAAAGATGAAGAAGTTTGGTCCCTGCAAGATTTGAAGAAGCATGATTCTAGAAATGCATATGAGTTAGAGTTGTTGGAAGGAATTAATATTTCCCCTATGTTCAACATTTCAGACTTAACAAAATATCATGAAGGTGGCACAGAGGAGGAGCCAACAATAGAACAGTACAAAATTCTTGCACCTACTTCAAAAAAGGAGGAGATTGAAGCAATTCTGGATAGGTGTGTGGGAAGGAGTACCAAGAACAGGCAGTATGAGGAGTATTTGGGGAATTGGAGGGGAAGACTTGTTGAAGATTCTTTGTGGCTGTCCAAGACATAGGTTGACCGTTTGGGTTTTCCTCAACCAGTTGAGACATGACAAGGTCACTTCTCAAACTACCTTGGGTGTCTGATGCAGGAGAGCATCCGGTGGTGTAAGGGCAATCCTACATCACCTAAAAATATCTCCTTTTTTTGTGAGTTTTCTTTTAATGTTTTTGCATTATGGATACTCATTTGGACAAATAAGAGATTCAACTTTCAGAATTGACAAGCTGCTTTTTCTAGCCAACTGCCAAAAATAGAAAGTTTTTATTTAAAGGCAGATGGAGCCTGAATTTTGCGAGAAGCTTGAGAATGGAAAAATAAGCACTTTGGCGAAAGAATCAGGTTAAAATCATTTGCGGTTTGAAAGTTATTCAAGTTTCAGTTTCCCAAAAAACCGAAAAAATTCTTCCAAGTCAGATTTGAGGCATTAAACGGCCCCGAAAATGGCGGGAATTGGCAAAGCGTTTTTTTAGCATATTCTTCACTCAGAGAGCTTTCCGATGGTTCAAACGGTGCGTCAATCCAATTCCCGGATCAAAAGTTATGGCTGCCGGGAAGTTGGACAATTTTTAGGAAAGTTTTTAGTTTTCGAATCTGGCTAAATTTTTAAATTTCCAATTTCATGTTTTGGCATTTGTTCGCCAAATGGTAATTTCTAAATTGTAATTTTGGCTCGAAATGAAAGAGAAGCTATTTAGGACTCATTGGAGGAAACTTGTTTTAGTTTTTGGAGAGTGAGTTTTTGGGAGTTGAGTTTTTGAGTTAGATAATTTACATTGTAAGGGTTTCCAGAAAACTCTGTAAGCTGTGTGTTGCAGCTTGTGAGGATTATTCCCTCTTGAATGTAATTGCATGTATTGCAGATAGTTTTCAGTTAATAATAGTAAAAATCTTGTCTCTTTTGTTGTGTTTTTTTTCTGTCTCTAGTTCTGCCTTCATCACATGTTGCAGAGCATTTTGAAGAGGAGTCCGCCTTCTATGCTTTTTGATAAGCAGATTTTGTCATCGGTTGGGTAGTTGGTAGAATGACCATTAAGGGAGGGTATTAGAATATTTAATTGTTATTTTTAGCTCTATGTGTTTATTAATGGTCATTCAATTATGTTTTTAGAGTTAGTTATATTTTTAGAGAGTTCTTTATTTGGTTGTTATATTTTTGTGATAGAATTGGGAGTTTCTATTTTTAGAGTTAGTTTAAGGGTTAGTCTCAATTTGGACAACCACCTTTATTTTGTTAAAGTGTCATTGATGTCAATATCTTGGATATCAATGTCTTTGCTTTGTTCGATCTATTGTATTGTTTATGAGCTGGTTTTGATGACCATTTCTGACTTTGTCGACTTGTCTCAGTGTCACGACTTGTTTCAGTGCCATGTCAGCCTTAGTGCGATCTTCTTTCTGCTTATTGTGGCCACTACGTGTTTTTGTCTGATTGAAATCCGTTACCTTGGTTGCTGAAGGAGTCAGTTCTCTTAGAATCGTATTTGGTTGTTTCTACTGCCACGTCTTCAGTTGGGTTCAAATCGATTGTTCTGAAGTTCAAACAAGTGGCGTTTTTTATGACTTTTTTTTGCTGATCTCTTATCTTGCAGTCTGTAGCTTATTGTACACTTGCTATTGAGGAATTTTATCATTACTGGAGTTTCAGTAGTCTTGTTAAACCATTTTTGGGCAGAAAGATGAGTTACGTCTTTGATTCTTCTGAGTGCATCTGTCTTCTGGGAGTTTGTTATGTTCAGTTATGTTCAGAAAACGTCTTCTACAGATATGATGTGCAGTCTATGCTACGTGGTGATTGTGGAGTTTTGGTTTCTCTGCCATTCCAACTATCTTGTATGTTTTTCTTGGAAGGGACGTTTTTTTTCAGAAATTCTTTTTGATAGACAGAGAATATATTTTGGACAAATTCTATTTTTCAGGTGAAATGGTTGTCAAATTGATTGTTGACACATGTTAATTCTTTGTATGCATGCAAAATGTATTTGTAAGGTATTCTCAATATCGTTTTTGATGTTGAAGTTTTTAAAAAAAAAAATATATGCTGAAGCGTAAAAAAGGTGAGAATGATTCATTTGTTATTAGTCTTATTAAGGACACAGTTTTGGTTTGTGATGACTTGGTTTTTTCAGGCAATGATATGTGATTTTGATAAAAAAAAACTCGAACTGTTAGAATGGTTGAAGCATATGGGTTGTGGAGTTTTTCTGGAATAGAAGTGTGTCATATTTTGGAGTCCTGCGTATATAGGTGTGATGGCTCAGTTCATGTAAGACACATCTGACAACTAAAGCAGACGTTTGGTTGTGTTAACAACACTCAGAATTTCAATAAGAAGTTTAATCATAAAGTCCAGTGAATCAGAATAAAATTAATAGGTTATATGCTGATGTGCTAGCAGTGTTTTAAAAGGTTGAGAAAGATCTAAAGTGCTGATATAGAGTTCGTGTAGTAGTAATTGTGGCACACAGTGTGACATGAAAGATAAAATATCAAGTGTTGTGTTCTATCAAGGGTCTGATTTCAGGATGATGAGTATGTGATTATTGAAGTCCTTTGAGGAGATCTTACTGTTAATCTAAGTCTGTCAATGATGGTTGTTGTCTTTTGAGCATAACAGTGAGAATTCACAGCTGTGTTTGAGCTGAATTTATTCTCAATGTTTAATTATTCTGTAAGAACAGGTTGGTGCCTTTGTAAAGAGTCAGAAGTTGGTGCTTCTTGAGGTTGGAGCCTCAGATAGTCAGAGTTGGAGCTCTGTTGTGTAACTGGGTTGTTGCCTATTCATTTACTGATTAGTGAACTGTGGTTTTTTACTTGAAAGGGTTTTCAACGTGATAAAATTTTGTGTCCTTGTTTCTCTGTTTATCTTGTTCTCAGTTTTGTGAGCTCAAAAGTTTTTAAATTTTAAAATACGGATTAACCCCCTCCCCCTCTCAGTATTTTCTGTTTGTCTTTCATATTTTGCCTATAAAAGGCATGCTATTCGTTCAATAAAGCGTGCTGATTTTTGTTTCAGTGTTTGCAACAGTTTTACAGCAAAAAATGTTGCCTACCTTTGACTCAAATGCACCACGTTTTGACTCCCCACAAGTTTGCAAGTAGTTGCATCTTCTATGCACATGTTACCAAGCTCCCGATTTTAGTCGTCCCCGAAAAGATCATGTGGGTGTGTTATTCATAAAATATTCACCATTTCACAGGTTTCGTAGTTTGGTGGGAGATTGATTAAGGTTTCAAACGCAATTTAGATGTGAAGAAATTGTTGAAAATCACAATGACCAGTTTTTAAAAAGACATTTTTTTGGAGGGAAAAATTGTCCACGGGACCAATTAAAAAAAATGGGTATAATCATGATTTTTTTGAGATTTTTGCTTCTACGGAATTGCAACAACTAATTACTACTGGTTTCAACAATATAAATAATTATTTTTGGCTGCTAGCCATTACACCATAAAAATTGGTTGTAATAAAAAGAACTATTATTCAATAGAGAAAGCAACTATAAATTATTAGCAGCCACGTTGACAAATTCAGTCCACATGCTACATGGGCTATGGGAAGTTTGTTGTCAAGTCTATTGTTTCCTCCTTCGTTGATGTGCGATGAAATCTGTTTTCTCAATATAATGGTAGAATATTATTAGTAAATACAGTGTAATATTTATTTTATTGTATTTAACCTAAAAACTTAATTAAATAGTACTTATTTTTATTCAATCATATACAATGGAAATATTAAAAAGGTTGGGATTGAAATTTTAAATGGATTGTTGTATTAACAAAGGAGAGAAATACTCTTTATAGAAGCAATTACAAAAGATCTTTTCATAACGGAAATGATTGAGAACTGAAGACGAAATAGAAAGATTCTAAATACTAACTAATTGACTTACAATATAGAAAGGTACTAAAGGCTAATTAAAACGATTTAAATGACCATTATAAGCTAAATATTACAATATTACTTTTATACCCTCTCTTAATGGCCATTCTACTAACTACCATGTAGAAGACTTTTCATGATCTATCGGTCTTTTGGCCACGGTGCATAGAAATCTGACCTCTTATCTGAATGCTCTGCAACAAGAGCTTGCTGTTGAGAGTCTCCCTAGTTGGATTTTTGATCAGCTAACCACTTTTTGTAGAACTTCTTCATATGACCAAGTTTACCACAATGGTTACACTCCCCTGCTACCCATAGACACAAAAAACAAGATAAAACAACTTCTCAAATACCTTTAATCTTTGATGATAAAAAATCAGAAAACAAATCGAAAGCCACAATTTGTTTTTTAAAAAGATCGTGAAAAGAATTTGAATACCCACAATTTTTTGGAAAATTGCTCTAAACCTTCACAATTTTGACAAAAATTGTGAAAAAACATCAGGTCAACCACCCTCCACTGCTTTGGAGAAAAACATCAACACCCACGATTTTGTAAAATGAAATCATGCAGAAAGTCTGTACTTTTGCAGAAACGTTCGCTCTAGAAACCCTAGGCACAACCTCAAAACATTGGAAAAAACTCATACCCATGATTTTGATGAAAAAATCGAGCAAAAACACAGCTTAAATCTGGCATGTCTGGAAACCTTTTAGCCCCAATTTTAAACTTGGCAAATTTTGAAATTTTGTGTCAAACTCCTTAAGTTGATAACCATCATGGCCAAATACTGTCTTAGGGAAAAGTTATCTGACAAACATTGACTTGAGAAAAGGTTACAATTGAATCTTCATTTGATGGATCAGGAGGTCTATTTGGCAAATTTACAAGGATTGCGTATCGTGCTTGATTGAAGACATTTTAGCACTGACTAAAGGATCAGAAGTGAAGAATTCTTAAAATTGTTTTAACATTCTAATGGAGAAGTTTGTAATGTCCCCTTCTTTAATTAATTAGGAAGTAGGGACATTTATCTATTGATTAGCAATTTTAAGAGATATATTTCCTTAATGTTACTGCTATTATCTTGCAAATGATAGAGAATTGATAAACAATGGTAATATCATTCAAAGAACAATATATGAATTTATGCTAAATCTGATATGATCCCTTTTAAGTAAGCAAAAGATGATATTTTGATCGGGAACTTTGTATAGAGATAACCGCTCCTTTTGATATATGGATTTGGAGTTTAAGCAAGAAGTCTCTGAAAACTCTGATAACCTTCTTTCCACCATGGTGTAGAATGAATTACCGTTTCAGATTGACACCTAAAAGTGTGCAATCGATATTCACTATTGTTTTGCTATCTTTAATAATATGAATACACCCATGCGATCCTGAACACAGTGATCGGTTTTTGTCCCTGATAGACTGAAGTATCCCAACTGAAATTTTGCACAATCTGATATGCTTTTCTGAATTTGATTTCTTTGACCAGTGGTTGGAATTTTTGATTTTTGATATGTTTTTTTGAGGTTTTATGCTTTTTATGTGTTTTTGCTTGAATTTTGACAATAAAGAATTGAGAATAATTGCAATACAAGAAAGAAACAATTGACTGAAATAAATTTCAGAACTTTGATTTTATTGCAGCAAATTAGAAATTCAAGAGAATGATTATTTAAGACAACTAGAGCCAAAATTGGCCTACTAGGTGTCCAACCCCTTGCTGAATGAGCTTATTTTGATGCTGGGGATGGTGCACAAAGCAATACAGGAGTCTCCAAGCAATGCAAATTGCTCCAAGGTGTTTTATTCTCCTAGAATATAATTCTAAAAAACAAATTAAGGAAGAAATAGCAGATCAGATGCTTATTTCAAATTCTTGCTAGGAGAAATCTCCAAAGTTGACCTCTTTTCCCCATTAGAATGCTGATGTAGCCTAGATTTGCTAAGATTTTCCTGAAAGAACCACTGATCTGTCTTTATTTGCTGCTAACAATGAATTTACCAATAAATTTCTGAATCAAAACCCTCTAAATTCTTTTATTGACTTCCCAGGCTAGGTAGGAATGGTACAGCCAGCCTAGAGATGGTACGGCCATCTTCAAAAGCAATCAATTTCTGAAAATTGTTCTTCAATCTGCTCCAATCTGCTGTAGATCACTTCTTTCTGCTGTAGATATGATTTTCCCTCCAGATCTTGGCCCCAAAATGACCTGAAAGAGGAGTCCTTCAATGCAAAAGTAAATGGGTTTTCGTCCACACACTGATTAAGGGTGAGAGTTTTCGTTCTCAACCTGAAACTCCAATTAAGCTTGCTGTTGTAGAGTTCTCCAAGGAAGAATATGTCAAAGATCGAATGAATAATGAATGCCAAAGTTGCATGTACAATCCTCTTTTGTCTCTTTAAACCCCACACCCAACTTAGGGCTCCAAGATGCTAGATTCTAAATGGAATATTCCTCCACTTAGGCGTCCAACTTATGGGTCCAATTTGTCATGAGTGGGGCCAATTTAATATTAAAGTTTATTTCCCATTTGTCTAGGGAAGGGCGCCCAAGGGTTCAACTTATAATTCATCATTAACTTTTATTAATACCCCCTTTAATAAAGCTACTTTATAAGTTTTCTAATTATAGAAAAAGTAAGTTTATAATGAATTATTATAAAGTCTATGTAATTTAAGCTTACCAAGGCCAAAAAGTGACTAAGTATAGACTCCTCTTGGTAAACCAATCATCTCCTATCCTGTGAATTTGCCTGCGGAGATGGCTAATAGACAAATTTGTGCACCTGAGTGGCAACTAATGAAGTGGGGACATTACATAGAGATTCAAATGCTTGCGACAGTTGGGGGGGGGGGGCTATCTTTGATTTGGAAACGATTTATATTTACGCTCGGTAATTTGCCTTCGGCATTTGCTCTTTCAAGACCGGTCTAAATTGGATTAGTAAAACAAAATATAAATTCCACGCCCCTTCCCAAAATGTATTGGATGATCATTATATATGTTGAGCTGGGGACCCAATAGACACATCCCTTGTCACTTCAAATTGTTTGACTCTTCCTTCCAATAATCGTGCCTTTCCATTATGAAACTAATCGCACATCTTAATCATTTATTTGGCTCGCTCATACTAATTGAATTATTAATCATAAGTTCCATATTAAATATATCGGTCTCCCATTGATGACTGGATATTGATTATGTACAGTGCACGGACATAGACTTCTGTAGCAATGAAGATTCTTGTGATGGAGTCCACCAATGCTTTCCTTGCTAATAACTATTGACATGCTGTACTCCAAGTCCTCGTTTGGTTGTGGATATCACAAAGTTATATTTTAAGATGCTTCACTCTATTGATAAGTAACTTGTTTGACTACAATATCATCCTTGATCTATATATGTTGGACGAGGAGGTAAATTGATTTATTATTTTCTTCCACCAAGGTGGTGTCAAACAAATGTAATCTCATGAAATATGTGCAAAATGTGAACATAGACAAGGTGAAGGAAATGATTCAAGGCAGCATATTGGTCTCCAAATACAAGTTATAAAATCCCTCTAGTTATCGATAACAAGTGATAATGTTATATTGCATTTTGTATCTTCATCAACTATTTCGCTAAGTTAACAAGTTGCTCAAAATACTGACAAAGTAAATAATGAATGAAGCAATTCGGTGTTTTGCCCAAGACTCACAAGTTACCGATATTTGCAAAGTTTCTAAAATACCGATTGAAGCATATCATTTGGTCTTTTGCATGGTTTCTTAAGTGACTCAAGTCACCGACTAAATATGCATGGACAGTTGTTAAAATTGACACATCAATGATTTTATCTAATTTTTGAAGTGATCCAAGTTGCTGATAAGATAAAGGAGTGAAAGATAAATGGAGGCTTAATAATAAATATCGGCAAGTTGTGGTGTTTTCAAAAGTCACCGATGAAGTTATAGACCGGGTGTAAGGAATCATTAAAGCCTTCCAAGTTGTTATCGGTAAGTTGTTTCTGTTCACAAAAACACCGATATATGCATTCATAAGGGGAGTTAGTTATTATAACTAACACGATGTTGTATTAATCTCCACATCAAATGTTATCGTTCTTCTTATGTTGGTTCTTTATTATTGACATAACACCCAAGATGTTTGGCAGAAAATCTCAAAGGAATGTGGCCTCATTGACTGCCACGCTGCAAAATATATGCAAACGGATTTGTTGAAATGTCTTTGAAAACCTTCAAGCAAATGAAGTTTGTAGGCTTATAACTGAATTCCACAACCTTTGCTCGCATCCTTCTTGCCCGTACCAAAATGGGAGTTTTGGAACAATGAATAGATTTTCATCAAAGCATCACGTGAACTGTTTGACACAGTGCCTCAAAGAGATATCGTCTCAAGGAGTGAAATGAAATGGTTGCCGAATGTACAAAAAACATATTTCGCAAGGAAGCTCACAAAATTTATGAATTGATGAAACACCCTTGAACACATTCTCATATTGTAAGCTTTTCTGCATTCTGGTTAGTGGATGAAAGTCTATGCATTCTCTGATGGTGTTGCATATATGTTGACCAATAGGCATCCATGGTTGACCTTCATACTCGTGGTGGTTGTCTTTAAGACACGCGGCGCCATGCAGAAATGTGGTGATTGTGTGGATGTGTTTTCTTCAGGCCTGTACATCATATATGAAATGTCTTTGAACCTCTTGTAGACGTGCATGTAAAACATGGAATCATAGACATGGATTTTGAATCGTTTGACAGAATGGATGCCATCTCATGGCTCACAATAATTGCATGGGTTTCAATGATTGCAGGATATACACGAAATGTATTTGTTGATAATGGTTTGTAAATCTTTAAACAAATGCGAATGTGCAGATACATAGATGAGTTCATTGGAGTTTTGAGAGAATGTACAGATACCCATCAAAGCATTTTTACCAGTATAACTGATTAACAAGTATTCAAAATGTGAAAGTGTAAACAAGGCACAAAAGCTGTCTGACAGAATACCTCTAGAAAAGATGCCATCTCGTCAGGTGGTTATGATCACAAGATGTGCACAAAGTGGATTTGCTAAAATAGCTGGAGAAGCTCTCTAGCAAATGCAGTTTACAGAAGCAAATCCAAATTCCACAACATATGCCAACTTTCCCCCTACACACGAGAAAATAAGAACTCTGGAACACAGTATGAACATCCATTGAAGCATGATGGAAATGCTTGAAACACAATCAGAAATGCTCTATTAGATATGCATTCGAGATGTGAAATAATAGACAATGCATTTGATTGTTTGACAAAATGTCTCAAAGATATGCCACCTCATCGCACAATAATTGCAGGTTACGAATAAAATGGATTTGTTGAAAGCTTTAGAAACTTTCAAAGAGAAGCATGTCAAAGTTACAGTATGGAAGGAAGATTTTGTCAGATACTATAGTTGGAAATGCTCTGGTAGAAATGTCTACAAAATATGGAGGTGTAGACAAAGTGCCTGATTTGTGTTGACCAAATGCCTCAAAAGTTGGTAGAACGTCTCAAAGAAGTTCCATGATTATAAAATGTGAATGACAATGGATGTGTTGACAAGGCAATAGAAACTTTCAAACAAATGCAAGCATAGGTGTAAGCACATGCTCACAAACTGTCTGACAGATCCCTTCAAAGAATGTGGTCTTGTAGAATACCACGACCACAGGTTATGCACAAAATAAACTTGGATGTTTGGAACAACTAGAACAACTATTTCAATTGTTGGGAACATTCGGAATGTTTCAAAGAAGTATGGAGGTGAGTTAGTGTAGAAGGTAAATGGCATACATATCAATGACAAGCTCATTGTAGAAGATGAATAAAATTGTAATGAGAGCTTTGAGAGAACACTTCTTAGCAAAGTGGAATGCATGAACACAATTAGTGACATCATCAAGGAGAGGTTTCAATACACCATTTTTCGAGAATTCCACAGAGACCGAATGGTCACGATATAAAGAGAATTATTTGTGTCATTTAGAATACTCTCACAAATTTTCATAAAGATGCAGTTGGAGTAGATTTCGTCAAGGACAAATTTGGTCATGATTACAAAAGGACACATTACCACTTCAACAAGGACAAGATATATAATGCTTGGTTCTGAGAGATCACAATCAAGATAGGCAGTAATCAATGTCAAGAACGTCTGCAGAAAGTATTACAGATGGAGTAGATGGAGCTGGAAAATTACCTCAGCAAGATCAACAATTTGGTCTCTCTTCAAAGTTAGGTGTTGATTGTTATTATTTTTGTAAAATTGACTTACATGTCACTCATGTAACCATACGTAAGAGTTTGAATTTGATTTTTGTAAAAGTTAGGTAAATCCTAACTTGCCTTCAAAAGGGTAGTTATTCTAAGTGATGATTTAGTTAGTTTTCCTAAGTTAGATGTCCCAAGTGGTTACCAAAAGTGGTTGTTCTAAGTGGTTACAGATTAGTTATTTTGTGAGACCTATAAATACAAGGCTTCCGCATTGTAAAAGGGAGATTCTTACAGAGGCAAAATGCTGGAGAACTTTTGGTTTTCACACTTTGTGCCTAAGGGCTTTTGAACTTGTGTATTTTCAAGAGAATAATAAATAATGCATTTAATTCGTATGTCTTAAATGTGTTTCTCAGTTATTAGTATCAATTTCTTGTATGTTAAATTGATAATCCTTTTGTGTACTTGTGCAACCTATTAATCTTCAGCTCAAATGATATACGTAAATGATGAAACACAATCATACCCTGGCATCTTGATTTGAATGCGATAAGATAACCTATTTCCTCATATGTTGAGATTCGTTATCCTTCTTTTGTCATTGCATATCAAACATATTTTGTGCTAACCCCCCTTGTAATTGTTCCCCCTTGTAATTGTTGTCATTCATGAAATCCTATCTGGTATTTGTATGTATATCATTAGGTTTCTGCTATTCATCTTGTTTTAGTTTAGTTTTCTCTCCTTTTTGTACTTTAAGGTTAAAAGTACACAAAAATCCCAAATACCCCCATCATACAAGGGAGCTGCCCCTCTCAAACACAGAGGAAGATTGTTGGAACGTTTGTCACTGATCTTCGGGAGAATAGGGTCAGTTTTAGAGAAATAACCGAAGTGACAAATCTGTTTACCAACAAATCCCTAGTCGTAGAAGACATGCAGTAGAAGAAATTGTGCAAAAACGAAAGATAAAGTTGTGCAGAAATGGATCTTGGATTGGTTTGCAGAAAAAAATCCTCAAAATTCTTCTGGAAAAAGAAATCGTGAACCAGAAAATCACAATTTTTATCAAAAAATCGTTCAAAAACTTTGCCGGTAAAAATCTTAAATCTCCAATAGAAAAAATCACATATTTTATTCTATAAAAAAGCCTGCCAAAAAGCCCACGATTTTTGTTTTTACAAAGATTGATATTTTTTTTATAGAAATTTTCTCGAAATTTCTTGGTAAATGGACCACGTTTTGCTAAAAATAGAACATATGAAATAAGAATTGATTGTTGTATTAACAAAGGAGAGGAATACTTCTTATATAAGCAATTATAGAAGATCTTTCCATAACGGAAATGATCGAGAACTAAAGACATAATAGAAAGATTCTAAATACTAACTAACTGACTTACAGAATAGAAAGTTACTAAAAACTAACTAAAATGACTTAAATGACCATTATAAGCTTAATATTACAATATTACTTTAATAGGGATATGGTATGAAAACGGAGCACAAAATAGTCATTACTATAGGAAAATGGTTATAATATGGGATGAAATGGGATATCAATGAACCTCATCACTTAGCATATTTTTGTAGCATTTTGGAGGGGATTCTTACATTTGCTCTTCAATGGAACTAGTGGTCCCCCTGCTTGTTTTTGTACTCTCGTCAAGTGCATAATCAGATATAGTTTCAGCTTAATCAGCCTCTTGAGGCTCAACGTCATCCTCACTCATGTTGTGAAAACTCATAATGGCACTGCAATAAATTCATAGCATGCATAATGCAAGGGATTAAGAGACAAGAATTTTCTTTTTGTTTTTCTTTCTTTAGGTCACCGAAAGTGCAGAAGCAGAGCATACACAAATATGAATCATTGTTCTTACCTTTGTCCAAAAAAGGATTTCACTTTTGTTTTTATTAATTCGGATTGCACAAAGTGTAGAAGTAGTGGTTACACAAAAAATTGAATATCTAACAAATAAAATATTGCTGTTATAAAAAATTTAAAATCTGATTATTATTGTGATGTCCCTAAAATTTGAAAGAAATTAACCAACACCCCTCATACATCTCCTATAGAATCTTAAGGGGAACAAAAAAGATTAAATGTTTTGCCAAATAAGACAAACTACATCAGCCACACTAGAAGGCAAAAGACACTAGAAGACAAAAGATACTAGAAGATGGAAGAATAAAAAGGGATCAGGTAATTTAGAGAAGTGCTTGGGAGAAAATCGCACACAGAAAAAAGTACTTATTTTATATTTAGTAAACACTAACTAAATTTAAGTTATGAAAGTTCAAAAGTCTAATGAAGGGTTGTGTACCTTGAGCAAGACAAGGTATATAATCAAGATAGAACATAGATGAATGAAGTAAGAATTGGGAAATAAGACACGTGTCAGATTAGAAATAGAATGAGAATATAAATAATTTGATTATAAAAAGGCACAAGTATATACAGCAGAAATAAATTAATGTAGAATATAGATTGAGAGCAGCAATAAATATATTTCAGAAATTAAGTTATTGCAGCCCTTTGAATTAATCTATTGATTTCATCAAGAAACATAGGATGAGTAATTATTCACCTAATTTCCATCAGCAATCATGTTTGGAATCAATGTAAAATGTTTTATAGGAAGATGCAGCAGTACCAATCTTCCCTCAAGTATGCCACCCTGAGATTGATGGATTGAAGGTCTTGCCATACTTGTGGGCTAAGGGGTTGAATGACTTGGATGCTCATTCCATGCCCTTGGGCTTGGTTGAGGAAGACAGTCTCCCAGCTTCCTATCGAGCTTTTCCATTGGATTCCTAATATGTTTGACTGTGGGAACAAGCTATGATATAGATATGAATGATTTTAGGATACTTTGGTTTTAACAAAGATTATTTGTATACGATCATAGATTCTTGATATTAATGCTTTGATGTTAATTAATATTGTTTATAAGACCTCAATTAGGATTTTCTCTAAATTGGCATTACGATAATTTAATTTTATAATAGAATTCTAGTTGTAAATAAATTGCATTTGTTGAATAGTTACTTTTGGGCAAGATCAGGTCTATCCCAAAAGGGGACATTACAATTATTCTTTTGTAAAATTAAAATATTGAATTTAAATTGAAATCTGCAACAATGTATATTGTAAACCTCTTAGTTAATCACTAAATTTGTCAACTAAAATTAGTAATGATTAATTAGTTACTAAACTGAAAAATGAAAAATAAAATAAAATAAAAACAAGTCATGAAGGGAGCCTATCTTGAGGCTTGAATGATGCTTTGAATCCTTTGATTCAATGGTGGATTGGTTTCAATCTTCCTGTTGCTCTTCTTTTCACTATTTCTCAATCCTAATTCCTTAACTTGCTATTTATTTCACTCTTATAACTTGCTATTGCGACTGTCAGCTTTGTTGTTGAAACTTTGCTGTGAGTTGGAATGAGGCTTAGATGCCTATATACAAATCTTTTGTGAGTGTTTAGGGTTTGGGTGTGACAGCTTGTGGTACCATTTCAATTTTTTTAAATTTTTTTATTTTTATGTTTTTCAGCTTTCCATTACAGGGGATGCCTGGGCATCTCTGGGATGTTTGGGAAACTCCTAGGAGTCCCTTGGTTGTCTCGGGGATGTCCCAGAGTCCCTAAAAGACCCCCCAAAATGTGACATCTTGGAAACATCCCCTCTAGAGGGGGATGTCTTAGAAATGTTCCCAAAACTTAGGCGGTGGTGGTAGGATGTTCTTGTCCTTTGGACGTACAAATTTTAGGGGGATCCATCCCCATGGAACACTGGAAAATCCAAATAAAATTCATATATGAATCTTTTATTACAAATTTAATATGTTAATTGAATAGCAATGGAGCATGCCATTAATTAATTTTTCTCAAAAATCATTTTTACTGCTTGAAGTGTTAAATCCTTTGTTTAAGGAAAAAAACAGTTATTTCATTAAAAAATCTAGTATCAATCAGCAATAAAATTTCAAAATGAAATTTATTGCAAGGAAAATTGTAAATAATGTTTATAGATCTATTATTAACATTCTAGAAATAACTTACATGCTTGGAAAAAAAAGTAAAGAAAAAATTTAACCCGGAAACTGAAATTCCTCAAATCCACCAAAATTCCTTTCAAATTGCTTTCAAGGATGCTCAATTGCCATGTGAGGTTTAATTATGGCATTTACCATTAAATAGGCAAAAAATAGTTGTTTTATCATTGTTCAAACTGTGTCCAAATGACGGCCCCCAAATATTTTTGCCAGACCTCTTGAAACTGGGTAAATACTTGCTGATTTTTCCTGGCACCACTTGTAAAAAACTTAGTTACTGCATTTTAGGAAGTTTACCTTGAAAGTACCCTTTTGAAAAAAAACGCACTGAGTAGTCTGCATGTTTTTAAACTCTGCCTAATATTACCCTCTAAATCACCTGATATCATAACCTGTGTTTGCTTATTCATCGGGTTTGGATAATCTTTTTTGAGACAATATTTTCCATGCAAAGATCATGACTTGTTTGATGTGGCCATGGAGTAGCCAAGACATAACTTGATACAAGCTATATTTAGCTTAACTTGATGTTCGTGAGACAATTATTTGAATTTTATCCTTTGTAGAATAAAGAGTATGTTTTTCAGATTCAATGTTTTTATATTTTGGTGTAAATGGGCTTCAAATAATGATAGCTGAATGCCAGGTTCACAATATATTCATTTTTAAGGCTTACTTAAGATGTTATTATTAGCGACAGTTTGCAAGAAAATACGAGTAATTGTGTCGTATTTGCCTCCTATTTGGTACTATTTTTGATTTATGTATCAATTTGCATTTGGTAGATTGGTTAGTTCTGAGTTGCTTGGAATACTTCGATTTGACTAATGGGAATTGGCAGGCAGCTGCAGCAATGTGTGTGGGAGTGGGCAGTTTCTCAGATCCATTGGATGGCCAAGGTCTTGCACATTTTTTAGGTTAGTTGTGGTTGGCTCCTTCTCAGATTAATACATTAATATATGGTCAAACACACTCCTCTCTTAATGTGTTATTATCTACTACTTTATTTTTTTGCATTCCACTTTTCTGTATATTATTATGCATGGGAACTAGTTGTATAAGTTTTGGACAACTGCGACCACTAAAATCTGACTTGAGATTGTTATGCTTTTGGCAAAAAATGTTTCCTTGCTCATGTTTGATATATAGTGGAAAGTCTGGAATAATAAACAATGCTAGAAAGATTGTTCTACAAATAAACCACAACAAAGCTTGACTGGCTTTATAAAAGGGTTTTCAATTGCTAAAACTACAACATAGCAGTGACTCTAAATATTTAATATATCAAACATCTTGATACACAAATTCATGTGCATACATATACATTAGCATTAAATGGCCATGTACATGTGTATTGTTAGTTCCTTGAAGTTTGAAGTTTGAACCCATGGATCTAAATTTTTATTTTTTTCAAAGATAAGACATCTATATCAAAACATTTTGAACACTGGTAATGTTATCTGACCGGTATATGCATTGACAAACCTTATTAATCAGTTTGTTAACAGCAGCATTTGTTGATTTTCCATTGAAAGAAACCCTAAATATTTTTTCTCTTTAATGTCAGTCTAGGAATTTCACTAAGTGTACAAGAATATATTGCTCCAGATAATGTAAGAATAAGCTAGGTTGCCGGTTCGGTTTCAGGCACTGGTTTGGGTTCGAAGAACCGGTACAGCAAAATTTTGAAAAGGGGTTTGGGTTCGTTTGGGTTCGTTAGTACAAAAACAATGTAAAATTTATATATATATATAATTAATAACATAATATATTATAATATTTAATAATATCATTATCATATAATATAATATAATATAATATAATATAATATAATATAATATAATACAATATATAATAATATATCTATTATAATATATCATATATCATTGAATTGTGATTTATTAAAAACTTGAAAATTAATAACTAATGAACATAGTTTAAAAATAAAACATAAAATATAAAGATGTTTTATTTTTAAAAGAAATTTAAAATAAAGCAAACCTAAAGATAAAATAAAGCAAACCTAAAGTTTAAATAAAACCGAATGTTAATTATTACGGCATTCATTTTCTCCGTCACTGGAGCAGACAGAGAAGACAGACTGTGTATCGTTACCCCTTGAATCAATTGGACTTGCAACTACAGCTGTTCGTGGATAAAGAACAGCCTCGCTACTGGCCACCACAAGAAATTTAGGAATCATTCCAGCGATTCTTCTCCTCTGACGTGGAAAAAAACGCAAATATAAGGGCTTTTTATCAAATATATTTTTACAGAAAAAACTCTTTAAACCCTACGAATTTTAGGCAAATGCTGTGACATAGCGTATGGCTACTGGATTTGCCGAACCGTATTTCGTACCGTATACGAACCACGAACCACGAACCGTATTTGGGCAATACGGGGGCCTATATAGGCGAACCCGGTAACTCAGAGAATAAGTATAGTACAATGGACAAGCATGAAGTCTGTCAGGGAACAAGTGGTTTTATCTACTCAGACTTGTTTTCAGCAACATGGGGCACTGATGTGTCACCTCTATATTTTTTATTTTAAAGTGCCCTCCTGCACTATATGCCTCAGAATGGAGTGGTGGCCTGTGGATCAAGGGTCTGATGATATGTTCATAGGTCATTGAAACAAGACAATTTCTCCTCCACCTCAGTGACCTCTCTTTCTGCAGCTCCATAAGCTGGCCTTCATCCTAACTTCATTCTTTTGGTGGCGTTCCCTTCCCAAAAAAGGATTTTGGTAGTTTCATATCATTCATACTCCCGGTCTCAATCATCTGTGGAAGATCGATGAAGATTTGTCACCTACCACCTCCAGACATTATCCGTTTTGACACAAGGATGAAATTTAGAAGGAGCTCCACACAGGCTGCTATAAACATAAATATAACTATCAACAAACTGATAGCCAAGAAAAAAGCTTACAATCCCTTTGAAGTTCAAGTCTATAGAAGGAAGATGAGAGGCTAACACAAAGCAAGCATGAAGAGGAAGTGCAGCAAGGCTTTTCACTCTTCTCAACCTATTACATTGGATTACGAGGTACACCATTCTCCAAGGTAAGTAGTGCCTCTCTATCTATTGGTTTCACTATTTTGAGGAATCCTTTTGGGGAATTAATTTTGTATAATCTCAATTTTCTGTTGGTTCTGACCCTCTTACCTACTCACCAAATATGCATTTCAGTATTTTGATTGCATTCAATATCATCCCACCATATGTTGCGCATTTTTGCTCCCGTCACCATCATCATGCTTGATATGCCTCTGCCCAATCTGGGTCCCTCCCTTACCGATTCAGCTCCTCATCCAAAATAAACCTCCATTTTAGCCCTACCAGGAAGTGCAGCAAGGATTTTCACTCTTCTCATCCTATTACATTGGATTTCAAGGTACACACTCCATTCTCCAAGGTAACTAGTGCCCCTTCATCATTGGTTTCACTATTTCGAGGAATCCTTTTGGGGAATTAATTTTGTATAATCTCAATTTTTTGTTGGTTCCGACCCTCATGCCCACTCACCAAATATGCATTTCAGTATTTTGATTGCATTCAATATCATCCCACCATATGTTGCATTTTTGCTCCCCTGCCACCATTATCATGCTTGATATGTCTCTGCCCAATCTGGGTTCCTCTCTTACCCATTCAGCTCCTCATCCAAAATCAACCTCCATTCTAGCTATACTCAGTGGCATCCTTTCCATGCACTATCCTTAGCACTGACCTCCAGTGCATATGGTGGCCATCAGAAATCTGCTGCTCAACTGTGGAAATCCCCATATAACTGACCACAACCACCTTGTGATATTGCATGAGATGGCCAGTGCCATTTGGGCTTGAGGAAAATATATGAGGGAAGCAAAACTGACAACCCTTTCATGGAGATTAAACTGCTGCATCTGCTGCACATTTGAAGTAAACAGTAGGAAAAAATAGACACCATAAATCCTAATATTGACAAACTCAATGTTATTAACCAAACATGAGAGCACTCTGTAGGCTATTAACAACCTGCTGTTATCAGAGAATGCTAGATGACAAATCATTGAGATAATATAATAACAAGCAGATCTTCCTGCTCCACCCCAATCTAGATTTTCATGGGGAAAACTCAAAAAATGCTGTTGCTAGAGGACACATTTGGTGAGCTGGACCTGTTCAACCTCAGGTAACATTGAATGCTTGGGACACTCTTCAAGATTAGACCTGCTTGCAGTACCCTTTTGGCTATCGTACTTTAGAGAACACTAGCTCTCTCCTAGCTCTTGATGTTTTCTTTCTGAATTCCGCCTCTCTTATGTACATATCTGTGCTGACAGACTTTGTTAGTCTCTTGGGTATCTTTTTAGCAGCACTTTTGTATTACATAGCTGTTCACTTATTTAAAATCTACTGCTGTTGTCACTGTTTTTTGCTTCCAGATGAGTAATTTTGTATTTATTAAAAGTGTGGTAGATTTTTATAGTTTGCCCTTTACTTGTGACTTTTTTAAATATATATTTTTTCTTTCATAAATAAAAGAAACATTTATTAGTCACTATACTAAAAGTTGTTACTATTCTCGCATTAATGACTTCACATCTCTGCAGAGCACATGCTGTTTATGGGGAGTTCTGAATTTCCAGATGAAAATGAGGTGTGGCCTTCATCCCATTGGTCATTGTTTTCATATTAATAATTGTTCATATTGGCAGGTTAACCTTATTGCTCATCTACTTGAGTAGGATTTGTGTAAGTTCATTTCAGATGGTGCAAAATGATTGCACAGTATACTTGTAAATTCAAGTTTGCATAACTAGGATGTGAAACATTCCTCATCTCCAGTTCAAATATGCAGATATTATAATTTGTTGTTTTCAATAGAGAGTTTTTTTTATTAGATTTCATTGTCAATAGTTAACTGACTTAATACTAAATTAATAATTGCTTTTATTGATTGCTTATAAATATGCATTTTTTAATCTATTAAGCGAATATTGAGGCATACTCTATTGTTAAAGTTCTTGTACATTCAACTAATGCATGTTTTGGAGTGGTTATTATTCGTGGGGTTGCATCTATCCATTAACAATTGCTTTTAATGCGATCCTGTAATATTTATATTTCCAGTTAAAATAAATGAATATTAAATATTAAGGCATATGATAGAATAAAAAGTTTAAAAACATACAATGAATGCATTTTTGGTGAGTTCCCATTACTTCTGGGACTGCACCCTATCCTGATTGGCTTTCATTATTAAAAAAAATTGACCATTTATCATCCACCATCATAGCCTTGTTTGAATCACCATCTGGGGAGCTAGGCCAACCTCTACTATTAAATGTTTTTCCCCAAATTTTAATTTGCATCTCATCTGTTTCAGTAGTCACCAATTATGATGTTCCATGACAGTTCACCACTGGGGCAATTGATCGTCTTTGCATTTTTCTTGCCTTGCACTAGTGTGTTATCCATTTGACTTCTGAAATTTAGAAGTCATGAACTTAATTTGTTTTTGGTTCTAAATGTGTAGACGTTGTCATTAGGTAAATGTGGGTCTAATTACTAAGCAACCCATGACCAATATGAATTGAGACGCCTGTCATTGTACTGGCATTACATGGTATAAAAGCATTTGTTGATTTATTTCAGTTGGGGAAAGGTAAAGCATGATTGTGAAGCTGAAACTGGATTTTGTATCCAGATTTATTTGAGGAACTCTTGGGCCCTAGAAGGCTTTTTGAAGCCCTAGACCTTCCCCAAAATGTTTATATTTGCCATACTTTTAGTTTCAGATATGAATTTCAATATACCCATCAACAATTCCTATAAGATATAAGATTATTGATTCTTCTTTTGAGCAACTTAAAAAACATGTGTCTCTCTCTTCTGGTTCAACTCTAGTGTTCATTTGATTTGTAAGGGTCTTTACAAAAGGTTATTGAAACCTGCTATATTTTTAATCACTCACCACATCCATTTTAGGATTGGTTGTTCAGGCTGGTATTAGCATGTAGCATATGCTGCATATCTACTTATTGTCTGATTATGGTTTTGGTTCAATTTGTGCACACTTAGGAGATGAGAGATTGCAGTTCTGTAAAATAAGCTTTCTTTATCCATACAATAAAATTGGTGTCTTGTTTGGCAGTGACTTTAAAAACTCCCTTTACCTTCATTCACCTTACAGTGTTGGAGTACTTATCTCTTAATTTTTAAAATCTTGTGAAAGCCATGCTTGGTAGGTTGACTGGAAAACTATTATGTGGGCAAAATTTGTGAATTTTTAATTAATTATTGATATTTAGGGGACTTTAGTGATGAGCTTGGTCGATTAGTTTTCCTGACATTGTGAATCTCTAGGTTATGGCTTATCATGAGTTTATTCACATTGGTTAGATTTTGATCTGTGACATCTTTTTCTTCTTGTCATCTTTAGTTTAATGTCAGAAATCTCTGCTTGTGACAACAGTATTGAAAGCTGAGGCTGGCAATGTTTTAACTGCCAATGTCCAAGGAGTGCATGTGTAACTCTCATGTGGAAGAGTTTTTTTCCAAGCAGTTAACTATTTCATAAGAGTTTCATACCAGTAATACTTATTGTAAAGTTAATTTGCTATTTATAATCACGATGTATAGTATCAATAGATATGTGGAAATAATGAGGTTCTTTTTTCACATGTTAAATATGAGTTGATGTGTAACTAAATGCATTCTGGCTTTAGATCATGTTAACCTTTCTTGCCTACATATTTGCATTTGCATATTAAAATCTCTTGTTTGTCCCCTCGAGTTGAACTTGTTGGATTCTACTGCAGTATGATCGATACTTGTCAAGGCATGGCGGCTCCTCAAATGCTTACACAGAGACTGAGCATACATGTTATTATTTTGAGGTGAACTGTGAATTCCTAAAACAAGCCTTGAAGAGGTAAATGTGTACCTTTGCATCTAGTGTTAAGAGTTCAGTGTCGAATGGTTTCAGATTGATCTTTCCAATGAAGCATAAATTAAATTTTAGTAACCATTAAGGTTCATTGGTCTGTATGTTGGGTACATTTATTTTCTTTTGTCTGTGTGGCATTCAAATGTACCGTGTATATTTTGATATAGCTTATTGAAGCTAGGTATACATCTTGCATGAGTTTCTGATTCTTATCTTTTAATTTTTCTTATTAATTAGTTTGTACTGTATCTGGCATGATGGGTACCAGGCTTGGTTGAACTTAATTGGAATAGGTGAAACTGTCTGATCTCTTTCAATCATTCTCTGCTCCAGTGATTTCTGTTTTGTTGATAAAGTGATATCAAATGATTGTTTTTTTTTCCTTGTGATAGGAATGGAAACAAATATTTAGTTAATATATGTTTTCTCATAAATTTCAAGAAAATATACTCCTTGCCACGATGGTTAACTTGTATAAATATTGAAGACAAGTACATTTAATGCCATGGATAAATATGAAATCTGTTGATTAGAGTAGCATGATAAATTCAGTATTCCTTTATTTAAGGATATTTATTCTCACTATTTCCAGAGCCTTCCAAAAATTATTAATAGTGCTCGACTTACCAAAAGTTTCGAAATTGATAGGCATATGTCATTCTTTTACTTGCAGAGTTTATGTGCTATCCCTATAATGTTGGATAGTCGTTTGCCATGAATTTTCTTTCAATCTTGATTGCGCTGCCTTAATGTCTTTCAATATATTTGAACTTGCATTTTGATCTGTAAAACTTACTTTCTTGTGGACTTTATGGCTATCTGTAGTGCAGTAATATGGTTTGTGTATCTTTTAATGTGTATCTAAGGTTGTATTTTAACGTGTTGAACAGATTTTTCAACATTAGATTTAGCTATCCATATAAGTCAATCTGTGGAGTAATGTGGCTTGTTTTTGATGATAACTAAAACAAGTTGAATGAAATATGCTCCTGATGTTTATGCTTCTCCTATTGGTCAACTTCAGGGTACTAAATGTTTAATAAGCTCTCTCCAGTTCTCTTCATAATGAACCTAACTATATCATTAATTGTCTTATTGTATGGATCTGCCCTTCATGGTTCCAGGTTTATGCCTGTTACCCCTATTTTTTGATTTTTCTCAATGAGAAATAGCATGCCCAATTTTTGCCCTTTAGGATTAAATGAGGCATATTATTCAGAGTTGCCTTTTTTAACTCGTTAGTGCATGAAAATTGTCAAGTACAATTTTTTCTCATCCCATTGGAATTATAAGTTTGAAAGTCTTTATTCTCAAGGATCATCAAAATACCCAAGTGATTTTGTCTATTGAACTTGCTTTATGGTCCAAAATCAAGTAAATTTGTTGATATGAATTATCATTCAAATGGTGCATAGTGTAACAATTCTAATTTTCTTGTGTGATGCTATGGTTATTTTCTAGGCCTTGAAAGCACTTAATTAAAATCCAAAACATCGAGTGTTCAATGTGCATATAATTGTCAACTCGTAATGTCCCCTTTTTTTCAAGTGATTCTAGCAGGATGTCAGACGTATTTTTATTCGCATTGTGCCATGTAATGAGAAATTATAAGCGAATAAATATTTAAATTAATTATTATAAAGTTGTCTCAATAGATTAAATCGTAAAGATAACTTTTTTTATTAATTTAATTGAAGTGACAAATAACATATAATTAAATATCATATGGCCACTTAATTAAAAATACTTTCCGAAAGTTTGATATTGAATAGTAAATTATATTCTATCTGGAAAGTTCCTGGAAAGATTAGAAAAGGAGGAATGAGAGTCTTTTGGAGCATTCTGGATTACTTTTATAAAAGTTTGTCTTCAGAGATTGAACCTGGTTCATTCTTCAGCTCGGAATGAAAACCCTAGGGTCAGTCAGTGGATTGGACGAAAACCCAACTCCATCCATGGGTGGATTAGCTTCAGGATTAACACTTGGCTTCAACAATGAAATTCGTAGTCTTTTTAAAAGACAAATTTCAGAGAGTTTGATCAGGTTTTCAGAACAAGGGTTTACTTCATAGGTAAAATTGTTATTTTCAGAGCAAAATTATTATGACTGAAAAATGATTACTTATTTGTTTGGAATAAAGCTGGACAAAAAAATCATTATTTTGGTGAATGATTATATTTAAATGTGAGGACTTCATTAAATCATGGTAGCACAGAGCTGGACGATCATTTAATTTGACCAGGAGAATTGGTCAGAAATCGATTGCAAGATGCTCATTAAGTTACAAAGTGTGAATAAGACAAATTACTGAGTCAAGGTAAGGACGTGGCTTTGAAAGTAATTTAAGCAATGGGTCAGAGCTTTGTGAAGGTATAGTTTATTGCCAAGTTCTAAACCGTTGAATAGTTCATTTGTGTTGGATGAAGTACATGGTTTGGAGTTGATAGTTATTCAGAATTCTTGAAGACAAGAAGTTTCACATTTGATTGACATTGATCTTCCAACAGCAGTACCAAAGGTAATTGATATTGGAGGTATGGCTCAGAATAATAATATTAAAAAATATTCGATTTGGATTTTACAAATACTTATTTTGCTTACAAATGCTGTAAAGGACCCTATTCATGTTGCATATTTGTCATGACATCTAAGTCAGACCAGAGTAGACTTCATAGTAAATTTACAAAAATGGAAAATATACTTCACAACACGTTGTACAGAAGTAACCAAGGGTGAAGTATCGTACAGCGGGTTAGATAGAAAAAGAAAAATATGGAAGTCAAAGAGGAAAATACTAGGTGGGCCCTACAAGAGAAAAATGAAAAAGAGAAAAGCCACTATTGGCAGTGTGATGGTTAAGTTGTGGCGTTGTTGTTCTTGCCATCAAAGGTTCAAACCCGGCTGGGGTGTTGTTGAATGTTTCTATCGGGGATGGGTCCCCTGTTTGTGACTTGACCGGTTCATAGCTCTGAGTCAAAATTGTTTACACCTTAAAAAAAAAGAAAAATAAAACAGTAATAAAAGTTCAAGCTTTTTAAAATGGGTAGAAAAGGTAAATATTAAAAATTGAAATTATAAAGTTTATCCCTTGATCATCGTGTAACCATATATGAAGAAGCAAATCAAAATAAACAAGAAATATTCCCCTTTCGATAATGTACAACCAACCATGCAAAATCAATTAACAATAATAATTTTTAAGAAACCATTTTCTCTACCACTGTATGACTGCCAATAATAAAACAATTTGAATTTCATATTCCTAAAGCCTTCTTTCCTCTTGTATGGCCTTTCAAAGAATGGATAAAGGTTCCAAATTACATTATATGACATTTCAGAAAGCAACACCTAAAACGTGAAAATTATTATCAGTTGTATGACCTTGTCTGCTCCCGTTGACTGTACAACAAAATGAAAGATAAGAAAATAAAAAATTTTGGTAGTAAAGTTCTTTCTGTATGGCTAGCTTATTATAATAAAAAATTACCATTATTTATCATATTGCCTCTTTTTCTTGCTACTATATCTCCATCATACGATATTGTCTCTGTCTTCTTCCTATTGTACAGCCATGTATAGTCTCTTCTTCAAAAGTATGGCCAAAACAATTCTTAGGTGTTGTTGTACAATCATTATCTATTGCTATTGTTTTTGTACAGCTACATTATGTGGACTTCGTACTACACAACCCTTGCGAGCAATTCATTCTGTATGGTTTCTTCATAAACTTATCACTCTACAGTTACTCCATTTTTTGCTACTGCTTCTTGTGATGATGTATGGTCTGTTCTTTTCGCTATTAATGTATGACCCTTGCTGGGCTATCCTATTGAACTAGTCAGTGGATTTTCTATTACATCTGTCCAACCTTCAATTATTAGCTTTTTCTCATACTCTATAATTGATAGCGACAGGAAATCATTCATACAAGTTGGTGAATTGGGAGAAAGCACATTCATTGAATATGGGGATATTGAACTAAGTTTATTTGACGAGGATATCTTCATAGTGTCCGTAGCATCATCTGGTTTCAATGATCCATTGGGTGAAGCATTTTTAGTGTCCAGTGCGTAGTCTGATTGGGTTCTTTTTGTTTGTTTGGTCCTTAACAACAACTCATTGATCATATGGTTACTTATGAATGCATTTTCCATATACTGGCCTGTGGTGTGGATATGTTGGTTCTACTCATGATCTATGTGCATTTCAATCTACTGATGATCAAAGTTTCCTTGTGTCCTTTCTTCTTCCAGTTGGAACGAGCATTGCAAATCCTTGTCCATATTTGGTCATGGAACTTTCACTAGTTATGAATGATCAGGTTGATCAGGCTGTTCTGGATATCAGCTAGTGTTGATTTTCCCAGGTTTTATTGGATGTATTTTAATGTATATATCTGATTCAATCTGATACTTGCATTCTTGGATTTCTATGTGTTCTCAAATTGAATAACATTATACTATATATATTCCTTTGGAGAGGCATGTCCTTGAACGAACATGTCTCTCCTTTAATTATAATAATTTAATCAATATTATAATGTTTCATCAATCAATTATTAATTTAGAATAATATAATAGATTGATATTGAATATTAAATTTTATATGATTAATAATAATATAATAATATAACATAATAATATATTATTATTAATCAACATATATTATATGTATTCTAAATGATCATTCGACTAAAGCTACAAACATTAACACTCCCTCTTAGCTAGGGAGGATGATCAGAAAGAATGTATAGTGATCTCCCATGTCAACACTTATGGTCCTCACCATAGCTACACAAAACATAATTAACACTCCCTCTTAGCTAGGGAAGATAAAATCAATGCAAATGCATTAAGTCTAGATTAATTATGGAATAGAGAAAATATTATCTCACTATGATATCGGGAAGTATGGTATAAACAAGAATATCAAGGCACATGATATTCACCATAACTCGAAAAATATCATCTCATGATATTGGGAGTATTTGCATCAACCATATGATGCTCATCACAGGGGACCACAGTTTCAAGGTGTGAATTTGCCTCCATCGGCAATTCTATTCACAAGCTCTTGCGTGGACTGCCTTTGTCGGCGTTTCTATCCATAAGCTCTTGTGTGGATTGCCTCAGTCGGCGATTCTATCCATGAGCTCTCACGTGGATTGCCTCAGTCGGCGATTCTATCCATGAGATCTCACGTGGATTGCCTCAGTCGGCGATTCTATCCACAAGCTCTTACGTGGATTGCCTCAGTTGGCGATTCTATCCATGAGCTCTCACGTGGATTGCCTAAGTTGGCGATTCTATCCACAAGCTCTTATTTGGATTGCCTCAGTTGGCGATTCTATCCATGAGCTCTCACGTGGATTGCCTTAGTCGACGATTCTATCCACAAGCTCTTAAGTGGATTGCCTCAGTCGGCGATTCTATCCATGAGCTCTCACGTGGATTGCCTCAGTCGATGATTCTATCCATGAGCTCTCACGTGGATTGCCTCAGTCGGTGATTCTATCCACAAGCTCTTACGTGGATTGCCTCTGTCAGCGATTCTATCCACAAGCTCAAGTTATTGTAAGATCGTCACATTCCAATAACCTCAAAAATACAAGTGGAAATCATTTGGAAGTCGTCACTTCCTTATGATTTACACAGGGCCCATAAGGCATTAAATGATTTCCTTAGTATAATAATCAATTGAATCAAGTTTTACCTCATAAGTGTTTCACCTTCAATAGTGAAAATCCCTCTCAATCACTATGATCAAAATTGTCACAAGTTGATTGAACCATCTGCTTCCTCTGAAGCTCAAGTTCTTGTCTCAACCTCTTGTGCTCTTTTGAAATGTCAAACTCCCTCTGCATCTGGTCTCAATCATCAATTCGTTTATAAGCATCAATTTATTTCTCCCTTTAATTCAATTTTATTGTGCTTTCGTTCTGAAGGTATGTCAGAGAGAGATTACAAATAGCTCATAAACTAAATTATCTCAAACAGAAATACCAATGATAGAAGCATACAAGATTTTACTAGCCAATATTATAGCATAAATTACAAACTCAATAATTCATGTGCCTTAATAAAACATGGAATACTTATCAAGTTTAAAACATTTCCTTTCATAAGGTGAGCCCATATAAGAAATATCACGCATGAATCATCTCTCATCATAATTCCCTTTGAATGATGTAGAACATTTTCATAATTTTGATCAACACTTTCATTATGATCTGCCACACACAGTCATTAATAACTTTTGCAATTTACCAAATTTATCCAATCTCTTCGGTGAGATGTTAGAAAATCTAATTACAAACATTTCCTCCAAGTTATAGCTAGATCCAATGGTTAAAACAAAAAGTTATGACATTTTCCCCAAAACTGCTAACCCTAGGTAGGGTTTCAAGTGACCTGCACCAAAGTCGTCATATCTTGCACAAAACGGAATCAAATTTGATGAGATAGACATATTTGAAAACTAGAAACACAGATCTTTCCATCCATATATTATAGTCCTGTTGTGACCATTTCACACATCGCCCCATTGAAATGGAGACCCCCTCTTTTTTTGCTCGGTTTTGCCTGTTCTTCTCTCTGTTTTAGGGTTTTGAATTATGTGAGTGAGTCGTCTGGACTAGGGCTAAGCCTTAGGGTTTCCTGTTGATATTTTCAATCCGAAGTCCAGTCAAATTTTGAAAGTTTATTGAGCATTCTCGCATGGATTGCAATTTTGAAATAGGACGAGTCTGTCAGGATGTCAGGTGTGTCTGTCTAGGTCCAGTCGGAATTTTGAAAGCAAGTTCAAATTTTGCCTAAGTGTTGATGATGGAATTGTGCAATTTTGTCCGGGTGAATTTTGACCAAATTTTGGAAAGTTTGATAAGTGACCCCTAGCCTTGGAGATGACCTAATTATGCCTTGTAAAGTGACTGAAAGCCTAAATTCTTGATATTTTGGCCTATGGAGGCAAAATCGCTCCTGTCCTTCAGTCAAGGACCAGGGCGAAATTGGTATTTTATGCATCTTGGTTATTGACTTGTTTCATTTGTCTTGTTCAGGGTCGCCAGGAGATGCAATCGAGCATGAATTGAAGGTTTTGAAGATTTTTGAGACTCAAAATGGCAAATTTTTAGAGTTTAAGGCCAAATCGCTCTTGTCCCTCTCCTAGGGACCAGGGCGAAATGGTTTACTTAGGGCATTTTTGGCCTTCCTTGATCAAATTGAAGCGTCAAGGACGCAATAAGGGGTGAAATCAACGTGATGGAGTATTTAGACTTAGTCGTTTGCAATGAAAAGTTGAAGTTTTGACCTTAAGGACAAAAATCGCTCCTGTCCCTCACTGGAGGACCGGAGCTTGTTTCTCAAAGTTGCACTGTCCTTGCAGGGCCAAGACAATTTTTCGATTCGAGGAGATCAAGGAGGACATGTTTCATCTGTTGAAGATAATTTGAAGTAATTTGCAAACAAGGAAATATGCTAAAATGACAAAATCGCTCCTGTCCTTCACTGAAGGACCGGAGCTTGAACACCAAGTTTGCCTTATTCTTGCAAGATTAAATGATTTCGCGACTTGGAAGAGATCAAGTAAAGTGCGTTTTTTCCATTGAATATAACTTGGATGGACCACGGAAGAGAAAATCTACCCAAGAAGTCAAGTTCGCTCCTGTCCCTCTGTCAGGGACCAAGGCGAATTTTAAAGATAGCTCCTGTCCCTCTCCAAGGGACCAGAGCGATTTTCTCAAAGGACAAGTTTTGGACCAAGGAAAAGCGAATTTCAAGTTTGAGATGAAGGAAAGGCAACCCAACCAATCCGTTGAAGATAATCTTGAAGGTTGGCAAGACACAAATGAGCGTACTAATGAAAGTTCGCTCCTGTCCCTCTCCAAGGGACCTGGGCGAAATATGCATTATCTAGCATTCCCTTCGAATTTGGTCGAGTCCAAGCCAAGATACAGAATCAAAATGATGTTTGTGATGTCTCTAAGAGGAACGAAGTTGCAAAGGACCACAAAACTTGCTCAAATTGCCTAAGGCGCTCCTGTCCCTCTCCAAGGGACCAGAGCGAACTCTTCAAGTGTGCCTAATTTTGGAGTACTACTATCGTTTGCAAGACTTAAGAAGGAATAAGAAACAACGTTTTTCGCTTTGAAGACAATTTGAAGTTGATATGATCAAGGGTTCACACAAAGAACAAAATGGCGCTCCTGTCCTTCAGTCAAGGACCAGAGCGATTTCTATGAAATCAAACATCTCCCTCCAGAATCACGCCAAGGCAAGAATTGTGCAAAGTAGGGAACGCCTTTCGATGATGATAAACAAGGAATTGACCCCAAGGCTCGGCAAATTTTGACTAAAATGTAAAGTTCGCTCCTATCCCTCAGTCAGGGACCAGGGCGAAAATCTCCAAAAATTAAGTTTGCTTTGCAAAGGACAAGATTGGCATGCGTAGAACAAACAAGGATGATCATTGCCTACCTCGCAAGTTGATTTGGCGATTCAAAAGACAAGGACCATGGAGTAAAAGCAAAAATCGCTCCTGTCCCTCACGAAGGGACCAGAGCGAAAATGGTCTAAGAGGCATTCATTTCAAAAAATTGAATAGATCAAACTCCAAGTTATAAATGAAGATCCCATTTTGGAGGTGAAGGAAGTGACTTTGAACGTGAAAATCAATCCAAGTTGGCTAAGGCGCTCCTGTCCCTCTCCCAGGGACCAGAGCGATGTGGTTAGTATCCCTTATATCTCTCATGTTTTGGCGCCAATAAATTTTGAAGTGCATTAAATGCTAAAATTCGATAAAAACTTTGAATTATTTAATTAAATTGGCATTTAAAATAGCGCATAAGGCATTTAATAATTGATTGGGCCTTTTAAAAAATCGAAATTATTAATTACAAAGGCATTTAAATTAATTAATTATTAAATTAAATAAAAGGGAGAGCGCTTGGGGTTATATTTCCATATTTTTATAAAAGTCGGCCTCCATTTTATTTAAATCTTATTTATTATTTGCCTTATTTCCAAAAGTCGGCCTATGTGCAATTAAAGGGGTAAACGCCTATATAAGAGGGGTACTTTCAAGCATTTTAAATCATCATTCAATCATTGTTGCATGCGAATTTGGAAGAGCAATAGAGGGAGCGAATTTTGACCCAAGGAGAGGAGCGAAATTTCCATCCAAGGAGGAGTGCAAACTTTGTTTGTGGTTAGAGTTGGAGCGAATTTTCTCTTCAAGACGTTGAAGACCCCAAAGGTGGTGGAGTTGATAAAGGAGGCGCATTTGCTAGGAGAAGCTCACGTTGAAGACTCCAACCTTCATTTTGCCTAGGCGAATTTCCTAATTTTGCTTCTTTTTAGAGTTAGTTCCCAAGAAAGGTATGGCGAGATCTCCCTTGTCTGAATTTTGAATTTTGAATCGTCCTAGCCTCAATCTTGAATTTTGAATTTTGGATCTTGAATTCCAAAATTGCATCGTTATATTTAGGAAATGATAATTCAAGGATTTATCATGAAGTTTCCTAAATTCAATCTTTAATCTAATCTATATTTCTATATTGCAAAATCCATTACTCATTATGAAATGTTGTGTAGGTGTCACGATGGCGACCCCGAAGACAGGAGCGTCTACCAGTCGTCCAGCCCTTATGAAGGAAGATCAAAAGAACGAAGAATTGGGGACCAAGATCGTGTCGAAGTGGAGCAACATTGGAGATACTAACCTGGGAAACTTCAGTGTGAAGAAGTTTCGAGAGGTCCCTTACATTGGCAAGCCATCACCTGTCGCAAGGAGAATAATTGAAAGTGGCATTATCAAGGCGGCCGGCTTCCCTCCAGCAATCCAGTGCCATGAGTTGATGATCGAGTGTGCTCGCCATTATGATCCACAGTCCAGATCGATAGTGTCCAAGGAAGGAGACACTTTTGCTTATCTTTCAGAAGAAGCTATCAGTGAAGCTCTTCACTTGCCAGAACATAAAGATATGATTTATAAAAGCTTAGAAGGAGCCAGGTCCATGTATGAAGATGATCCAGACACTTGCTTAGGCATCATCAACAAGAATTGGTTACTCAAGAGCCGTCCTCGCCTGAGCAAGATTCCGAACACACCACATAGGATCGACTTCCAGGAGGAGTACAGAGATTTGATAACATTACTCAACCGAGTTACAGGGGCTCCTCAAGCCTTCTATTTTGAGAAGTGGATGTTCTACTTCATCCAAGTGATATTTCAAGGAAAAGGAACAATTCACTGGGCTAGAATGATTAGCCATTGCTTGGACGTGCAATTAAGAAGACTGAAGGCTACCAAGTCCTTCCGCATGAGTTCATACATCATATATGCCTTGATAAGGAGTTTTGAATATGCAGGATTACCTCACAGAGGAGTGATCGGGAGAGGGCTCGGGGAAGTCAGAGTTTGTGATTCCTATGTTCATTTGCATCATCCTCCAGGAAGTGACTACAAGTTGGTCAATGATACCTTCACGATGAACATCACCAGGACATTGCAAGGCGGAATTCACAATCGGCTATCTCAGGATGCACAAGAGCTTGTAAAGAGGTACGGTGCTTGGTTCATCCAATTTCAGAAGTTTACATATATTAGAGTTCATGGATGTCCTTCACCTCCCTACATGTTGCCAAGATATCCGACAGACAGAATAGTGTTACTTGAGGTAACTAGACAGTTGGCAGCGTATGCAAAGGCATTCAGACACAGGCATGGAAATGGAGTTCCTGTTCCTATCATACTAGGAAATTCAGTTGAGGTATGTCCTAATGCCCTAGCCATGGATGATGCGGAAAAGGAGTTAGCTTTATATTCATTTTCATTCTTTGCCATGAGAGAGAGTTTTGATCCTTATGGGTATATAGAAGAGATAGTCGGAAGGAAATACAGACATGAACCTCAGGTAGAGGACTTTGTGATGAATCTCTCAGATAATCTTGAAGTGAAAAGAAAGATGCATTCCAGATTGCCTTTAGACTTTATCAGAAAATGCAAAATTTACAGAGTGGCCGACCAAGCTCAGAACAGTGGCAGACATCTCCAATCATCTTATGACCGAGAAAGCAAAGCAGTAAGGCTAGATTGGAACGAACCTGAAATTTTGGATCTAGATGCCTTGATGGCTCCAGTTTTGTCTTGTACTCGCAGATGGGTTGATGTGCAACATCAAAAGTTGAGAGAGCAGGACATATCTATGACTTTTACTTTGGAGGAAAGGCCAGGTGAGGGAGGAGCAAGTGTAAGTGAAGGTAATCCTAATCCCAGAAGCACAAGCGAAGGCAACCTTCGAAGCGTAAGTGAGGGTAATCCTCATCCTAGAGGCTCAAAGAGAAAAGAGAGACCTGAGAAAAGGGAATCCTCCAAGAAGAAGCCAGAGGTCAACCGAGATCGTTCATCCGGCACATCTTCTCGACAAGAGAAGAGGACACTTGAAATGGAGGAATCTATGGAATCAATGGTACAAAACGATAAACATGAAGAAGGACAGGCATCTCAACGTTCATCAAGCCGATCTCTCCAAGTCAATGAGCTACATGAAGACAAAAACGAGGACGAAGTGACATCTCCTCTCAGAGAAGAAGAAACATTGCCTAATGAGATACAGGTTAGAGAAACAAGATCTGCCATTCCAGATTGGTTAAAAGAGAGACTAACAAGGGTGATTGTGATCGAGGACGAAGATAATGTGATTGATTTAGAGAGCCTTGTTGGAAATTTTCAGGAAGTGACAGAAAAGAGGAAAGCCACCAAGATGTCCAAGATGATCAGAGATGAGACAGGATCCAGGAAATTGCAGATAGCTACACCAGCAGTGGACAAGTATGAAGGTGAGATCCTCGCAGAGGAATATGATGTAGAGACATTTGAGCTTGGTCCACTCACAGCCGAGCAGACGTTGGATGATGCCACTGATTCATTTGAGGCACTTAAGGACAAGCTTAGAGAAGAAATGGAAAAGAGTAGGAAGCTTGAGCGAGAGGTCAGTGCTTGGAGAGGCTACTTTAGCCATCTCAATCAGCCTTTGAGACGTCAGGATCCAGCAGTATCTCCTACACAGGCACTTCCCCTTGAATCAGTTGGCGAGGCAGAGAGAGTCAGGAGTTTGGTTCAGCTTATGAGCTCTTGGATTGACAAATCCCATACAGTTGCTATTGAATTTGCAACAAGAATGATGCAGACCATTCATCGAGCTATTCAGGTTCTTGAGATCATCCACAACCTAATGATAATTGTAGCTGCTTTTGCTCATACTAAGGATGTTATCATTCCTGTCCTGCAAGTAATCAGACAAACATCAAGGAAGGTCTTAGCACAAGAAAAGATAATAGATGGAGGACCTCATAGTTTACTCCAATGGTCAACTTTACTCCAGATGAAGGAAGTTCTTTTTGAGGACATCAGTAACAAATGCAATCAAGTTGAAGAGATTATCCATCCGATCCAGGACAAGGTGTTTGAAGTATTATGTACTATTCTTGGCAGGAGGATTGCAGTTGAGACAGATGTGGATTTGCAAGAATTAGAAGATAGAGTCAAGGTCATCTTTTGCAAAGATGAGAATGTTATTACAAATGAGCAATGGGATCAGATGTTTGCCACCATGCTCCTGATTGAGAAGATCAAAGAACTTGAACCTGGATGGGACACTGCTCTTCTCAAGGCTTTCGATCAGGTCATCCACTTGGAGGAACGAATGAAGAATCTTCCTGAGATTCCAATTGCTGAGATCGAAGGAATCGTGTCTAGATTCATTGCATATGCTAAAAAGGAGCATTGGAAAGGGAATAAGATTCTAGAAGAAAGGTTGTTATAGATGATGTGGCACCTTAATTGTCATTGGTCTATGTTTCCTAGATTTTTGTGCCAAATTTAATATTTGGCTATGCATTTAATGTTGTGCAATAAAAGGGGGACTTTTTGTAATAAAACCCTAATTAGGGTTTAGGTGTCATAATCTTGGCCATTGATCTTCTTTTGATCTGGACCGTTCATTGTAATTGAGGATGCTATTTATACCTGTTGACGTGTATTTTGTACACAATCATACACAGAATAAAATACCAATAGGCATCTTATCCTCTCTTGAGAAAATAGTCTCTAACTGCTAAAGATCTGCAAAAAAGATCAGTTAGGTAGACTCCAAGGTTCTTTTAGTAGGGTCTCTACGTGTGGACAAGCTTTTTTAGTGGTATGATGTGATTTGCTGTTTCCTCCAAGGGGTCTTACGCATTCTAAAGCTCGAAGATTTTACTAAACAAAAAGGAACTTTCAAAAAAATAGCAAAAAGATAGGGTTTAAAGAGGTCTAATCTAGCCTAACCCTATGAATGACTTAGTATGGACGAGATTTGGCAAGACTCAACCAACTTCAATTTTGCCATAAGATAACAACTCAATTGAAATTAGTGCGATCTTCTAAGGTAATATAATGGTATTCAATGCATCAAAGATCAAGGACACTACTACGAAGGTACATATCCAAGACACAATGATAATTGAAGATTAAGGACTCAAAGTGTTCTCCAGTCGACCACACAAGGCGTTCCTACAATCAGCAAGAAGCTAGTGGTTTGGATTACGAATCCTACCAAATATCAAATCTCACACTTAGTCTTTCAAATTAACAAACTACTTCGATTGAGCACAATTCAAGTGTATCAAACAACCATGAAGATAACTCAAGAAATTTGCAACAAAACACCATAACTTCAATATTTTATTGATTTCCAAGTCATCATGTACAACAATTGCTTGAATTTCTCTCTTCAAGACTTAATCTTGCTATAAAATAAAATTGCTTCTAACTCTAATCTCTCTTACATCAACTATTGACTATTACCTGACTATTACTCTCTATTACACTATTATCTATTGAAATGAAAAATGGGGGTATAAATAGCATCCCCAGTTACAATGAAAGGTCCAGATTGAAAGTAAATCAACGGACAAGATCATGACACCTAAACCCTAATTAGGGTTTGTTACAAATGACCTCCTTTTTACTGAACAATATTAAATACATAGCCAAATATTAAATTTGGCATAAAAACCTATGAGGTATCAACCAATGAGAAATAAGATGTCATGTCATCTGTAACAACCTTTCATCTAGAATCTTATTCCCTTTCCAGTTCTCTTTCTTAGCATATGCAATGAATTTTGTCACGATTCCTTCGATTTCTGTGATTGGAATCTCGGGAAGATTCTTGATACTCTCTTCTAAGTGGATGACTTGATCGAATGCATCTAGAAGAGCTGCGTCCCAAGTAGGTTCAAGTTCCTTCGTTCTATCAATCAGGAGCATGGTGGCATACATCTGATCATACTGTTCATTTGTAACATTTGCGTCCTTGCGAAAGATGATCTTGATTCTATCCTCAAATTCTTGCATATCCACATCTGTCTCGACCTCGATCCTTCTGCCAAGAATGGTACAAAGTACCTCAAATACTCTGTCCTAGATCGGATTGATCACCTCCTCAACTTGACCACATCTAACACTGATGTCCTCGAAGAGAACACTCTTTATATGGAGTAAGGTTGACCACTGAAATAAACTGTGAGAATCACCTTCCAAGATCCTCTCCTGCGCTAAAATTCTTCTGGATGTATGTCTTATTACTTTCAAGACAGGGATGATAACGTCCTTGGTATGGGCAAATGCAGCTACTGTTACCATCAATCTGTGGATTATCTCAAGAACTTGGATAGCCTGATGAACAATCTTCGTCATCCTTGTAACAAACTCTATGGCCATTGTATGAGATCTATCCATCCAACTACATGTACGCTGGACCAGGTTCCTGAATCTTTCTGCTTCATTGATCGATTGAAGGGGCAATGCCTGCACTGGTGATCTAACTGGATCCTGACGTCCCAAAGGTTCATTGATGTGACTGAAATATGTCCTCCATGCACCGACCTCTCTCTCAAGCTTTCTATTTTTTTCCACTTCTTCTCTAAGCTTGTCCTTCAATACCTCAAATGTGTCGGTGGCATCATCTAAAGTCTGCTCTGCTGTGGATGGTCCTAACTCAAAAGTCTGTATATCATATTCCTCTGCTAGGATCTCACCCTCATATTTGTCTGCTGCCGGTGTAGCTATCTGCAGTTTTCTGGATCCAGTCTCATCTCGAATCATCTTGGACATCTTGGTAGCCTTCTTCTTTTCTGTTACTTCATGTGAGCGTCCAACAAGGCTCTCTAAATCAATTGCATTGTCCTCGTCCTCTACTACGATCACCTTAGTCAATCTTTCCTTCAACCAATCTGGGATATTCGATCTTGTCTCTTGAACTTGAATCTCTTTATGCACTATTTCTTCTTGTCTGGGAGGAGATGTCATTTCATTGTCTTCTTTGTCTTCATCCAACTCATAGTCTTGGAGAGATCCATCTGACGAAACATGCTGTGCCTGTCCTTCCTCCTGTCTGTCATTCTATACCATAGACTCCATGGACTCTTCTACTTGAATTGTTCTATTCTCTGATCTAGAAGAAGTACCTGGTACTTGATCTTTGTTGGCACCTTGCTTTTTCTTGGAAGACTCTTTCTTTTCTCCTCGAACCTCTCGGATGGAGATTGCCCTCACTGGCACATCGAAGGTTACCTTCACCTGAATTCATAGGATTGGGATTGCCTTCACTCACACTAGCTCCACCTTCGGCTGATTTTTCTTCCAAAGTGAAAGACATAGCTATGCCTTGTTCTCTCAACTTCTGATGCTGAACGTCTACCCATCTGCGAGTACAAGACAAGACTGGTGCCATCAAAGCATCTAAATCCACGACCCCGGGCTCATTCCAATCCAACCTTATTGTTTTGCTTTCTCTATCATAGGAAGACTGGATATGCCTGCCATTGTCCTGAGCTTGGTCGGCCACTCTGTAAATCCTGCATTTCCTGATGAAATCCAAAGGCAATCTAGAATGTATCTTTCGTTTCACTTCAAGATCATCTAGGAGGTTCATCATAAAATCCTCAATTTGATGCTCATGTCTAAATCTTCTACCGACCGTCTCCTCTAAATGTCCATGTGGATCAAAGCTATTTCTCCAAGCAAAAGATGAAAAAGAATACAAGGCTAACTCCTTCTCTGCGTCATCCATGGCTAAGACATTAGGACATACCTCAACTGAATTACCCAAAATAATAGGTACCTGAACTCCATTCTGATGTCTGTGTCTGAATGCCTTCACATATGCTGCCAACTGCCTTGTTACCTCAAGTAACACAATTCTGTCTCTCGGATACCTCGGCAACATGTATGGAGGTAAAGGACATCCATGCACTCTAATGTAAGTGAATTTGGGAAACTGAATGAACCAAGCACCGTACCTCTTGATGAATTCCTGGGCATCCTGAGATAATCTATTGTGAATCCCACCTTGCAACGTCCTTGTGATGTTCATCGTGAAAGTATCATTAACTAACTTGTAGTTTTTCCCTGGCGGATGATGCAAGTAGGTATAGGATTCACAAGCTCTGACCTCGCCGGGTCCTCTTCCAATCACTCCTCTGTGAGGTAGTCCTGCGTACTCAACACTCCTGATCAAAGCATAGATGACGTATGAACTCATGTGGAAGGACTTAGTAGCCCTGAGTCTCCTCAACTGTACGTCTAAGCAATGGCTAATTATCCTAGCCCAATGTATCGTACCCTTTCCTTGAACAATCACCTGGATGAAGTAAAACATCCACTTCTCAAAATAGAAGGCATGAGGTGCTCCTGTAACTCGATTGAGCATAGTAATCAAATCTCTGTATTCCTCCTGGAAATCAATCCGGTGCGGTGTGTTCGGTACCTTGCTTAGACGGGGACGACTCTTGAGTAGCCAGTTCTTGTTGATTATGCTTAGGCAAGCATCTGGATCATCATCGTACACTGATCTGGCTCCTTCAATGCTCTTATATATCATGTCCCTGTGCTCTGGAAGATGGAAAGCTTCACTTATAGCTTCCTCTGAAAGGTACGCCAAAGTGTTTCCCTCATTGGACACAATTGTCCTGGACTGTGGATTGTAGTGACGGGCACACTCGATCATGAACTCGTGGCACTGAATAGCTGGAGAAAAACCGGCCGCCTTGATGATGCCACTCTCTATTATTCTCCGGGCGACAGGTGATGGCTTGCCAATGTAAGGGACCTCTCGAAACTTCTTCGTGCTAAAGTTCCCCAAGTTTGTATCTCCAATGTTGCTCCACTTCGACACGATCTTGGTCTCCACTTCTTCGGTCTTCTGATCTTCTTTCATGAGAGCTGAGCGACTGGTGGATGCTCCCGCCTTCGGGGTCGCCATACCTACACAACATTTCATTATGAGAACTAGGTTTTGCAATGAATAACATAGATTAGAGAGAGAATTTTTTAGGAAACATCATGATAAGTCTCTAGAGTTATCATTTCCTAAAAAACAACGATGATTGAGCTAAGAGATTCAAAATTCAAAAATTCAAAATTTAAAATATGACGATGAATAAATAAAGCAATAAAATCAAATCGCCATACCTCAATAGAGAGCTAGCTCTAGAATGCAAAAAGACAAAATTCGCCTAGGCAAAATTGATGTATAAATGATCTCCAAAGTTATCTCCTCAAAAGATCAACTTCGCCACCTTTGGATTGAACGTGATCTTCAAATATCGCCTCTGGTGTGGTCTTCAAATTCGCTCAAATGAAGTATCGCACCACCTTTGATGTAATAGCGCCACCTTGGATTTGAATGGAATTCGCACCCCACACTTCGCACTTCCTTCCTTCTCCTTAATTCGCATGTAGAGGGATAAAAATAATGATGTGAAAACAATAGTTTTCACCCTCCATATATAGCGCTTGCACCTCTCCATGCCCTTAGGCCGACTTGGAGATAAAACAATTTTTTAAAATAATTTTTTAATTAAATAGCAAGGCCGACCTCCATATACGGGCGCTCCAATTCGATTTTTCTTTATAGATTAATTAATAATTAATTAAATGCCTTTCGTTTTTAATTTATAAATTTTGATTTTTTAATAAAGGCAAAATAATTAATAAATGATCAACGCCATATTAAATGCTAATTTAAATAGGATTTTCAATTTTATCGAACTTAGCATTTAAGGAAAATTTGAAATGTTTATTTGGCGCCAAAATTATGAAAACGAAAGGGACGTACCTCATCGCCCTGGTCCCTTGGAGAGGGACAGGAGCGATCCATGATTTTGTCATGTTTTCAACGTTCATCTCCTTCCTTTCCACGTTCAATATCGATCATTTTGATGGGTCCTTTGAGTTAGATCGTCTTGCATGTGCGCGTATGTGCCTTTGGGTGCTCATCGCCCTGGTCCTTGTCCAAAGGACAGGAGCGATCTCCATTTTTTACGTAGACCTCGCATTTTTGATCTTCGATCCTTCTTTGTAGAGCGAATAACATCTTTGTTCGTTCCTTCTATGCTCGTTCCATTTGTTTGCATGTGGTGTTTGGACATTTAGAGGGATCATCGCCCTTGTCCCTTGGAGAGGGACAGGAGCGATCCATGTCTTTCTCCATAATCTTAGCATCTTTAAACTTCAATCTTCGTTGTGATGTCTTCCAAACGCCGTCCTTTACCTTGTTCATCCTCGCCTTGCCTTGACTGTGAAGGAATATGAGTGCTTTTGATGGGATCGCCTTGGTCCTTGTCCAAAGGACAGGAGCGATATGAGCTCTTTAACTTGATTAGCAACGTTTGGACGTTCAAAACTCTTGCATGTGATCTTCAAACGATGTCTCAAACCTTGTATGATCTTGTGGAGTATTTGACTTGGCATGAACTCGAAACAAAACGAAGAATCCAAAGCAAATCGCCCTGGTCCCTTGGAGAGGGACAGGAGCGATATGGTCCCTATGTACATCTTGGTGATCATTTTACGTTCAAAATCTTTGTGTATCACCTTCAAAAGGCACCATGGACCCTCTAAGACCTTGCAAACCCTTGTTCTTACGTAAATCTTGCATGAAATGGCCAATATATCCAACATCGCCCTGGTCCCTTCCTGAGGGACAGGAGCGAACTAGGTCTTAGGGTGCAAATTTCTTCATTGTGATGACCTTTAAGTGCTTGTGCTCGATGAAGATGCCTTAAGATGTTCTTGCCATCCTCGTTCCTTGTCTTAGAAGGTCTTGAACTTGGAGGAACGGCCTTGAACCACTGTATCGCCCTGGTCCCTTGGAGAGGGACAGGAGCGATCCATCCCTTGTGGCCTTCATTCCACTTTATCAGGTCCCAAATTTATATTCAACGGATTCGTCATGCTCTACTCCATTCATCCATGCCTTGATATCGTCTGCAACTTGGCAAGAAAATCAATTATAACAAAAATCGCTCTGGTCCCTTGGAGAGGGACAGGAGCGAACTAGGCCTTTTGGGACCCTTGTGGACGTTTAAAAATCTTCAATTTGTATTCAATGAGTTTATTTCACCGTCTTCCTTGCCTTTGGACGTAAACTTGTCTTGATTTTTGCCTGGATTTTGCCCAATGAAGGACATCGCTCTGGTCCCTGGGAGAGGGACGGGGGTTATAAGGTACTTCGCCCTGGTCCCTTGGAGAGGGACAGGAGCGAACTTTGCATTCTGGACCATTCTCCTTTGTGTTAGCACTTCAAATTATATTCATTTGGTAAAGCATCTTCCTTTGGACCTCTTCAAATCATCAAGTCAACGAAATCTCGCAAGGACAAGGCAAAATTTGATTTGTAGCTCCGGTCCTTCACTGAGGGACAGGAGCGATTTTCCTCCTGGAGGCGTTTCGGTGCTCATGAAAATCTTCAATTTATATTCAATGGAAAGATCTCGCCGTTCTCCATCACTTCCAATTTGAAATTCGTCTTGACTCTGCAAGAATAGTGAGATATTTGGAAAAGAGCTCTCGTCCTTCACTGAGGGACAGGAGCGATTTTGCTCCTACAGGCCAAAATAACATGATTTTTCACATTTTAACACTTCACAAGGCAAAAACAAATCATTTCCAATGCCCAGGATCAAAGATCAAAAAAGTCAAAATTTAGTCAAAATATTCAATCGGACAAAAATTCACACTTCTCTCCCAACACTTAGACAAATTTAAGCTCTGCATCAACATTCCAATTGAACATCAAACCATTCTGGCGAATTCATTGCATTCAAAATTTGCATCCTAGAAAAGGAAGCTCAAAAGCTCTCAAAAACGACTGGATTTTGGCCTGAAAAGACAAAAATAAAAACCCTAAGGCTTGACCCTAAATCCAGACAACTAACTGACTAACAAAACCCTAAAAACGAAAGCGAAAACGAACGAAAAACGAGCAAAAAGAGGGGGTCCCCATTTGCGATGGGGCGATGTGTGAGATGGTCACAACAATACCCTCATTCATTTTCATTTTGATATAGATATAGAGATATAGAATTAAGAGAGAGCAATAAGAAATAGTTAGAGTTTTTGAGAAGCAAGTTATTTTGTAGCAAGATTGAGCTTTGAGGAAGGAATATCAAACAATTGTTGTTTATGATGGCTTTGAGATCAATAAAATATTGAAGTTATGGTGTTTTATTGCAATTCTTTTGGTTATCTTCATGGTTGTTTACTTTCTTGAATCTTTCTCAGTTAAAGTAGTATTTAAATTTGAAGGACTAAGTGTTGGGCTTGATCTTTGGTGAGATTCATACTCCAAACCACTAGCTTCTTGCTGATTGTAAGGACGCCTTGTGTGGTCGACTGGAAATATTTGGATTGCATAAACCTTCATTCATTATTGAGTCATTGATATGTACCTTCATGGTAGTGCCTATGATTCTTGATGATTTGAAAATCATTATTCACCTTAGAAGATCGCATCAGTTTCAGTAAAGTTGTAATTCCTTGGCAATACTGAAGTTGGTAGAATCTTGCCAAGTCTAGCCTACATTGAGTTGTTCATAGGATTAGATTAGAGTTTATCTCTTGCAAGCCTTCCCCTTTTGATTTTTTTTTGGAATTCATTAGTATTAGGAAATCTTGTTCCTGCATTTCAGATACGTAAGTCCCCTTGATGAAACAGCAATCACAACGACCACTGGTGCTTATCCACACGTAGAGACCCTACATAAAAGAACATTGGAGTCATCCTGATTGATCCTTTTTTTTGCGACATCTTCAGCAATCAGAGACTTTATTCAAGAGAGGATAAGGTACCCTTGGGTATTTTATTCTGTGTATGATTGTGTACAAAATACACGTCAACAAGTCCTCATTTTGAGGCCAACCAAGGGCCGTACAATGGCATATTTCAGACTGAAAATTCTAGAAAAAATTGAATTTTCCAACCCTCTCCAACCTCCAAATTAAACTTCACAGGCCTGAGCTCTGATACCATGTTGATTTTCCCAGGTTTTATTGGATGTATTTTAATGTATATATCTGATTCAATCTGATACTTGCATTCTTGGAATTCTATGTGTTCTCAAATTGAATAACATTATACTATATATATTCCTTTGGAGAGGCATGTCCTTGAACGAACATGTCTCTCCTTTAATTATAATAATTTAATCAATATTATAATGTTTCATGAATCAATTATTAATTTAGAATAATATAATAGATTAATATTGAATATTAAATTTTATATGATTAATAATAATATAATAATATAACATAATAATATATTATTATTAATCAACATATATTATATGTATTCTAAATGATCATTCGATTGAAGCTACAAACATTAACAGCTAGAAGCATGAATGTAAAGGTTCCGCTTCCTCTTCAACGCTGTTCCAAGTTTGGAAAACCTTACTTAACGTTATTTGATCGTTGCTTTTTTTTTTTTGTCATCTTCCCTTTTGTTTGGAGGGGGCAATGATGTAGTTAGCATACAATGCCTTTATTATGTTGTTTTAGTATGCTTGCATCCAACTATCTAGTAATTGTTTGTCAACTTTTAGGTAGTTATAGGAGTCCATTGTAGATGGGTTGTATTGCATGATAACCATTGAGTTCTTTGAATAGACTTTTCCTAGTATGGGAAAGCAGTTTGATCCTTGGCCGATCATCTCTTGTCTACTTTGTAGGAACTACATGTGAATAAAGATACTTTTTCACTACTGTATCTGGTATGCAATTGTCATTTCTGTTCATTATTTCTAGTAATAGTTTTTTCAGATAGAAGAGTAATCAAACAATCAACATTTCATGGCAGTCTACTCTTGTTAACATGCCGAACACTCAATTTAGTGAATTGACAATAAAAAGCGGTCATGGAAAAATACAAAGTTAATTAAAAATTTAAATACTACCGTATGTTAATCAAAGAATCATATATTTGGCTTGCATTGGAATAAATGGGATAGAGATTGATACTATAAATGCAAACCAATTAGGCTAATTGCCTTAATTGACATAGCGACTAAAAGAAAATGTGTGGGTTGTAGTTGTAGTCATAGGAAAATGAAGCATGGATTGGCCACCACCAATATTTGTCCTAAGTTTCTTCCAAATTGTGTATAAAGCCTTCAAAATGTGAAATGGACAATCCAAAATGCATCCTAATGAATACGAATCATGGACAATTGGTCGGAGATACATTAAACATGATTTGTGTGATTTAAACAGGTTTTATTCACAGTTAGATGAGAAAAATTGGTCAAAACATGTTGACTGCAATGTTTTCTCTTGCATAATTTATACACTCTTTTTATTTGCTTTATAGTATTGCTAAAGGAACCCATAAGCTTAAATTTATAGGCATCGTTTCAATTGTATTTGATGTTTTTTACTTTTATTATGCACAATCATCTCTGAAAGTGATGTCTCTTTATTTTGTAGGTGCTATGTTAGTTTTTTTGATTGGTGGTCATTGCTAGGATAACACATCCATATGAGTTATTGAATTTGAGGCTGTGCTCTTGGTCAATGTTTAGAATCAATCTTAAATAGAAAAGAAGTTTATAACTTCAAAGCATGATCTTACAAATAATTTTTGTGTTGTTGACTTGCATGATTAATTTCTATAGGTTTTCCCAGTTTTTCATTTCACCATTGGTGAAAGCTGAAGCTATGGAACGTGAAGTACAGGCAGTTGATTCAGGTGGTGATTTTTGATGGTTCTTCATCTTTATATGTGTTTCTTGGTCAGTGTTGTGGATACTTTGGGTTTTGTTCCTGCTGTATCTACTTCAATAGAAGATGTAGTTTTCTTAAAAGTTCTTCTTGCTTACATATTTTTCTTGCATTTTGAGGTTTGTTTACAATTTTCTTTTGCAATTATTGTTTTTGTTTTAGTTGTCAAGTTGTGTCTGAAGTGTTCCTAATTTCTGAAAAAATGTGATATGCAACAGAGTTTGACCAAGTCTTACAGAATGATAGTTGTCGTCTTCAGCAGCTGCAATGCCATTCTGCTCTCCCAGGGCATCCTTTTAATAGATTTACATGGGGTATGTTACCAATTATTCTTTTATGGACATCTTCTTAGCTTCGTTATTGTTAGGGCATGCAGTAGGATGTTATTTGATGGGCTTTCTTACAGGTAACAAGAAAAGCTTGATGGAACCAATGTCTAAAGGCATTGATATGCGGACGAAAATTTTAGATTTGTACACAGAGACTTATCTGGCTGGACGCATGAAACTTGCTATAATTGGTGGCGGTGAGTGGGAAGTTTAAGGTTTTTTGTTACTGGAATGATCATTTTTGGTACTTGGTCTTTTGTTATTAATATGATAAGTGTGGATGCTGCAGAGCCATTGGATACATTAGAGGAATGGGTTGTGGAGATGTTTAGTAATGCTAGAAAAGGTGGCCTTGAAAAGTTGGATTTCCACAAGGATGGATCTGTTTGGGAGCCAGGGAGAATCTATTGGGTGGAGGCTGTCAGAGATCTTCATTTTCTTAAAGTGACATGGTCATTGCCCTGTCTGGATAAAGAATACTTAAAAAAGCCAGAAGATTATTTATCTCATCTCATTGGTCATGGTATACATCTCAAAGATCTTTTGATATGTCTTCATTTAGTGTAAGAGTGTCCAGGAAATTTCTTGATTTTTCTTTTTCTTTTCATTAGTATATTTTACTAGCTTTTCATCGTCTATAGTGTATTTGCTTACTTAAAATTTGGTAAGCTATCAGATTGATTTATATGTTTATTTGCTATTCATTTATACCTCCATACACCTATGGAAGCAGCAATATTTTCTTCCTAACATGTTTTCTTAAAATATGCTAACAATGTGCATTCACTTGTAATGCTGCTGTCTTATTTTGAATTCAAATGTTTTTCTGTAAGACAATACTATTTGTTACAGATTATTAGCATAACTCTTAAGAATTAACTGATTGTAGTCATATATAAATTTGAATCCATGTCAGATAGCTAAACATTCAAATATGCAAGTCAATTAAAGGTCGCCGCCTTCATTAAGAGGGCAATTAGCTAATTTTGCAATGCAAATTCCTTGGATAGTTTATTTGCCGTGTCCTATATTTTTTGTATAGGCTTATATAGTGCTATGATAAGAATGCTATATTATCCCACCTTAGAAATTCATCAAGCTCCAGTAAATTTAAACTTGCAGGATGGATGCATTTATGAGGTCCATGCTGGTCTATGTGGAACTGTGAACTTTTGCATAACTCTTTTCATACTTGTTTGAATATTGTGATTGAAGAGTAACAGGTATGCAGATTGGGGTTTGCATTATCCAGTCTCTGTGCTTAGCATCATAAGACAATCCGGTCTTCCGCTAAGAAGACTTGTTCTTATTTGAGATCATTTAGTCAAGTCATTGACCAAAGGGTTATGTGTTGCATTTATAGTTTTGAATAGCTCAAAATTTGTTTTTCTTGACCAAAGGGTGCTGTGTACTGCATTTGTATTGTTGAATAACTGAAAATTTGTTATCCTTTGGATTAGCGTCTGTGATCATTTATTGAGAAAACAATTTAGCATATTTTTTACATTTCTGATCTCAATGGTGTAAATCTTGCGTTTCCTCTTTGTTTCTTGTATGTACTCTAATTGTTGTTCCAGAATTCAGGTTTTCAACCGTCTTTCATGCTCTATAATAAAATGGATGGTAATTATTACATTCCTTCTATTTGTTTTCAGATCAATGGTCCAGTAAGATTGACCGTGAAGATGTTTGAATCCACTCCTGATAAATACTGTGACTAGTATGATTTATTTTTGAACTGGCAATTCACACATTCTGCATTTTGATTGCATTAGCCTATGCTGATTCTTCATTGGGAAATTCCATACAATCATAAGCCATTTTTTTTTTGCTATTGCTGTTGCAATAGTGTAAATCTTAGTTTTCTTTAAGTTTCTTCTATTCATTTGGTCTGGAAATATGCCTTTTGACCATCTGTTATGCTCTAGAATAAATTATTTATCAACTGTTTATATTAGTTATATATGTTTTTAGATCAATGATCCATTAATTGTCAGATCAGCTCTGAAGTTTTCTGATTTTGTTTATGATAAATACTTTTACCTGATATAGTATGTTCCATTTTTTATTTGGCCTGTTGTTTGTTCTCTGTGCTAATCTCATTGCAAAAGATTGGGTGAAGATTTGGCACTTGCTTTTATTTCTCCCATAGTTATTGCCTTTGCAAAATTTGTCCTCAAGGTTATTGGGTATATGAATTGGTCTGAGAGAACTCTTCAAAGAAAGACGGCTGAATGCTTCTTATGTCAGACTAAGATTGAAGTACATAGTGGCAGTGTTGGCTCTCAAAGTTGTGGGACCTCAAATCCTTCAAGACAAACTGTTCCTAAGTGGCAACTTAGGGTAGTGTTGACGTGTATTTTGTACACTATCAAACACAGAATAAAATACCTAAGGGTACCTTATCCTCTCTTGAGTAAAGCCTCTGAATGCTGAAGATATCGCGAAAAGGATCAATCAGGGTGACTTCAAGGTTCTGTATGTAGGATCTCTACGTGTGGATAAGCTCTCTATGGTATGATGTGATTTGCTGGAATCACAAGGGGACTTACACTTGATGACTGAACTTCTGATTTGCTTTGAATATTGCTGGAACACAGGGTTTTATTGCCTTAGATTTGAAAAAAAGGAAAAAAGATGAGGGTGAGGAAAGAATCTAATCCTAATACTAAGGAATGTAGGAGCAATGATTGAGCTTTGATGAAATTCTAATTAAGTCTTGTTTTGACATCCCAGGACCATCTCCACAAGGTTAGTGCAATCTTCAAAGGAAAGCTTTATGATGTTCAAATCATCACTGCAGGCATAGACACCATCAGGCTGATGCATATCAATGAAGAAGCGACAATTGAAGTTAAGCTTAAGCTGAATGATTCCAGTTGACTACACAAGGCAAGTCTGCAATCAACAAACTGCTAGTAGTATGGATATGCGAATTTCACCATCAATCAAGCACATTTCTTCCACTCATCTATTAACATGAAATCAAGTATGAGAAGTATAGAGACCATGCAAATTGTCGAATCGACCCATAAATTTCACCATTTCTTCAATGAAGTTTTACAAGTCTCTTACAACAACATCTTGGCAACAATCTTTGCCTTCTCTCTCTACTCTACTCTAATTGCTATTCTATCAACTGCTAATCACCTTCTAACTACTCTCTATTCACTAACTCTATTCTATTGCTCTTTACAAATGAAATGCCAGGGCTTATATAGTGCCCTCAATACAATTCGATGGCTTAGATCAATTCCAGATCAATGGCCAAGATTTTACAATGAAAACCCTAATTAGGGTTTATTACAAAAAATTTAATGTTGACCAATGAAATAATTGTATTGCTTGGACACATGTCCTCTCTGGAAAATTCCACCAATTAATAGCCGGGGTAGTGTTGACGTGTATTTTGTACACCATCATACACAGAATAAAATACCAATAGGCATCTTATCCTCTCTTGAGAAAATAGTCTCTAACTGCTGAAGATTCGCATAAAGGATCAGTTAGGTAGACTCCAAGGTTCTTTTAGTAGGGTCTCTACGTGTGGACAAGCTTCCAGCGGTATGATGTGATTTGCTGTTTCCTCCAAGGGGCCTTACGTATTCCGAAAGCTCAAGATTTTACTAAACTAAGAAGCTTTTCAAAAATAACAAAAGGATAGGGTTTGAAAGAGGTCTAATCTAATCTAACCCTATGAATGACTTAGTATGGACAAGACTTGGCAAGATTCAACCAACTTCAATTTTGCCATAAGATAACAACTCAATTGAAATTAGTGCGATCTTCTAAGGTAATAAAATGATATCCAATGCATCAAAGATCATGGACACTACCACGAAGGTACATATCCAAGATACAATAATGATTGAAGATTAAGGGATTCAAAGTATTCTCCAGTCAACCACGCAAGGCGTTCGTACAATCAGCAAGAAGCTAGTGGTTTGGATTACGAATCCTACCAAAGATCAAGTCTCACACAATGTCCTTCAAACTAACAAGCTACTTTGATTGAGCACGATTCAAGTAAATCAAACAACCATGAAGATAACTCAAGAAATTTGCAACAAAACACCATAACTTCAATATTTTATTGATTTCCAAATCATCATGTACAACAATTGCTTGAATTTCTCTCTTCAAACTCAATCTTGCTACAAAATAAAATTGCTTCTAGCTCTAATCTCTCTTCTCTATTACATCAACTATTGACTATTACACTATTACCAAATGAAATGAAAAATGGGGGTATAAATAGCATCCCCAATTACAATGAAAGGTCCAGATTGAAAGTAGATCAACGGTCAAGATCATGACACCTAAACCCTAATTAGGGTTTGTTACAAATGGCTTCCTTTTTACTGAACAATATTAAATACATAGCCAAATATTAAATTTGGCACAAAAACCTACGAGACATAAACCAATGACAAATAAGATGCCATGTCATCTATAACAACCTTTCATCTAGAATCTTATTCCCTTTCCAATGTTCTTTTTTGGCATATGCAATGAATCTTGTCACGATTCCTTCGATTTCTGCAATTGGAATCTCGGGAAGATTCTTCATACTCTCTTCTAAGTGGATGACCTGATCGAATGCATCTAGAAGAGCTGCGTCCCATGAAGGTTCAAGTTCCTTCGCTCTTTCAATCAGGAGCATGATGGCAAACATCTGATCATACTGCTCATCTGTAACATTTGCGTCTTTGCAAAAGATGATCTTGATTCTATCCTCTAGTTCCTGCATATCCACATCTGTCTCGACCTCGATCCTTCTGCCAAGAATGGTACGAAGTACCTCAAATACTCTGTCCTGGATCGGATTGATCACCTCCTCAACTTGGCCACATCTAGTACTGATGTCTTCAAAGAAAACACTCTTCATATGGAGTAAGGTTGACCAATGGAACAAACTGTGAGATTCTCCCTCCAAGATCTTCTCCTGCGCTAAAATCTTCCTTGATGTGTGTCTAATAACTTTCAAGACAGGAATGATAACATCCTTGGTATGGGCGAATGCAGCTACTGTTATCATCAAATTGTGGATCATCTCAAGAACCTGGATAGCTTGATGAATAATCTTCATCATCCTCGTTACAAATTCAATGGCAATTGTGTGAGATCTATCCATCCAATTACTTGTACGTTGGACTATGTTCCTGAATCTTTCTGCTTCATTGATTGATTGAAGCGGCAATGCTTGTACTGGTGATCTAACTGGATCCTGACGTCTTAAAGGTTCATTGATGTGACTGAAATATGTCCTCCATGCACCGACCTCTCTCTCAAGGTTTCTATTCTTCTCCATTTCTTCTTTAAGCTTGTCTTTCAATGCTTCAAATGAATCGGTAGCATCATCTAAAGTCTGCTCTGCTGTGGATGGTCCTAACTCAAAAGTCTGTATATCATATTCTTCTGCTAGGATCTCACCTTCATATTTGTCTGCTGCCGGTGTAGCTATCTGCAATTTCCTGGATCCAGTCTCATCTCGAATCATCTTGGACATCTTGGTAGCCTTTCTCTTCTCTGTTACTTCGTGTGAACGTCCAACAAGGCTCTCTAAATCAATTGCATTGTCCTCGTCCTCTACTACGATCACCTTGGTTAATCTTTCCTTCAACCAATCTGGGATAATCGATCTTGTTTCTTGAACTTGAATCTCTTTATGCATTATTTCTTCTTGTCTGGGAGGAGATGATATTTCATTGTCTTCTTTGTCTTCATCTAACTCATAGTCTTGGAGAGATCCATCTGGTGACCCATGTTGTGCTTGTCCTTCCTCCTGCCTGTCGTTCTGTACCATAGACTCCATGGATTCTTCCACTTGAATTGTTCTCTTCTCTGGTCTAGAAGATGTTCCGGATGATTGATCTCTGTTAGCCTCTTGTTTCTTCTTGGAGGACTCTCTCTTTCCAGGTCTCTCTTTCCTCTTCGAACCTCTTGAATGGAGATTGCCCTCACTGGCACATCGAAGGTCTCCTTCACCTGAATTTCTAGGATTAGGATTGCCTTCACTCACACTAGCTCCACCTTCGGCAGGTTTCTCTTCCAAAGTGAAAGTCATAGCTATGCCTTGTTCTCTCAACTTCTGATGCTGAATGTCAACCCATCTGCGAGTACAAGACAAGACTGGTGCCATCAAAGTATCTAAATCCACGACCTCGGGCTCATTCCAATCTAACCTTATTGTTTTGCTTTCTCGATCATAGGAAGACTGGATATGTCTGCCACTGTCCTGAGCTTGGTCGGCCACTCTGTATATCCTGCATTTCTTGATGAAATCCAAAGGTAATCTAGAATGCATTTTTCGTTTCACTTCAAGATCATCTAAGAGATTCATCATAAAATCTTCAATCTGATACTCATGTCTAAACTTCCTGCCGACTGTCTCCTCTAAATGTCCATGTGGATCAAAGCTTTCTCTCAAAGCAAAAGATGAAAAAAAATACAAGGCTAACTCCTTCTCTGCGTCATCCATGGCTAAAGCATTAGGACATACCTCAACTGAATTACCCAAAATGATAGGTACTGGAACTCCATTCTGATGTCTGTGTCTGAATGCCTTCACATATGCTGCCAATTGTCTTGTTACTTCAAGTAACACAATTCTGTCTGTCGGATATCTCGGCAACATGTATGGTGGTAAAGGACATCCATGCACTCTAATATAAGTGAACTTGGGAAACTGAATGAACCAAGCACCGTACCTCTTTATGAATTCCTGGGCATCCTGAGATAACCTGTTGTGAATTCCACCTTGCAATGTCCTTGTGATGTTCATCGTGAAAGTATCATTAACCAACTTATAGTTGCTCCCTGGCGGATGATGCAAGTAGGCATAGGAATCACAAGCTCTGACCTCGCCGGGTCCTCTTCCAATCACTCCTCTGTGAGGTAGTCCTGCGTATTCAACACTCCTGATCAAGGCATAGATGACATATGAACTCATGTGGAAAGACTTAGTAGCCTTGAGTCTCCTCAACTGTACGTCCAAGCAATGGCTAATCATTCTAGCCCAATGTATCGTACCTTTCCCTTGAACAATCACCTGGATGAAGTAAAACATCCACTTCTCAAAATAGAAGGCATGAGGGGCTCCTGTAACTCGGTTGAGCATGGTAATTAAATCTCTGTACTCCTCCTGGAAATCAATCCTGTGCGGTGTGTTCGGGACCTTGCTCAGACGGGGACGGCTCTTAAGTAGCCAGTTCTTATTGATTATGCTTAGACAAGCATCTGGATCATCTTCGTACATTGATCTGGCTCCTTCTATGCTCTTGTATATCATGTCCCTATGCTCTGGAAGATGGAAAGCTTCACTTATAGCTTCCTCTGAAAGGTACGCCAAAGTGTTTCCCTCTTTGGACACGATCGTTCTGGACTGTGGATCATAGTGACGAGCACATTCGATCATCAACTCATGGCACTGAACAGCTGGAGGAAAGCCGGCCGCCTTAATGATACCACTCTCGATTATTCTCCGGGCGACAGGTGATGGCTTGCCAATGTAAGGGACCTCTCGAAACTTCTTCGTGCTAAAGTTACCCAAGTTTGTATCTCCAATGTTGCTCCACTTCGACACGATCTTGGTCTCCACTTCATCGGTCTTCTGATCTTCTTTCATGAGAGCTGAGCGACTGGTGGATGCTCCCGCCTTCGGGGTCGCCATACCTACACAACATTTCATAATGAGAAGCTAGATTTTGCAATAAATAACATAGATTTGAGGATAAATTTTAGGAAACTTCATGATAAGTCTTTGAGTTATCATTTCCTAAAATAAAACGATTGAGCTAGGAATTCAAAATTCAAAATTTAAAATATGACGATCAACAAATAAAACAATAAAATCAAATCGCCATACCTCAATAGAGAGCTAACTCTAGAATGCAAAAAGGACAAAATCGCCTAGGCAAAAAAGATCGAAAAATGGTCTTCTACGTGATCTCTTCTTCAAAATATCAATTCCGCCACCTTTTGATATGTCCTTGATGTGATCTCCAATATCTTAGCAAATGGATCTTCAAGTTCGCACAAATAAATCTCCAAGTGTCGCACCACCTTTGGATGATGTTAGCGTCACCTTGGATGATAGTTCGCACCACCTTTCTTGGAATGAAATTCGCACTTTCTTCCTCGAATCGCATGTGTGAGATGATAAATAATATTGTGAAAATGAAGATTTCACCTCTCCCTTTATAGCGCTCACCTCACCATTCACCCCCAAGGCCGACTTGGTAAAAATAAGGCAATTTTAAACGATTTTTTAATAAAATAACAAGGCCGACCTTTAAAATACCAAGCGCTCCAATCGATTTTTTTTATTAATTAATTAATTATTAAATGCCTTTTATTTTTAATTAATAAATTCGATTTTTTTTTTTTTTTAAAGGCAAAATAATTAATAAATATTAAGCGCAATATTTAAATGCTAATTAATTGAGTTTTTTGAATTTATCAAACTTTAGCATTTAAAATGAATTCAAAGATGTTTATTTAGCGCCAAAATTTTGAAAATGGTAGATACGTACCTCATCGCCCTGGTCCCTTGGAGAGGGACAGGAGCGATCTTCATGTTTTCACGTTGATCTTGCATCTTTGAACTCCAATTTTCATCATAAGGCAAATAATAACATCGCTTGTTCATTCCATGCTCGTCCCACTTGCTTTTCACAAGACATTTTGATGTTTAAAGGATCATCGCCCTTGTCCCTTGGAGAGGGACAGGAGCGATCCTTGTCTTTTCTCCATTTTAAGCTCAAATTGGTAATATTTAACATCCATTTCCCTTTGCATCGCCTTCCAAATGATGTTTAAAACCATGTGCGACTTTATCTTAACGTGATCTTCAAAGGATTATAAGTGTTTTGGCAAATATCGCCCTGGTCCCTTGGAGAGGGACAGGAGCGATCCATGTGTCCTGGCTCAAACTGGTAAACATTTGATCTTCGTTCTTCGTTCGTTGTCTTCCAAATGACGTCCTTTACTTCGCCAATCCTTGCATTGTCTTGATTTTGAAGGAGCATGAGTGTTTTTGTAAAAATCGCTTTGGTCCTTGTCCAAAGGACAGGAGCGATATAGGCTCTATAGCTCATTTGACAACATTTTGACATTCGAAACCTTTGTAAATCATCTTCAAATGACACCTTATACATTGTGTGATCCCGAAAGACCTTGACTTGGCATGAACTTGAAGGAAAATGAATGATTCCATATAAATCGCCCTGGTCCCTTGGAGAGGGACAGGAGCGATATAGCTTCTGTATTCAATTTGACGATCATTTCACGTTTGAAGTTTTTGTATATCTCCTTCAAAAAAACGCCTTAAACCTTTTACAACCTTGTGAAGTCTTGGCCTTACGTGATTTTTGCATGAATTAGCCAATACATTTAATATCGCTCTGGTCCCTTGGAGAGGGACAGGAGCGAAGTTCAAGGTTTTGAGTTTGTTCTCATGTTCTTCAACTTGCCATTACCTTCAATGCGTGAAATGACATCCCTTGATTCTCCTTGGTCGCTTGAAACTTGCTTAACTTTTGAAATCTATGCCTTTATGGAAATATCGCTCTGGTCCCTCCCTGAGGGACAGGAGCGAACTGGGGGTCTTAGTGTAATTCCTTCAACGTTGGCAATTTTGGATACTTCGTGCTTGATGAAGATGCCTTAAGACGTTCTTGCCACCTTGTTCTTCATCTTGAAATGTCTTGAATTTGGAGGAACGGTTTTGAACTTGAAAAAAAGGCAACAAACTCATTGTATCGCCCTGGTCCCTTGGAGAGGAACAGGAGCGATCCTGCTCTTGTGGGCTTCATTTTACTTCGTCATCTTCAAAACTTATATTCAACGGATTCGTAATGTACCCCTTTATTTATCCATGCCTTGAGATCGATTGTAACTTGGCAAGAAAATCATCTATAACAAAAATCGCTCTGGTCCCTTCCTGAGGGACAGGAGCGAACTTAAGCATTTAGGGTCCTTGCTGATGTTTCATGATCTTCAATTTATCTTCAATGAGTTCATTTCACCTCCTTTCTTGCCTTCAAACATAAACTTGACTTGATCTTCGCCTGAATCTCGCCTTATGAAGAATATCGCTCTGGTCCCTTGGAGAGGGACGGGAGCTACAATGTACTTCGCCCTGGTCCCTTCCTGAGGGACAGGAGCGATTTTGGCATTCTGGACCATTCTTCTTCATGTTTGCTCTTGAAGTTATATTCATTCGATAAAACATATCCCCTTGGACATCTTCAAATCGTCAAGTCGTTGAAATCCTGTAAGGACAAAGCAATATTTGATTTGTAGCTCCGGTCCTTCACTGAGGGACAGGAGCGATTTTGCTCCTACAGGCCAAAATAACATGATTTTATACATTTTATCACTTCACAAGGCGAAAACAACTCATTCTCAATGTCTGGGATCAAAAATCAAAAAACTCAAAATTTGGTCAAAATTGGTCAATTGGTCAAAATTCACATTTCATCTTCAACACTTAGACAAATTTAAGCTCTGCATTCAACATTCCAATTGAAAATAGACCACTCTGGCGAAATCATTGCATTCAAAATTTGCATTCAACGAAAGGAAGCCTAAAAGCTCTCAAAAACTGACTGGATTCTGGCTTGAAAAGACGTTAATTAAAACCCTAAGGGTTGACCCTAAATCCAGACAACTGACTGACTAACAAAATCCTAAAAGCGAAACGAAAAGCGAGCGAAAAACGAGCAAAAAGAGGGGGTCCCCATTTGCAATGGGGCGATGTGTGAAATGGTCACAATAGGTAGGTACATCGAAGTTTGTGCCATCTCCCATGAGTTAGGTACATTGAATCTGGACATGCTGAGGTGGATCAATCTGACTGGAGGAGTGAAGTGATGACTGAGATGCCACCTCGTCTGACACTTGGTTGATATCCAATTCGATGATGTTGAGAAGCTAGCTTTAATTAACTCTTGTGAAACTATCTGCTTCTTCAACGAACCCTTGTTGTGACTTTGTCTTTGATGTGCAAGATGATGACGTACCTCGCCTTGGAATGCTGGATTGGAAGAGGTCGCCCTGAGGATGTTTGACTGGAGGAGGTCACCCTTATCCTTGCTTGATTTTCCAACTCCGGGATCTCCATTTGATGCCTACACAAAATATTAAAGTTAGTCTTTTGAGCATCAAACCTCAAAGCATGAAATTTAAGACCTTTCAAAGGTAAAACTTAAGATATTAACTTGAAAAAAGTCATGATAAATCAAGAATTATACATTTTCAAATTAATCATGAATGGAAATTGGATTTTCAAGACTTAGATTTTACAAAATTGCAATGGGATCACAATAAGTCTTGAATGAGATCTTCAAAAAAGTAATTCTTCATACCTTCCCTTGAGTACTTAAGTACAAAACCTTGAAAAAAATGATGAGAGAAGACCGGATTTTGATGGACAAGGCTTAGTTTATAGTCCTCCTTTGGATGAATTACGCCTCCATTAGTCTTCAAAAGAATTTCGCCCTCCTTAGTCTTCAACACTTAGTAGAAATTCGCTCCAAACAAGCTAGATTTCGCACCTTCAATTAGCTCTCCAAATTCACACTTGAAAGGATGATTGAATGATTTGAATTGTGAAAAAACACCTCCAATATATAGAGCGCTCACCTTCCACTTACCCATTAGGCCGACCTAGCAAATAAAAGGTGAAATAATAAATAAAACCTCAAAAGGAGTAGGCCGACTTGTCAAATAAAGGCAAAATAATGCCTTGTGCGCTCAACTTTTAATTTTTTTTTTTTTTCAAAATTAATTTTAGATGCCTCCAAGGGAATTTTTATTAATTTCAAGGCTTAAAAAATTAATTTATTAAATTCAAAATGCCTTAATTTAATGTGAATTTGATTCAAAATCTCCAAAGGGCTCAAAATTAGCAAATTTGGTGAATTCGTTAAGAATTTCAACGCTCAAGCAATGTAGGAAATGAAGGATATCACAAATTTCGCCCTAGGCCCTTGGTGAAGGCCAGGAGCGATTTTTTATTTTGTGACTAAAATCCTCAATTTTCAAAGGCAATATAATATTCATCAAGTTTCTTGGGGTCCTTTTGCCTTATCTCATCCTTGCCTTAGCACAATTTTGAAGAAAAGTTGTAGTTTTTTGCAAAAATCGCTCTGGGCCTTCTATGAGGGTCAGGAGCGCTTTTGCAAATTTAAGCTTGTCCATGCTTTGTTGTTTCTCCAAATTATCTTCAACGGATAGAACACACCCTCTTCCATTTATTTTAATCACAAAACTTGTTTTGTCCTTGCAAGAAAATTGTACTTTTAGAATCTAGCTCCGGACCTTCAGTGAGGGTCAGGAGCGCTTTTGCAAATTTAAGCTATTTTCTCTCACCTTTCCCTTTGAAATCACCTTGATAAGGAAGAACTTTCCTTTTTCATGCTATGAATAAATCTTTAAGCCCAACAAGTGATAAAATAATTGGTCTTTCAGAAAAATCGCTCTGGACCTTCAGTGAGGGTCAGGAGCGCCTTTTTTGCTTCTTGGTATATTTCCTTATTCTTTAGACTCCCAATCACTTCAAAGGTATAAAACATCATCTCTTCCTCCTATCCAAGTCAGGTTTTGCCTCAAAATTTCAAACAAAGAGGAGAATCTTGAAAAATCGCCATGGGCCTTCAGTAAGGGTCAGGAGCGCCCTTTGTTTTTTGGGTTGATTTCCTCCTTTGTTGACCACTCAAATTATATTCAACGGATAGAACATGCTTTCCTTGATCTCTTCCAATCATAAAATCACTTTGATCCTGCAAGAACAGTGCAAATTTGAAAATCAAGCTCCGGACCTTCAGTGAGGGTCAGGAGCGCTTTTTGCCATCATGATCAAATTGTTTCACTTTTCATCTCGAAATTCCTTGGCTAAGGAAGATGTTATCTTGTTTCATGCTATGAATAAATTTTTATATCCAACAAGGGATAAAATAGTGTGTCCACAAGAAATTCGCCCTGGACCTTCAGTAAGGGTCAGGGGCGAAATTATCTTTGTTGCCCAAAATTCAACAATTTTCAAACTTTCAAACTTTCAAATGCATCCAGTAACGTCCAATCTTCTCTCCAGGAAACCCTGCACAAAACAAGTTAGCCAAAATTAGCGAGAAATAAACTTGAACCACATTTTCGCCCTGGACCTTCAGCAAGGGTCAGGAGCGAAATTTACAATCTAGGCTAAATTGCTCAATCTTTTAGTTTCAAATCACTTCACAGGGCAAGGTAAGATCATTTTCAAGGCCAGGAACAAGGTTTCAAATTCAAGCGAGTTGGCAAACGAAATCTACAATGAATTTCGCTCTGGACGTCCAGTGAGGGTTAGGAGCGAAATTCCCAATCTTGGCCAAAATTCATCATTTTCTTCAAGGTGTTCAATCAATTCCAATGTCCAAACAAAATGCTTTGCAAATCAAAATTTGGTCAAATAAGGCTAGGAATGAGTCCTAGGTTGATTTTCGCCTTCGACCCTTTGGAAGGGTCAGGAGCGAGATTCGCCTTGGACCTCCTGAGAGGGTCAGGAGTGAAATTCGCTCTGGATCCTCAGCAAGGGTCAGGAGCGAAATTTGACTTTTTTGAACTCTCCGACAGGATAATTTTATGGAATGTAACATTTAAGTACTTATACTTTAAGTTATATTCCATATATACTTTTAGGATGTTTGAGAGTGGTTTCAGACCTCCAGGGGTTATATTGCAAAATCTAGTTTTTGGAGGTTTTTCAGTTTCCAGACTTTGCCAAATTTCAGGATCAGGACTTTCAGATTTAGCCAAATTTCAGGATCAGGACTCCACTCCAATAGGACCTGCTATCCAGGTGATCCCCTTGGCGACACTCAAAATGCAAAGGCTAACAGACAAAACCCTAAAAGACCTAAAAACAAACCCTAAAAAGCAAAAGAGTAGGGGTCCCCATTTGCAATGGGGCGATGTGTGAAAATGTCACAATAGGTAGATAACTTGCAACTTATGTTTAGGCAGGGATGACTATGGGCTGAGTGATAAGGATGGATACCTCCTCCTACTTCAGGTTTTCCTAGGCTTGGGGGGTTATTCCTTGAGGAGTTCTTTTAGGACAATCAAAGAGAAACGATGAAACAATGAATTCTGAGGCAATCCATACCCAATACATAAGAGAATTCCAATTTTGATTGTCACTAAGAACCATTATTGCTTTCTTGTCTTTACTAAGAGTTTACAACTCCATTAAGCAGGTATACAATAACGTAGGGAACCTAAGATGTATCTCTCCTTACCTCTAATGATATTGAACCTTAAACCTTGATTTCATACAGGAATGGAGAAAGAACAACAATGTATATTAATATTTCACCATGGATGATGCTTGCAATGGCCCATGAGTGATTCTATTGCTAAAGCATTGAGATCAGACAATGTTGAAAGGACTACTAAGAGTAAGTTGATGACAGATTTATACATTGTTTAGTATTGTGATTGTATGGTGCCAAATTAATATATAACAGATAGATGGCTGATCTTGTAATGGGTATGAGAGTTTAAATTCCAGACCAAAGGCCAAAGTGAATCCAATAAAAAAGAAGACACCTTGAAGAAGATGACAAGCAGTACCCTTAGCAATAACACACACAAGATATGCTCTTCATACACAAATTGAAAAGCAAAAGAAACCACAACACAAATATTATATTCTACCTTAGTAATCCATAAGCACTTAGCAAACACATAGGCTTTTTTATTTCTTTGAGCAGGTGCTTTGCAAGGATTTTAACAGTCTTCCGGTCGACTAACTAATCAAAGACAATGCTTAAACCAATAAGTGTGATTAGGAGAAGAAAAGTAGATTCTCAAAATCCAACCTACTACTCATGAAGACATTCAAATAGATGACAAGGTGCATATTAGACACATTCCTTCAAGGATCATATTGGCAACATTACACTAAGGGGATGAAACCTAGATGGGTACATTCCAAACTAATTCTAAACTAGTTACAATTAATACGACAACAAACTCAACTCTTTTCTCTTCTCTGTTCTACAACCTCGCCATCAACCGACGAGATTCAAGCTCGGAACAACAGAGATATAGTCTTTTTAACCATAGGGATGCATGGAGGGAGCTCAAATGTGTCAAATCAATATCAGGTTTCCCACATTGCCTATATACACTAGCATGTTAGAAGGACCATGTTAATAGGATGACTAGTCTGCCTAGGATGACACAAAGTCCGTACTACAAACCAAATTGAGCCCATGCCCTCACTACTATAGAGGAATAAGAACAAGCCAAATCATGTAGGAGCCTCTGTACCTGTTGTGACCTTTTTACACATCACCCCATTGAAGATGGGGGTCCTCTCCTTTCCTGCTTTCTAGGGTTTTTGTTGGTGCCCTGTGGCCTTCCGCTTTAGTTCTGCTCGGTTCTGTCAAGTTTTGAATGGTTTGGGTCCTAAAGATTGAAATTCAGTTTGTGCAAGCCAAGTGATAATAGAGTCTAGACACCGTCAAAGTGCCTAGAAAAAAAGGACGAAGAACGCAATGTATTTGAACAAATTCAGACAACTTTTTATTTTTAGAAAGTTTGCTTTTTTTGCTTTTTCCTAATTTTTAGGAAGTTTCGTTTTTGGCATTTTTGGCTAGATACCCGGGATGGCTATTTTTAGATAGTTTTCCTTATTTTTTAGCGATGTCTGCTTTTTGCTTTTTCAGAGTGGGGACCTAGGGTTTGCACTGGTACCATCGACTTGCATTGATCGTGCTTAAGGATTTTCAAGTTTTGACCGAAAAAGCTAAGTTCCTACATTTTAGGGATCATGACGCTTCAAATGGGTTACCTGAGTATGGATTTCAAATATCATTCTAATCTGGCAAAGATTGATGAAGTTATCAAATTTTGAAGTTTTTTTTTCAAGTTTTTCTCTAAGTCTGGCCTTTCAATGTTTGATGGTGAATGCTATGACAGAAAGTCCAAAGAAGTCTGCTAAAGGTGAACTCAAAAGTCCGCCCTCCTAACATCATGGCCAGCTCAAAGTCCGCCCAAGCAAGGTCATGAACTTCAAAAAGTCCGCCCTCCAAGCAAAGTAAATGGTGTTGAGAACTCAAAAACTCCGCCCTACTTGATGTTTAAGTCTCAAAAAGTCCGCCCAAAAATGACGAGTGCAGATGCCTAGCCTCTCAAAGTCCGCCTTAGCATTGGAGCATGAGCAAGGAAGTCTGTCCTTCACAGTTCATGAGGTTGAAAAGTCCGCCCAAGGTGGAGAAGGTCATGTTCCTCTCCAAAAAGTCCACCCATGAATGAAGAAGGGGACTCTCAAAGTCCACCTTGAGATGTGGTGCCTTGGATGGAAGAAGTCCGCCCTACCTTGCCTTGAACAAGATTCACAAAGTCCGCCAAAGGTTGATGGAGAGGGAGTCCAAAAGGTCCACCTAAGGAGATGGTGAGTGATAAGTGGTCATGAGAAAGTCCGCCCTCCCACTTGAGAAGAGAACAAGGCAAGTAAAAGTCTAACAAAAGTCCGTCTTATAGATGATGATGATGGTGTAGGTAAGGTATGAAAGGCCGCCCTCCAAAGTCCACCTTGAAGTTGAGTGCATGAAGTCTGCCCTATCAAGGAGTTTTTAAGGTGCAAGACTCCAAAACTCCGCCCCATGATGATGGAGACTATTAAAACTCCGCCCTACTCCTGATAGCTAAGGTATCAAGTCTTTCAAAGTCCGCCTAAGGCGAGGTGTAAGTGGTGCCTAAGACTCAAACCTCGCCCAAGTTCCCAAGATGTTCGAAGTCTGCTTTATGAGGAGAGCTAAAGTCCGCCCCATAGATAATGGAGAGGGAGCTTGAAGAAGTACGCCTTGTTAAATTCAAAAGGTGTTTGGAAGAGAGAAAAGTCGGCCCTCCTAAGATCATAACCAACCTAAAGTCCGCCTTGCAATGAAGGTTACAGTTTTTCAAACTCAACAAAGTCCGCCTTATGGAGGTCAACTAAGTTTGAAAATTTGAATATTCCGAGTGATGTCAGCATGATCTTGAATAATTCGAACTGAGATTTGAAAATAGAAAGTTTCTTGAAGATTGGGTTGATTTTGAAACTGGAATTCGAAATAGAAAGTTGCATTCAAAGGAATTCGAACGCAAGGATGATGACAAGACAACTCAAAATAAATTTAGAAACTTTCTCCATGAATATTTAAGACTGAAATTGAATTAGAAACATGAATTGGAAGAGGATCTGCATGTTTCTAATTATTAAATTCGACTTCAATACAGATAAGACATTCTTTCCTTCATAATTTTTCACAAGAGTTCGAACTTTCAAGTGTTGAGAGCAAAGTTAAGAGACATTCTTGCAGGTTGAAGGATATTCGAAGGATATTTCTGCAGATTGAACATATTTTTTTTGGAGAAGTTAAGAGCATTAAGTATCATTTCCAACCTTATTCTCCCGCAGCATACACAGATTTGGGAGATAAAACAGCTGATAGGAGGTAGATCTATCGAAGTTTCTGAGTTTTTCAAAGTTCCTTCTATCTTCTTGTCTCTTTCTTCTTATTCCACCGAAGGTGAAGTTGGTTTTGAAGGCAGATTTATTAAATTTTCTGAGTTCTTTGCTGGCAGATTCTAAAGGTTTTATCCAAATTTTCAATAAGAAAGATCATGCTAGTTTGACTATCCCTTTCTTCTTTCTTATTTTCTGCCTATCCAAGCAAGGTCGAATGAGGTCTTACAAGTTATAATCTGAGTTCAAGCTTAAAATCAGAATTTGATATTCTCTAGGTTTTCACATATTCTTCAGAATTCTCAGAATGCCTACATGTGAAAACTTGATTTTTATGACTAAGTATCGAAAACAAAGTGAAAATACCAACCACTTAGCCACCAAACTCACAAATTACGCTTAAAAGTATAAATTTTAACTTAAGCTGGTTTGATTATTTTGCAGATCTCGCAGCCAGGATGAAGTTTTTGGTGGATAAGGATTCCCCTCTGGAATCCAAGATGAGGGCTAAGTGGAAGCTGGTTGGAGACACGAACCTGGGACATATCAACTTGAGGGAGTTCAAGAAGCGAATGTATGGGCTTGACAACTTGATGCCTACCGCAACTGTCAGAAAGATGATGAGAAATGGAATTGTACAGGCTGCTGGTTTCCTTCCGGCAATGCAGTGTGTTGAGTTAGTAGTAGAATGCTCTAAACGCTATAATTCTATAAGCCGAGAGATCATAGCACCTGACGGGAGAGTCTTGGCAAATGTCAGTGATGTTTTTATCAGGGAAGCTTTCCGCATCCTTGAATATCATATCCCTGTTTACATGACCAAGGAAGAAGCAACGCGGCTATACCAGGGTAACATTGAAGAATATGAGGCCAACATCAACCATCAATGGTTGGAAAAACCGAGGAAAGGTGCTTCCAAGTTACCTAAAGATCTTATAAGAGCATATTTCAAGGAAGATATTGGAGATTTGATAGTTTTGCTAAACAGGGTCATGGGTAGTCCACAAGGTGCGCCATTTGAGCCTTGGATGTACCACTTCATCAATGAAATAAACACCAGAGTGAAGATGATTGATTGGGCAAAGATTATAAGTGATAATCTTGATGCCCAACTGAAGGATTTAGAGAAAAACAGGACATTCTATATGAGTTCCTATCTGGTGTACTCTCTTGCTGGGACCTACAGATATAGAGGACTCACCTGTAGAGGGGAAGTGGGAAATAAAGAAAATTGGTTTGCTGTCTATGATTGCTACCCGCAGTTGCACTTAGAGGAAAAATTTCACTTCAAAAGAGTCAATGATGCATTCTTAATGCACATTACTAGGACACTCCAAGGTGGTCTGCATCACAGGCTCTCAGGAAGCTAAAGATTTTATCAGCAGATTCGGGCATTGCTACATCCAATATCCTAAGTTTATTTATCTAAGAATTCAAGGATTCTCCGGATCTCCTTATTAGTTACCTATGTATCCCACCAACATGGTAGTATTGCTTGACGTTGCCAGCCAATTGGAAAATTATATGATCATTCAGAGAGAAAAATAGAAGAAGGCAAGGACATCTTCTCTGACTATTGGAAATGGATTGGAGACATGTCCATCGTCACAGGCTGCTGCTAGTGTTGAAAAGGAGCTTGCTTGGTACCCATTCTTCCAGTATAAGGCTAGAGCACATTTTGACCCTTTTCACCAGATGAAAAGGGTCGATGGTGAAATATTCAAACATATACTAGATCTCGAAAACTATTGGGCTGATGCAGTTGACAGTTTTGAAATCAGAAAGAGATTGTGGTCCAGACTTCCCCTGAATTTGATTAGAGCAACAAAAGTAGTTAGAGTAGCAGATCAACTTGAAGAGGATCCCAAGTTTGAGCAGCCTCAGTTTGACAAACTGAGAAATGAGTCCCTTACCTTGGTTAATTGGTGAGATTCTGAAAGGTCGGACTTGAGTGACCTTATGAGACCAATAATTGAATATTCGAAATGGTGGGCAAGTGAGAAGGCAAAGTATCTTAAAACTAAAGGTACCATTCTCACATATGATCTCATGGGGACCAATGAATCAATGTCTTCAAACCATGGTGTTTCATCAAGTGTTTGTTCCAAAAAGAGGAAAGAACCCGCTGAAAATTCTCTAAGGGGTAAAGGAAAGAAAGCAGTCAGAGATGCAAGCAGAAAATATAAATCTGACGAGGGTCAATCTACCTTAAGTGCTTCATCCGCTGCTCCAGTCAAGGCTACAGCTGATGAACAGAGGATGAATATTGATATAGGAGTAAGAGCTCCTTCCCCTTCAGTGGAAGAGGTAATGGAAGAGCCAACCCAAGAACCGAATTCTATTAAGAATGTAGAGGTTAAAGAACTTGAGTTTCCAAGGGAGTTCCTAGATGGTATAGTTACAGGACCAAAGGAAACAGAGAACAAGTTTGATGAAAGTGGCATGGAGCAGTCAACCATTCCAGATTGGCTAAAGGAAAGAATAAAGGCTCAGGCTCCTAAAGAGGATGATTCAGAGGAGAACACAACAACATTCTTGGCTATGGTGAGTAAACTGATTGAGATAAGACCGCCCAAGCTAGCCAAGAGGTTCTCTTTAATTCAAAAAGACAATGCAGGATTCAGAACAGTGCAGGTAGCTGTACCTAAAGAAGGTAAAACTCGGGACAATGTTGCTCCAAAAGATTATAAGATCACTACAATAGAGTTGGGTAAGCCTACTCAGGCTCAAGAGGTCCAGTATTTTGATGATTCTTGCAACACCATCAAGGCAAGACTAGCCAAGGAGAAGGAGAAAAGAATTAAGGTTGCATAAGAGAATCGACAATGGAGAAAATATGTTCTTCATCTAACTAAGCCGCTTGATCATGAGACACCTGTTACTCCGCCCATACCTCTTTCGCAAGAGTCATTGAAGGATTATGAAGACATGAAGGCAACCTTCAAAGAAGTGAAGGAATGGACTACGGATGCCTCAGAACGTCCGGACGTATTCATCGAGAACCTTATAGCAGCACATGAGTCCACATCTTCCTTATTGAGCAGAGTTCAAGACATGGCTGAAGCTTGGGAAGATAGTGAAGATATTCAAAAGAGGATTATTCCATATCTAAAGGAAATCAAAGGACTTTCTCGACAGGATATTGTAAACAGAAGAGTCATCCAGCCTGAGCCTGGTGACCTGTATGATTTCAGCACTTGGTACTTTTCCTTGGTTACAAGGGCGGAATCTTTGAGAAAATCCGAGGCTAAGTGTGGGGAAATTGAAAGAACCGTCAAAGATATTCAAGACAAGGTTTTCCTTGTGGTAGCCGAGATATTGCAACAAGATGAGGTGCGAGAGAAGCATTTGCGTGCAGAGAATTTGAGGGCCAAAGTCCAAGGAAACTTCTTCAAAGTTACAGGACCAGTTCTCAAGGAAAATCTCTCCAGAGTCTTGAGCCTCATGCGCATAGATGAAGATTTCCTGACACAAGCACTCGACTGGGAAGATACTCTTGCCACTTGTATCGATGACATGGATATGGTTGACTTCCAAATCAACAATTTGCCAAGTGTGACCCTAGAGGAGGTGCGGCTTATTGTGTCTAGATACATTGAATCTACAAAAGGGGAAACTGGACACTCACCCCAGTGAGAATAGCAGCTGCACCACTTGTCTTCTTCTTGTTCACTCTAACTAATAGAATTTTGGGAAACCCTAATTATGGTTTATAACTTTCAATTTGGGCCCTTGATCACTATTTGATCTTGACCGTTCATTATTTTCTGAGAAACTATATAAGGCTACCTCCTCTCATTTGGAGAGTGTGAGGTTTTTGATATATTGTTGCATGAAGGTCATTTCTTCAAGTAATACATTGCATGTGCGCTTTCTCTTAAGGCTTTGTAATCTCTGTTATTTGAGTGATTAGCATGGTTTCAATTTCCTCAACACATTAGTTAAAAGTTAATTTAGATTTGCTTTCAAAGTTGTTAGAATTGAACGAAGGATTTGATAAGTAATGATTATCGGTGTATCTCTGCTCATACTTTTGGTGAATGGATGATTTCCATTTCACCGTGCAAAGTTAGTCTGAGCCTATCCCCTGTGCATGCCCAAAACTTTGATCATACGCACAACCCATTGAAGATTGCACCCACTTTGTGTAGTTGTCCTTAGTGTGGTGAAGCAAAGTGTGGTTTCCCGAGAACACCTAGTTAATTCCTTCTCCACAATTCGTAGGTTTAGATCAGCTTTCTTAAACCCTATCCCCTTTTCCCCTTTTTTTTGAAAGTCTAAATCCCGGAAAATCCAAATAAGAGAAAGAGCCTAAAATTGCTAAATTCATCTAAGTCCAGAAGCTTGGAAGACATTTGTAAATGTAAGTCACCCTTGAGATTTTCAGCATACACTACCCAAGTAGCTATCCCACTAAAGTCGCTTGTTCGCACATATAGACCTTGGAATCAGCAGTGATTTCAGTACCATGGGAGAAGCCACCCAAATCACAACAGCCAATCAAATCTTGTCATAAATGAGCCACGAGGCTGAGAGTTTTTCATAATTGAGCAAGGAAATTTTGAATGTGTAATACACAGGGTTCAAGATGATTTGCTATAGAATATTATGCCACCGTGGACCTTCAATGCATGCCAACACATCCATAAAGGATGGAGAGAAGTGCATCAATCCCCAAATTTTTCATCAGTTGCCGGAAGAAAGCATTAGTACTCGGAAATGCAAAAAAAACATGTATAAGCACTTTTAATACATAACTGCCCCCAAAAGTTTGTGGTTTTAACTCAATATGCCCAGTTTATTCAAAAAATGGGTCAATGCAGGTCCAACTGCGAATAAAATGCAGGTAATTGGAAAAATTACATTTCTTATGCCTGTAACTAAAAAAACTTTTTCAGTCAGCTCAGGGGTTTTGGCTTCTGGATAGTGGCAGCATTGGCTCTCAAATTTGTGGAACACCAAATTCCTAATGAAAAACTATACCTAAGTGACACTTTTGCACTTTTAGTCTGGAGTAAACAATTTTTCAGACTTTCCTGTGATTGCAAGCATCAAATCAGACATTTTTTGATCATTAACTAGGGTACGTTGACACACATTTCTACATTGTTTCTTCAAGTTCAAAGTTCAAATTTTAAACCCCTGTTTTGCTTTTTTCTAGTTGTACAATGTGCTAGGGGTAAGGTTTTCAAGTACACTTTTTCTAAACTTCTTAAACTCTATTTATAATTCAGAATATTCTGAACTTAAACCTGATCCTAAGTTTTATGGTTAATGGGTGTGTGTTAGGATTTTCTGTTTTTTATACTTTATAATACAATGGGGTTATATTTTATTTTTAGTTTCTTTAGGGATGCGTTTGGGTCTTTTTAATTTTTTTGAAAGAAAATGCTGCCTTTTTTGTCGATGCTAATCATAACCTGTAATCTAATAATTTAGATATTTAGTTGATGGGTTAGTGTTAGGGTTTTTTGTTTTTTGTATTTTATTGAACAACGGTTTTAGTGTTTTTTTAGCCTATTAGAGTCTGGTAGTATTAGGTAACTAAACATTTATTATTTTTTAAATGGAAATCTAAATGTTGCAGCCTTCTATGTGTTTTTTTTTTTTGATCGGTAAATGGTTCATTATATTATAAAATAAAGCATACATTGTCTGTAACATACGTACATCATAAAATTTAACAGTCTGTGAACATCCTACTATTAAAGCCCCTGTTCTTCCTAATCCCGACCTCCCAGAACTTGTATATTAGTAATTACAAAATGGGCATTAAGTCCCCTTTACAAAAACATATTAACAAAATTATACAACACAACTTATCAGACTTTAATTGCTCAGCACCGACTCCAAAATCGCCTTGCCACAAACCTCCTCCATGCTTGTTCCAGTTCGTGTTTCAGTTTCCTTGTTGGGATTCACCATGCTCGACAAGGATGTGCCCCCCTTCAGCATGTGCCTCTTCTTTGCACTGTACAAACCCACATGTCTTCCTCGTTTTCTTTTTGGAGGTGACGCCTCCTTCGCTTGCTCCTGAGTCTTTGTCCATGGCATCCATTTTGCCACTTCCTCTCTTACTAGACACGCTTCCTTGGACTAAAGGTAGTCTTGGATTCCTTGAAGCCTTATCTAGATTAAAGCTCGACGAACCTTCTTGTTGCTATTCACACTCCAAAGGAGGAAAGGCCTCAACGGTTGTGTAAATTCACCATCGTGCAGCCAGTCACTATGGGATAGGCAAAACCTTCACCTTGTCTCACCATGCCAATAAGATTTGCCAAACCCCAACACCAGTCGTCTTTAATGCAATTGTGCATGAGCCAAAACATCGTTTCACTAGCCTCTAACTCCAGACACCAAGCCATGAAAAGAGAAGCGATATCAATATTGGTACGATCGCCCAACACAATCTTCACCCTATTAAGGAATGATTGGTCTACGATTTTAAACACATGACTCAGGTGCTCCTCCGAGATCATTCCCCAAAAGGCCACCATTGGTTTAGTGGTTTGTAAGGAGAAATTCACTTGCATGATGCCTCCGTTCCTTGCTCTTGAGCTCAAATGGTCATCTCTCCTCTTACAATCTGTAAACTTTCCAAACTTGGCGCCTTTCCTCAATATTTTCTTTACAAACACCCATCCCCATTAGTTTATGACAACTGCTGCCAACACCCATGAAATATGAAGCAATTAATATGGCTTCGTTGGCCATTAACTTCTCCTTCGTTGTATGATTTCGGACTAGCCGTTGCAGATGGTGACTATCTCCTTCACACGCTTGACATCCATGGCTAGTAAGGTGACTACAGATGCATCACATCTGCATTCAATAATCATTCAAATTCCTTGGCTTTGCTTGTTTCTTACCACCACCTCAACCAATCCGTTCCAAAAATGATCCTCACCCTTACATTGATACTCCCACTTTCCCTATCGCACGAGGTAAAGGTCAAATCTAGCTCAGTTAAAAACCTGCTTGGCTGCCCGGGCATAGAGAATCATCATTACCACCTTTCTCCCTTAGCCTCTCCATCATCTTCATTCATTACAACTTCCACGAATCCTATCTGACCCTCGAGGCAACTAACATGCCAATTTATGCCACCTCATCCTTGTATTAACTATCACCTTAATTCACCTCATTTGTGACTTCAAGCGTTGCATCAAACCATTTGACTTCCCCAATTTGAAGATCAATTGACACTTTGGCTTGTTTGTAAGCTTCTATGTTACCATCCCTTAGCACATGAGAAAATTTAAACTTGCTAAATGTTGTAAGAAGCCATTTGATATTTTGGATGATCTTGTCAATTTTCTAGTTATCGGCTTGCCCTTTCGATACTGTGTTCACAATAATTTGCGAGTCCCCTTCAAGTTGAGGATTCTCCACTGCCAACTTTTTAGCCATGTGTATTATGAGGAGGGCAGCATTCACTTCTGCTTCATTATTGGTTCCCCAACCTAGTCTTTGACTGCATCTAGCAATGATTCTCCCTCGAGAATCCCTGGCTACACAACCTGCTCCAGATGGTCCTGGATTACCCTTTGCAGCTCCATCAAAGTTCACCTTGATCCAATCTTGGTCTGGGTGTTTCGAGGTCATTGTCCTTGTTTTGCCTTCCAAAGGATGAACCCATTTTGGCCCATTAACAGGTCTGCTATGTGTTTGTTTATTATTATATTATATGTTTTATTAAATTTAGGGCAATAGTGGAACATTTTAGTGGTATTGAGCTAAGTGTGTTGGTAAACTGGGAGTTGAACATACTTCCTAATCAATTATTGCATCTAGTACAGTCTGGTAATATTGCATTCAGTTCATAAAGGTTCCATTCTACAACTGCATCAATTTATAATGTTTGGTGAAATTTGATTTGTTTTGGTTGCTGCTATGTAATCACATACTGAGAGTACCATTTTAGAAAAATGTTTTGAATTTTTATTTTTACTGAGTTGAATGGTTTTTAGTTTGTTAGCTTTTTACAAATTGAGAAAATTACAGAGTTTAACACTCATAAATTTAGAAGAACCCTAGATCTGAGTATACAATGAAAAGCACACAGAAAATGCTGAGAAGTGGGGGGTGAATTAGTATTTTAAAACTATTAAAAACATGGAACCTCATAAAACATAGAGAGAGCAAGCACCAATTATCTCATGGAAAACCCTTTCGGGTAAAAAACCACGACACACAATAGATTTCCTTACCAAATGGGCAACATCGCAAATTACAAAAGTGAGCACCAACTTACTGAGAGCACCAATTTCGTTCAATTGAAGCACCAACTTTTGTTCAAAAACCCAGTTAAAACTCTGATACTTAATATCATACTTTGCACTTCAATCACTGAAAAACCTTTTTTTAATTCCCTAAAAATGATCCGAGATAATAATAAACATTAGTTGTTGTTGAGCTGGAATTTGTGCCAAAATGTCAATATCCCTTTCCTTTCCTTAGCAGCAACAACATGAATATAAATTTCTTCTGCATGTCATTTTTCAATGTCCACACTAGAAATGCCCAGCAATGACTTCTTCTAAGAAAAATTATACATTGAAAGTTCTTCACACTTGTTTATATCCTGCTCTGAATTCCAACTTGTTTTGAAGGTGTAAAAACTCAGATAATATCCATCGCTCGGTGAAATTAATCTTCAAGTACATCCCACATCACTCCAATACATAAATTCAGCACCTAAAAGAAGTAAACTAACCCACGAACCAGTTCAAGAAGAAAGGCGCATACACCAGCAACCATACGGAAGTCAGTCAACCATCATATTTTTTATTCACATAGAAATCACACAATAATAAAATTGTCGGTTAGAACACAATCTGAAGCCAACGATATATGATTGAAAATCGCTCAATATTCACCACCTCAAACAATGATACCACATCTTTTTAAGGAAAACAATTCTGTCGGTTTTATTAATGCAAGAAGACGTTTTTAAGAATTCAAAACAACCCCACTCTTTCCATGATAATAATCCAAGCATTATCCGAGAGGAACAAAAACGGTTCTTTAAAGAAAAATGTTACAGAATTTGAAGCTGCCACGTCCAATAAAAGATAGAAATAACATTGAAGAATCGAGCCCATGCTGAAATTGAAAAGTGTTACACAATCCTTAAGCCATTGCATCATAAAAAGGAAAAATTAATGGGTTTCGACCAGAGAAACGGGACTCGCCCGGACTTGCCTAGACTCGGCGAGTCCGAGTACGAGTCATGCTCGGCGAGTCCTCGGGACTCGGACTCGGACTCGGACTCGTCCGAGTCTGACTCGCCGAGTTGGCGAGTTTGGCTCAAAATCGCCAAACTCGGCGAGTCCTGAGCCCCAGACTCGGCTACTGGCTGGGTTAGTAAAATGACAAAAAAAAAACATTTTAAAAAGTTTTTTTTTAAAAGTAATAAGTTTTTTTGGAAGGGTCAGGAGCGAAATTTGACATTTTGGTCTCTCCGTCAGGATCATTTTATGGAATATAACATTTAAGTATAAGAAAGAAGAAAGATTTAAGTTATATTCCATATATACTGTCAGGATGTTTGAGAGTGGTTTCAGGCCTCCAGGAGTTATATTGCAAAATCTAGTTTTTGAAGGATTCTTCAGTTTTCCATACTTAGTCAAATTTCAGGATCAGGACACTCCAGACTTAGCCAAATTTCAGGGCATTTGAAGATCAGGATGACATTCCAGACTTTATCACTCACCAACTTGACTTAGCTTGGACCTTCAAGAATGATACTCACTCACCAAGCAAGACCCAATTAGCAACAAGAGCAAAACCAGGCCCTAAGGAAGACTCTCAAAGAAACCCTAATTCAGACTTGTAATAAGTTTTTTTGGCCTCACGGGGCACTACCCCTCGACCTTGCCCTGTATCGCGACAGGGAGCGCGCAAGGAGCGCTGCCCCTTGACCCCGCAAGGGGCGATGCCCCTTGACCCCGCAAGGGGCGATGCCCCCAAACCCTCGTCGAAAAGTATGTGGGGGGAAACTGCGTCGATAGAAGTAGAGAAAATTTAACCTCCGAGTCTGACACTGATTGGATCGACCAGGTAGATATAGAGGCTGAGACTGTAGCCATGGCAGAGGAGGTGCAGAGAGCACGAGCATAGACAGGAGATTCAGAGGCAGATAGTGACATGGATGTTCCTGATGTTGGTGAGCATGGCATGGTGTCACGGGGAGCGGCTATGGTAGTCAAATCATCCAGGACCTACCTTAGACGCCTTCGCAGGGGGCCGGGGCCGGAGGGTGCAGGCTCCTCTGAGCCATAGACTTGTAGTTGTATTTACCTTTGGTATTTGTATGAAACATTTGATGATGATCATATGATGACATGGATTTTTTATTCCATGAGTTTTGTAATATTGTATACATTTGACAATATTTATATATCTATGTTTGTTATTTTCTTCAGCTACAATTTGCATTTATGCTTATGTGATTGATGTATACTTGTGTATGTAATCAAATGAGCCGAGTTTGATGATGTTATTGTGTCTTTAAGGTGTATTCAATAAAGGGTGTCTGAAACAAGTTTTAAATATTTAAAAATCTCTAAATTTCTTGAGTTTTTCACTTTCCCGAGTCCAGCCGAGTCTAGAGCCGAGTCTGACGCCGAGTCCCGAGCCCGAGTCCGAGTCGGCCTTGCCGAGTCCGAGTCCCGTTTCTTTGGTTTCGACTCACTGCCAAACTCGTCAAAGGACATGGCAATATAACTTGGCGCAGAGAAGTTGACAAACAGGCAGCTTAAGCAGACGGTCAACCAGCTCAAGCAGACAGCCAAGTACCTCAAGCACGCACCAATCATCTCAAGCATGCATCCAAGTAGCTCAAGCAGCTCAACCAGACAACCAACTATCTCAAGCACGCAACCAAGCAGCTCAACTAGACAACCAACTAGCTCAAGCACGCAACCAAGCAGCTCAAGCACACATCCAAGTAGCTCAAGCAGCTCATCCAAACAACCAAACAGCTCAAACATGCAACTGCTAGACAATCTTGATCATCATCCTTTGACATTAATGACAAAATATCCAACATACAATAGCCCTAGGACATTACAATTAGATGGGAATGCGAATTCTAACCCTACCATGTAGTTCTTTTGCCTGTGAACATTGATGGAGTGTATTTGTTGATATACACTCTAAGAAACACAATTGATTGAGCCAACTATAGATGAATGATTTGGTCTTTGTCAACCATGACCTTCATCTTCACTCGAGGAAAATTTGAGGTTAGAATCTTTCCAACTACGACTTTCAGTAATTTTTTATTTTTGTAACATACACTAGTAGGTTGAGAACTTATGCATTCTATCATTACTAACATGAGATAGTGGAAGATAATCAACCAATCAATCTAGGAGATTGATCTTGACTTTGAATTGATCACAATTGAGGAGGAGCCTGTTTTTAGTGGAGGATTTCGGCATCCTTAATGAAGTTATGGATGATAGTGAATGTGGTTGTAGTATTAGGCGCATCAACTTCTACTTCACATATCTAGTCATGGCTACCTGAGAAGCTATTTGAATTTTGTCTTCTTCAATTTTGTTTTGTATATTAGATATGATAGTTGTCTAAGAACTTATGACTATAAGTAATGAGTTTGCGACATATTGATACTTAATGAGAATCATAATTGAAGTGTTTGGACTTTGTTACTCTTTTTACACACTTCATTTGGCATGAAATAACATTTACAATTTTTTTTTTGTGCCTTTATGAGTATTTTAGTGTCTTTTAATTTGTTGTTTATTTGTTCTGTTTTTCTCATTTTAAATCAGTATTTATACTTTTGTGTTTTGTGTGTGTATAATTTGATTGTGGCACAAGGTTAAGCATTAGGGTGTAGAAAATCAATGATATCAAGGTCAATTGACTTGCATAAATGTTATATTTGTGTAAGGCATGCCAAGAGCTATGCATTGATGTTGGAAAGTTGGCTACTCACCCACTTGCATGGTCATGTAGGCCTTTGCAATAGTTTACTAGTCGCAAACCTTAGACAGGGAGATTATCTAGTGAGTGAAGAGTGCTTTCCAAGAGTTAACTCCTTTTAAGATTGTTTGAACAGTAGTCGTCAATGTAGAAGTCAAGCATTGCAGAAGGAGGAGGATGATGCTAGTAGTAAAGTGTATGTGGGATACAAAGAGCCATTGTTAATAGTCTTTGAAGATAGATACTTGCATAAAGGGCCTGCCACTATGCCCTACGCCTCGTGGAAGATAGTGAGTTATTGCAAAGGATGGCATATATGCTAGCAATGAGAATTGGGACTGCCACTGCTAAAGGTGACACATGGCAAGTAGTCATTGGTGGGCAAATCTACAACATTGTTGGTAGGGTCTACCATACGAAAAAAAAGCATTAACAAAGAAGCTGAGTGTATATGTAGGCAGTCGATTGGATCGGAAATTTAGTGTTGTGGGATATCTAGGGCTATTGATTGGATCGCAAATTTAGTGTTGAGGGAGGGCCTATCCAACAATTGAGCATATCAGTCATATAATGATGTTGAGCGTAAGATGTCTAGCTGTTGTGTGCTACCAATGCAGTAATGACATTTGCCTATGTGGATAGTAGTCTGTTTACCTCACTGGGTAAACAGGAAGAATACAAAAATCGCACAGCAATGCACAATGCAATTACAAAAGAAGTACTAGAATAAGCTTGCCATTAATGTCAAAAGATGTTCATATTGTAATTTGTCGTCAACATTACATGTCCTCCAACACCCAGAGGTGGTACAATATATGACAGCCAAAGGGGTGCGACACAACCGTCGCGACTCCAACTACCTACCCGTCGGCTAACTGACTATCAATAATTAACATTACTAAACTATACATTTTTTCCGATAACATCATCCCCCCCCAAAAAGAAGTCGTCTCCGACGACTAACAACAAAATGGAGACAATGCATATATACACCCAAAACAAAGTCAAGGAGGGGGCTGAGGAAGCGTCCCTGAAGTCGAAGGCTGGGATGCTGGTCTCTGGGCCGCTAGGCGGGCGCGGAGGTCATAAACCTGCTGTGTGCGTGCTGCCACGTCCCGCTCCGCCACCAACACCTTCTCCAAAGCCGTCTTCACCATATGCGCAGCTTCCAGTAACTTCTTCTCCTTGGTATCCGCGGACTCTGTCATACCGACCAACTGAGTCTGCAACAAACCCCGCTCTGCAGTGACAGCATCCAACTCCTGCTGCACAAGGCTCCGCGCACTCTGCTCTTCCGACAGGCGGATGTCAACCGCAACCTTCTCTGCACGGGCCGTCTCAAGCTGTGCTAACAACTGCGTCCTCTCGGCTGCCCAAGAAGCCTGCTGTCTGGCGAGATCTCTCTCTATCTCTGTACGAGCAGCCTCGCGGACCGCGGACTCATGCTGCGTCTGCCGCAGTGCATAGTAGGCATCCCTGTACACCTGCTCAATCTGTCAGACGAGAGTAGTCACCCTGGCCTCCACGACGGGCTGAGGCACACTCCAAGCCTCAAGCATTGCATCTGTCTGAATAGCTGGCCACCCCTGTGACTCAAAGCATGCAGCAAAAGCTGTCGAACAGCCTACCCGCATAAACTGGAGGACCTGCTCTAATTCCTCCACAACCTGCTGCAAAGCCTGTGTCTGAGCCGTTGCCACCACTCGCTGACCCCTCGTCACCATATTTGCTAAGTAAGCCTCAATGTCCTCCCCATCCTGCCCTGAAGGCTGGGACCCCGATATAGGTGCAGGGGGCTTGAGTGGGATCAAAACTGCTGCATCCTGCTGGCACCAAGGTGTCTCCTCTACCCCCGCCTGCTCCTGGATAGCAGGGATGACTTCTCCTATCCCATGCCCTACTGCTGGTACCGATGTCTCACCCGATGAATCCTCCAAGTCTACCACCTCCGTCAGAGGCTCTCGCCGAGGTGAGAGTACAACAGCTCCTACTGGTGGCATCACCGTCATCTGAAATTGCCGGGTCAGCCAACTCCCCATAGCCTCCACCGATGGATCCGTTCTGAACCCCTCCGGCCCTCTATCCACCTCTAAAGTGTGTCTCTCCAGGGGCTCCTCCAACAAAGAGGCAGACGCAGTCACTACTGCCTCGGATCCCACAACGTCCAACCGCACCTGCGGCTCTGCGTCGACCACCTCCCTGTGCTCCTCCTCTGCCACTACTTGCTGCGGTGATCCACACGACTCCGCCATGCCTTCTGCACGTGCCTCTATGGCCGGAGGCGGTCCCGCGGGTGGCGCACTAGCCTGTGGAGGTGGTACGATGGAAGGTGATGCCACCTGCTGCATCGGGCCAAGTGCAACGGGTGTGCGGCCCTCCCCAAAAGCTGGAATGGACGTGCCTCCCACTCCCGCGGATGACCTCACAAGTGTGCCAAGTGGTAGTGAGGGTGCCGCAAACAAGGCTCGCTCCCCCGCGGGCTCCATCCTCCCCTCTTATGTCGCCCTACTGCTGCTATCCTCTGCCGAATCTTCTTCCTCCGAAGTCTCTTCGTTGCTGGAAGTCTCTCTTCCACTATCAGGTTCTGTTGAGGGGGTCTCTACTATCCTTTTCCGTTTCGCGGAAGAATGGCCAATGTCAAGGTGTCTCCAATGCATAATAGGAGGCTCACCTACAGCCAATGGTCTCTGCGGCTGTATCTCCAATTCTGCCTCCGGTACTACTTCTCGCGTGGCCTCCAGAAACAATCCGATGGCATAGTGGGGCATGTAAAACGTGCGATGCTCCATCATCAAGAACTCGCACATCCGCTCTGATAACAATGTAGCCCAATCATACACAACGCCATTTAGAAGTCCATTCATCAATATGATCTGTGGGAGAGCGATGTCCGATGCCCTACCAGACCCCGTCAACCTGCTCTTGATGACGTCCATTATGCACCGCCAATGGCCCTCTGCAACAAAAGACCTACGCATCCCACGGTTCTTCGTGGCATCAACAATGCTCTCCAATTCTGTTGTGGTCAAGTCTCGGGATACTCGTTTAATCCAATATTCTTTTTCCTCCCGCGTCATCTTCTTAGCTTTCAATTCCACTTTCTTGCCATGTACTCCTGGAATGCCAAACACTCTCGTAAAATCTGCCGGTTTGAAGGATACCGTGAGATCCTTCCCAAGGTACTCAAAAGTACTCATCCGTGAATGGCTATCAAAGGTATCAACCATGAATTGTAATGCTTCGTCATACTCACTGATAGCAAACACAAGCATTCGGATGGCCCACTCCACTCCTGCTTTTCGAAGGCTCTTCTTCACCAAATCATCATCTGGTGTATCCTGCCACCACTTCCTGCATTCGGACCCATTCAATCCCTCAAAGGTGATATGCTGTGGGGTCAATGCGTTCTTCCCTCGTGCGGCATGCTGCTGTGGTGCCTTTCTCTTCTGCCTGGCATGCATTGTGTTACCGGCTATGCGAACACCCGAAGGAAGAACTCGCGTATCCTTATTCCTATGGCTGCTATCCTGCAACTGTTTTTTCCAATTTCTTTTACCTGCTGACTCCATTAACTTCTTCCTGATACTTACTTCTTGGTTTTGCCGATGCGAAAAAACCCCTTCGGTACAGGCCTAACTACCTCCTGGCAGCTGGGACCGTGCGGTGGCAAGACTTGAACTCCTTCACGACTCAAGCTTCGAACCAATACACTCCCGGCCAATGGTATACAACCATGCAGCCACTGCAATTGCTCACGCCCGACAAATTTGTTCAGCCGGTATCCACCACTTCGGCTGTCCTTGGGTTGTGTACGCGGTGTGGTGAGCTTGCTTTTGACCGCACGGTGAAATGCCTCGTCCGCACGATGCAACGAAAACTCGTTTTATGCTGGCACACCTCCGTTTTTACTTGTGGGTTCTCCTCTGTGAATAAACCCCTTCGACTACTTGTTTTCACGGTGTTTTCTTTTTATCCCTCGCGCTGCTTGGCGTTTTGTTCCTTCGGCGATGTTCCCTTCCTTCGGTTTGCGCGGCGTTTTTATTTTTCTTTTTCGGCCTTCGGTGGTGTTCCTTCCCTGGCGTCGCGTGGTGTTTCCTTTCCCTGCGGTAGTGTCTCCTTCGTGCGATGTGCGGCATGGCGTTTTATCTCCTTTTAAGCAGCCTTCGGTGGTGTGGCGTTTTATCTTTCCGCGGCTTCAGTGGCTTCCACCGCACGGTCCGCGGCTTCGGTGGCTTCCACCGCACGGTGGTCCCACCGTCGGTGGTTCCGCCGCACGGTGGTCCCACTCGTCGGTGGTGCCACCGTCGGTGGTTCCGCCGCACGGTGGTCCCACTCGTCGGTGGTGCCACCGTCGGTGGTTCCACCCGTCGGTGGTTCCACCGACGGGTGGAACCCACCAGTCGGTGGTGCCACCTGCGGTGTCCACCGTACGGTGGCCACTTTTTTTTTTTCTTCCTACATATATTTTTTTTTTCAATTTTCTTTTATATATATTTTTTCGAATTTTCTAATTTTTAGCCGCGGTTGTCTTACTGGGGGTTCCCGGTTCCCTCCGTTCGTGATAGAGCTTCAGTTTGGACCCGTTGACTGCGTCTGGTATCTCCTTCCCGTCCAGCGTCCGTAACTTTATCGCCCCGTTCGTGTTGACCTCACGTATCCGGAAGGGCCCTAACCATCGGACTTTGAATTTCCCCGGTTTAATTTCGTTTCGTCCATTATATTTCAAGACTAACTGCCTCGGGGTGAACCTCGCCCGCCGAATGTGTTGGTCGTGCCAATGTTTCCTTTGTTGCTGGGCCACGTCTGTCACCCATTGTGCCATCAGCCTTCGTTCATCGAGTTTGTTTAGGGCATACAGGCTCTCCATATCGCCAAGTTTATTCTCAATAGCAATTCGGAGACTCGGCACCATGAACTCCATCGGTACTACCACTTCCTGTCCGTACATTAATTGAAATGGTGTCTGGCCCGTCGTTACTTTGTAGGTGGTGCGGTATGCCCATAACACCAACGGTAGTCGCTCCTCCCAATCTTCCTTTTCTACCCCGCACGACTTATAGATGACCGAAAACAGAATCTTGTTGGTCGCCTCCGCCTGACCATTGGCCCTCGGATAATACGGACTGGACAAGGAGTGAAAAATTTTGAATTCCGTCGTGAGGAGTCTCACCACATGGTTCACAAAATGGCCTCCTCTGTCACTGGTTATTTGGAGCGGAATTCCATATCTCGTGATAATTTGTTCATAAATGAATCTGGCTGTACTCACAGCGGTGTTATTAGGTAGGGCCCGTGCTTCGACCCATTTTGTCAAGTATTTCGTAGCTACCACAATGTATGTACATCGCCACGGTCTGCTAACTTTTAAAGGCCCCACAAAATCAAGCCCCCAACGTTCGAATAACTCTTGTGCCGCTGAAGGGTTTAATGGCATGAAGTCTCGTTTTAGTGGTTTTCCGGCCCTCTGGCATGTATCACAGCTTCCGACCCATTCTCTAGTGTCGCTGTGTAGCGTCGGCCACCATAGTCCAGCTAACAGTACTTTCCTGGCCGTCGTGTCCGGCCCCATATGACCTCCTGCGGGTCCTTCGTGTGCTTCCTTCAAAATCCCCGGTATCTCTTCCTCCATCGCGCATCGGCGGAGTACTTGATCTGTCCCCATTTTGTAAAGGAGTCCATTGATCAGTTGGAACGTTCAGCTCCTTAGGACCAATTTGCGTCGTTCCCCTGGTGGCATATCCCGAGGGAACTGGGACGTCGATAGGTACTCGCCAATACGAGTGTACCAGGATGGTAAAACCGCAATCCGGAATAAGTGCGCATCCGGAAAATCATCATTCACCCCCTCCGCTCGTTCTCCCGACTTGATTCGTGACAGTTGGTCAGCGATCACATGGCTCTTCCCTGGCCGTACTATAATGTTGAATGTGAATTCTTGCAGTAATAACAGCCACCGACTCACCCGTCCTTGAATACTAGGTTTATTCACCAAGTACATCAAAGCTTGGTGGTCTACATAGAAGGTGAAGGGTGTCGCCAACAAATAATGTCGGAACTTCTGTACTGCGTAAACCATGCCGAGCGCTTCCCGTTCAGTTGTACTGTAATTCCTCTCAGCTTTCGAGAGTAGTCTACTGGCGAAGTAGACCGGGTGATCCAACCCATGATTCCCAACTTGTGCTAATGTTGCACCTATTGCATAGTTGGAGGCGTCGACGTGCACATGAAATTCTCTGTCCCAGTTTGGGTAGGCCAATATTAGTGCCGCCAACAGTCGTGATTTCAATTCCTCGAAGGATTCCGACTGCGGCGTTCCCCATACGTACGGTTCCCCTTTTCTTGTGAGGTTATCCAGGGGGTAAGATATCTGGGAGAAATTTTTTATAAACCTTCGGTAATATCCGATGTGTCCCAAAAAAGATTTTACCCCTGAGACATCCCGTGGGGGTTCCATCTCCACAATCACCCGAACTTTATCCGGGTTTGTTTTAAGTCCCGCTTTACACACTATGTGTCCAAGTAGTCTACCCTGAGGTACCATGAATCTGCATTTCTTAGGGTTCAGTGCGAGTCGTGCCCTTCGGCACCTGTCCATACATTCTCCGAGTGCCTTCAGATGCGTCTCCTCCCCACTGTAGATGGACCAATCATCCAGGAACGCCTTGAAGTTACCCACGGACATCTTATCAAAAATGTGGAGAATTATTCGTTGGAACGTTGCCGGAGCATTGCAGAGACCGAAGGGCATCCGGTTGTAAGCATATACTCCGTCCTCCACCACAAATGTCGTCTTTAGCGTATCTTCCTCCGCTATTGATAGCTGATTATAACCGGAAAATCCATCCATAAATGAATAGATTTCATGGCCGGCCACCTCTTCAAGAATAGAGTCCGTGAACGGTATGGGAAATGGATCTTTGATGGTAACTGCATTGAGTCGCCGGAAGTCGACACAAATCCGGATCTCGTTACCATCCTTTTTGAGAGATATTACGATGGGGGATACCCATTCGCTATTCTGCACCCTAAAGATAATCTTGGCCTCCAGCATTCGTTCAATCTCTTTTTGTACTTTTGCAACATAGTTTTTATTCATCCTGTACGGTCGCTGCCGTACTGGTACTGCGCCTGGTACCAACAGAATACGATGAACACATAACTCCAGTGGGACTCCCTTCAAATCCTTATAAGTCCATGCGAATACATCTTTGTACTCGGTGAAAATCTTGAATGCGGTCGTTTTCAGCACTGGGTTCCAGTCATCTCCTACCAGAATGATTTTCTTATCCGTCTCCGTACCTAGATTCAAAGGTTTCACCGTCGGTTCTTCATACTTCATGGCCTCCTTGTTTCTAAATTGATGTGCGGGTACGGTGTCCATTGTAGCTTCTCCTTCCTTATACTCCCCGTATTCTGGAGGATATTGATCTGGCTCCTCTCCTTCTCCTTCGACGCTTAATACGTTACAGGAGGGTGAGAACATCTCATAGTCCTCCTGCTGCCAATGGAACAATCCGTTTAGTGAATCTGTGTCATCCTCCGAACAACAACCTCTGATTTTTAATATGCCTTCGGCATCTGGGTCCATCCCCTCTCTCCCTTCGTCTCGTGGGTCATTTTCCCTCTCGGATTCAGATCCCGAGGAAGAGGCAAGTTCCTCGCTCACCAACTGCGTCCGGAGATCAATAGTGAATTTCTTGCCTCCGCTCTCCATCGAGAGTGTATTTCGTTTCCAGTTGTGGTTTGCTTTCGCTGCCACCAACCATCCTCTTCCAAGTATGGCGTCATACCCTTTCTGTTTCAAAGGAATGACCACGAAGTCGAGTACAAAAGGTTGTGCACCCACAGTGACTTGCTGTGCCATCAACATGCCGAGGGGTTTAATCCCGTGCTGGTCTGCACCTAGCAGATTTAACATAGGTGGCCACAGAGTGGGCTTTCCTAGCTTTTTCCATGTGTCCTCCGGAAGGACATTTACTCTGGAACCGCCGTCTACTATAGTATCCGTCAGGATGGTGCCCAGGATACCCATCTCCACCACGGCTGGGTGTCGGCCATTGTTGACGATAAGTACAACTGGATTTGTTGCCGAGTTTCCTAGTATGGGAGCGTCCATGTCTCTCGGTTTGGGTTTATCAACCTTTGTGCCCAACAACACTGTCCCCAATTGCGGTATGGTGTGTAGGAGGTCTTCCAATTTCATAGGTACCTCCATTTGGAGCATCTGTCGTACAATGTTCCTCTCCGCGTCTGTGCAGTAGGGTCCAGATGACTCGTGTGTCTCTCCTCGTTGGGCTTTCATGGCCCTTTCTATTTCCTCCCTTGCCTCCGTCATTCTCTGCTTCTCGGTGCGGGGATGGGGGTATCGGGCTTCCTTTGCCTGCCCTCGGGTAAGAGCAAGGATGGCTTCTTTACCCCGTGTGTTGCCTTCGATATCAATCAGATTGGCCCCTACGCCAGACTTCGGACAATCGGCATCTTCATGGTCACCGGGGCCACACCACCGACATAGCTTTTGAGCGGTGTCATTGTTATTACACTCTCGTGCGTAATGACCCCATTGATTGCAAGCCCTACATTGAATCATCGGGTGTCCCTTCGCATCGTATTGGACCCTGTTTCTGGTGGAATTATTATTATTCCCTCGTCCGCCTCGTCGGTTTCCTTGGTAGCCTCCGGAAGATGCATTATTGTTTGAATCCGATGTGGAGGGCTGCTCATGTGCAAAGAGCACTTGCTGGTTACGTGCCTTCAGATTGTATGGGCATTCCTTCGTAGAATGTCCCATGATCTGGCAGATGTCACAGAATGCCTTCTTGGGACAGGCACCCTTTGTGTGGCCGCTCTCCTTACAATCCGTGCACCACAGTTCATCATCCTTGCTTGTGGCCCCCTTCATTGTCTTAAACTCTTTTAACATCCGTTCCATATCCTTCTGAAGGGCCGTGACTTTCTTCTTCGGCTTCTCCTCACTGCTACTCTCTTCTTCCGACGTATCATCTTCGGAGGATGACGAAGATCTATTCTTCTTCTTTTTGGCCGTCTTATTTTCACTTTCCAAGTCCATGGCCCGGTTGTATGCATCATCGTAGGATGTCGGAGGCACAATTTTCATCTTTCGTCGTAGCTTAGGGTTCAGACCCTCGACAAACCACCGCTTCTTTAAGCCATCAGCCGGTTGGCTTTCCATCTTTCCGACTAATTCTTTTAGCCGGCGGCCATATGCCCGTATGGTCTCCTTCTTTCCTTGCTTTGTTCCATAGATTTCCGAGACTATCTCATTATCATCTCGGAGAAGCCGAAATTCCTTCTCGAATGCTTTCTTCAATTCATCCCACGTAGTTACCCCAGTTTTATCCAAGTCTGAATACCAGTCAATAGCCACTCCTCTCAGTGTGGCGGGGAACTGTTTCATCCATTCATCCTGGTCAGTCACCCCGTTGGCTGTCCAGATGGTTTCCCAAGTACGGCAATGCCGTGCGGGATCATCTTTGCTATCCCCGTTGAATTTGGGCAACTTCTGTTTGGTCGCCATTGATGGGAGTCGTCCACTTGGAGGTGGTTGTGGCCGTGTCTGCCCTCCGGCGCTGCTCCCTCCGATGCCGCTGATGTCTCTTGTGGTGGTGACCAAAGGTATGGTGTTCTGCCTTGTACCTACTGTGCGGTTAGCTTCCCCTTCGCCGTCACCCGTGCCCGGCTCCCTTCGGTGATCCTCCCTTTGTGGCGTGAGAGCGACTACCGTGCGGTTAGCTTCTCCTTCGCCGTCACCCGTGCCCGGCTCCCTTCGGTGATCCTCCCTTTGTGGCATGAGAGCAACTACTGTGCGGTTAGCTCCCCCTTCGCCGTCACTCGTGCTCGGCTCCCTTCGGTGATCCTCCCTCTGTGGCGTGAGAGATAAGTTTTTGAACCGATCTCGAGTCTCTTCAACTAGTTCTCTCCGTAACCTAGTTTCCTCCAGAAACTCTTCGAGGCTTCTCGCTCTACAGTAGTCTGGCGATGCGTAGAAATTCCCCTCGGCTTCTGCACCTTCCGTGACACCTCCTTGGTTCCTTTCGGGCAACCCTTCGGCAGGTCGTCCTTCGGCAAGTTGCCTCAGCCTCCGTCTACGTTCTACATGTTGTTCCAGAATCAAAGCCTTCTGCGCAGCCTCCCACTCGTCGGTTTCTAATTTCTTATTTCTGTCTTTATTCAATAAATTGGGCATTAATTGTGGTACAATTTCATGTTTCACAACACGTAAACCAAAACACAACACGTCTTTATTAATTCATTCTTTTGTATACAATCAACATAATTCTTCTGCTTCTAACAGTGTTCTTTATTTCTCTCCCTTCACAATTTAAGGATTATTTGTCCTTCGTCGGTCTTCCCTACGTCCGTCATCCTGGCGCTCATGAAATTCTCGTAAGATTTGCTGTCGTCGGTTCTCACGGTAGGTGTCTTCTCTGCGGTTTTGAAGAGCCAAAAATGCTTGAGCCAGAAGGTTAGGCAAATTGCTCATTAACCGATTCACCACCGGGCTTACACCAAGCCCGCTCCACACAGCATCCTCTGGAACAGCCTCAATGGTGGCTTCCCTCCGTACGTGTGTTTCGATGGCCGCTTGAAGGATGCAAGAGAAATCTTTTGTGAGTGCTCGTTCTCCTTCGAACAGTTCTTGGTGATCCTCGTCAGGTTTACTGCTCGTCCCCTCAGGCAATGGTTGTCCCATTATCCCTGTGCCATGTAGTATATTCCCATCCCTCCTGAAATAATTTCGGCAACGGCGCCAAATGTTTACCTCACTGGGTAAATAGGAAGAATACAGAAATCGCACAGCAATGCACAATGCAATTACAAAAGAAGTACCAGAATAAGCTTGCCATTAATGTCAAAAGATGTTCATATTGTAATCTGTCGTCAACATTACATGTCCTCTAACACCCGGAGGTGGTACAATATATGACAGCCGAAGGGGTGCGACACAACCGTCGCGACTCCAACTACCTACCTGTCGGCTAACTGACTATCAATAATTAACATTACTAAACTATACATTTTTTCCGATAACATAGTCCAAGGTAAGTACTAGATGGCAATGATAGTAGAGGGTAGATTGGGGGCACAATTTGAAGTAGATGCAATGGGCATAAGGGCCAAAGGTAAGACAACTTGCCTGGACAATACACTATAGTGACAAAGCTAATAGGCCAAGGTAGTAGTAACAATGCTAATGAATTACTGCACATGCATTAAGTTGTCTGTTGATCAGTAATAACAAGTCAACGAGGGAATAGAAGAAAAGAGCGAGGGCATGCATTGGCATAAATTCTGAATTTTTGGTGTGAAGGATATGTGATTTTGTTGCAAGCTAATAACAGAGGCAAAGGCAGTAGGCACACTAGAGGCAGGAAACTTATGCACACTGCTATGGAAGGAGTTTAAAGGCCAAACTTGAGTTTGACATAGACAAAGAAGTCCCCAAAACCACAAAAAAATGACATGGAGGCCATACAAATGCACTTGGAACCAGTGTAGGGAAGCAAAACATGAGTGCACTACCCTCAAAATGACCACATTAAACCCACAAGCCTTCTAGTTTTCCACCTTCAGAACAAGAACAACGCCTTGGGACAACACAAAGACATGGTTGGAACAAGTACAACTCATCAAGACAAGGATGCAATTAACTAACATAAGTAGTGTGAAAATACATGAAACTACTAGACTGGCAATGACAAACCATAACAAAATATAACCATAGAAAGGGCTAGATCTTAAGATGAAGCTCACACCAGGCTGCACACACAACTTAAGGGCACAATTGCATCCGAAGAGGGTAAACTGAAGGCTGGGTCAGTGGGCAATAGGTTGACTAACTATGTTCTTATCTCTTGGAGGACTTATGTAATCAGATGATTCTTTTGTCAGTCATTTAGTTTGTCATGAATTCTTCTAGCCCCTTTCTGGTTAGATGTCCTGTTTTGCCTTTGTGTTAATGGAAAGCATATATGTTTCATTGAAATTGCAATGATGCTGCAAGAGCATGTTAAGTATTGTACTCTTCTCCTTGATTGTGATGTGTTGAAGGAAATTGGAGGGTGCTTAGGTTTTACTTATTTTATAGCATCGTGGATAAAGAAGTGGATCATCCACAAACTGCATATTAGCGATTGTTCTGTCATTTGTTACTTATGCTTCTCTCAAAACTCTGATTAGTACTCTCCATATTAACTGTAGTAGCCGTAGAAACACCCTTAATTGTAGGAGTTGAAGAGGCAGTTAACAATACTGATGCATCTAGAACATAAACTTTTTTGCTATATACATTCTGTTTAATTCAGTCCTCTATTTAATAAATAGTTTATCACAACTTCCCATTGCTTGTTCAGGTATGTAAGACGTGAGCATTAACCTTGGTGTAGCACAGATTAAATTTATGTATTCCAAGCATGGTGTGAGAAGTGGTGTGTTCCCCCATAATTTCTTTTCTTATTTTGACGAAGAATAGTTATCTAGAAAACACTCTTACTTGAATGGCTCCCACACCAAACCTCCTAAAAATAGATGGGTCACTCTCAAATTGGGAGGCACTTCTAGGTGAACTTTATCCTTTATCCACCTCACTTCTTATCCCCTTAGTTTCCACTTGGCTGATTGTTATAAACTTATATCCATCTCCGCATTGCTCATTTTGCACCGAGGATGAAAAAGAGTTTTTTTTTTAAATTGCAAAACAAGCAAATAAACAGGAAATTAACAAAATGCCTTTACCAATCAACTTCCACTCTGCTCTCTCACCTCACTTTTCTTCCATTCATCTCAACATCTTTCTTCTCCTCTCTTTTACAATCTATGCAAACTTAAATTGATAACATGTTTTAGGGTATGAGGATTGTGTAGTAGGGTAGAGAGTCATGTTGGGCCCTCCATGCTTTTTTTCATTGTTTTATTTGTTTTTTTAATGTCTTGAAATAGCCCAGGGATGCTACACTCGTAATACAGTCAAAGGACACTTGAATCTCCCCTAGGCCTTGCCAGCCTTGCTAGTGATGGTTCTAGGTGCCCTAATGGGTTGGTAGATGTTCAGGTTTCCATGAAATTAAAGAAAAGGGAGACATTTCATTTGACAGATTGGAGTTTGCAAGCAATCGGAACTAGTAGCGGTCCAAAACAATGAGGGACATATGTAGAACACTTTGTCCTTTCTCAGTTTCACTGACATTTTGGTGATATCGAGACAACTGTCAAAATCTGTAAAACACATACATGTTTCACTAAAAATATATGATGTGTAAAAAATAAACAATTATGTAAAACTAAGATTGGCCATCAATTAATGGTCAAAACCCATAATTTACTATTGTTCAAGCAATATAAACATAATTCACTTTTAAAACACAGTTGGTGTCACCCAAAATGATCAAGGTTGCAAGTAAGGTTGAGGAAGTTGCATCCAAATAGAGAGTAGATTTGACTCAAAACTGGTTTAGAAAGAATGGTAAGGCACTAAAAACACAAAGTTACCTGGATTGTGGGTATGAATACAGGTACTGATATGGATACCAATACAGGTAAAGGAAATGACAATCATAAAAAATACCTGATAATGGTACTCTAGAACCTTTTGGAAAATAGCTTCACTGTGAAGTCTTTTGTAAGAATCTATGTTATGTATAGATTACTGTAAAATAACAGTACATATTGTCCAATTCTGTATCATGTTTTGCATTGTCTATAAATGTGTATTTTATTGCAAAGCTTATCCTTGTTTGTTTTTATCTGCTATTTTGTTGACTTGTTTCTATTATGATACAGAGGGTGGAGGTAGCTTGTTTGCTCTACTCAAACTAAAAGGTTGGGCAACATCGTTATCAGCAGGATGTGATAATGGAGGGTTTGACCGTTGCTCTGCAGGTTACATGTTCGTCGTTAGCATATCCCTTACAGATTTAGGGTTAGAAAAGGTACTTCGTCTTTGAATATATTAGAACTTTAAGGGGTTTCCCTATGTTATATTCAACTTATCAGACAAATTTAGACTTAAGGTGCTCAAGTTCTTTTAAAAAGCTGGCATTGTGTGAAAGTTGTTTGTTTTATATGCTTCATATATTGTCTAGTTGTTTTCTTACTCTGATAATCAGTATGTCAAGGTGTAACTCTATTTACCCGCATAAGTCCAATTTTTTTGACAAAATTTTTGTTTACCTTTTCCTCTTTTGTTATTCTGTTTATTGAGTTCTCATCTGTAAGAAAATTGTGAAGGATAGCAAAATATACAAGATGGGGTCTTCTGGTTGACAGTTTAATTGTGAAAGTTTTGGTATACTGTTTTGTCAGTGGATCAAGTATATACAGATGTATAGGGTTTTGATATATCCTGTTCAGATGTATTTTCATCTAGGAGTTGAGTTGTTCTGTAGTGTGTTTGTAGAGATGTAGGACAGTAATCCTTATATGTTGTCATTCTATGATGGATATTGCTTCTACTGAGTACTATGCAGGCATGAATCACGGAAGGTAGTATTCAGGCTAGATTGACATTAATACAAATATTCTATTCTGAAGCAATTACTTTTTATATGTAAAAATCTGCTGCCATTTAGTGATCTATTAGTATGAAAATAAATGTCATTTTCAGTAAATTAGTGAATTGGAAGAGGAAGATGCTTGAAAAATTAATGTTTGGCAGGAATGTGTTTTTGTTTTGTTGAGGAACTGTTTAACATAGAAATAAATTTTACGAGGAGGATTTCATTTACATTAACATATGTAATATATTAAATATATTAAGAGTAAAAAAGTAAATTTTATTTCTTGGGGGTCAAAAAGTAAATATTATTGCTTGGGTCACCAGAAAGTGAGATACAAAACTCTTGTTTTGAACCAATATGTTTGCATCTGGAGAAGCAGTTTCACAAGGCTGTTTCAATAAACGCTCCAAGTTTGCCCTTTTACTTCTGAAGAATTGACATTATAGATTTAAAAATAAAAAAATTATAAAACATTACAAAAGTCTACCTGATAACTGTATATTCATATGGTACAGCACTGTCCATCCGTACTGTCAGATTCCATAATTTTTTTTTATAATTTCTGCATTTTTTTTCTTTTTTTGTTGGGAACGGTTTTTGTTCTCCTTGGACAGTGAATTTGGCAGAATTTGATAGCAGATTTCTTTCTCCTTCTCCTCAATCTCCTCTTCAATCTTTGTCTCCCTTTACATTAGTTTGGCATACCCTTTCCTAGGGGTTCCTCTTTTTGAATCTGTGCACCTTTCATAATGTTTTCTTGCTTGCTAACAAACTTTTCAAGATTGAATGGACAAAGTTAGAGAGAATATGATGGCACATGCTTGAATATGTGTGCTTGTATTTATTATTGATACTTGCAGATTGATAAGAATAGGTGTGATGCCAACCTGGTACTTGAAATGCAAATGTCTCCAACATTCTTGGAATGGGTACTTGAAATGTACATGTCTCTAATCCCATATTACATTGATTGGTTAATCAGATTTAGTCACTATTTGCATGTTTTCATTGTGTATCTGTTTACCTTGTTTTTGAACCTGTTGAGAGTTACTCAGGATTTTAGCTTGGTCCAAGCCAAGAGAGACCACTTATCGGCGGGATCTCTATTATGCTACTTAAAGAATGGTTGAAAATATTGATAAGCACCGCTGGCCCAAAATGATTGTTGAAGAGGAGCTAAGTTGTAGGAGAAAGACATGGAAGAAGCAAAATAGCAAGTGGATGAACAAGTGGGACATAAATCTGTATGACTGTACTAATTTCAATGAGGAGATAAAAAAGTAAGTGTTAGAAAAATTCAGGAATGCCATGTGGATAAAACAGCTAGTCAGGAAAAAAACATACCATATCAAAGAATCTAACCCCGTGTGGAAGCATTATGAAAACATTTATTTGAGACCTACAATTAAGGTAAAGGCGAGAATTCTAATTGCATATTTGATGTCTGGCTCTCATCATCAGAGATGTGAAACTGGTAGATGGAAGGTGCCCAAAGAAGATTGGGAAGAAAGGACTTGCATTTTTGCAGCAAGGGGGCGGTGGAAATAGAATGTCATTTCATCAAGGAGTGTGCAGCGTATGAAGATATTCATAGTCAGTTTGATAACGACTTAAAGGTGGACAGTTTGAATGAGATTTTTGAAGAGACAAGGCTTCACAAAACAACTATTTTCTGACTTAAAATTCATAATAGAAGAACCAACATGGAAAAGATCTTGAAAAAGGGTTATTTTGGTGTATCTTGGTCTCTTAGACTGCTGGGCCTCGTGGATGTCATTAAAATTCATTCATTCATTCCCAATGGCTTTATCATTGAGAACACTAGTGGGGGGGCTCAGTTACCAAGGCTTTATCACCTTTATTCAAAACCTTGTTTTTCAACAATTGGTAATAGAGATATTGTTTGATTAGAGAGAGGGATGCCTTTTTTGAAGTTAATGTGGGTTTTTTGTGGTATAGTGGGAGATTTTGATTTATTGGTTTTGCAGATTCATGTGTGGATGAAGGTATGGCAAACACATCTTGTTTAGAAAATTGAGAAATTCAATGAATTTGGGTTTGAGTTGTGGAAACTCAAAATGGAAGATCTGTTGGAAGAAAGGAATCATTGGAGAGCTGTTGTGGAAGAAAGAAAGCTTGTGGATATATTTAATTAAGACTGGAAAAAGTTGTACAAGAAGGTACGTGCAATGATTCAATTGTGTCTTGTAGGTTTTGTTATCTTGACTGTCTTAGAAGAGGCTACCGCATTCATTTGTGCAAGAGAACAAGTGATATTTACCTCTATAATGGCCCCCCTCAAGATTTGAAATTGAAAGTAGACATCCTTTCGCTTTCCATAACAAATTATAGTTCTGAGAAAAAAAGAGCGATTGTCATGTCCCATTTTTAAATAATTTAATTTCATAGACAAAATGTTCATTCCAATATTTTCCATGGGCCAAGGTGAGACTTACTAAATTAATTTATTTAATATTTACTTCTCTAGCCCATGGTAATTTATACTTTCAAAAAGTACTAATGGGGGCTGGATTAAATATGAAATATATTTTACTATTTTATAGAAACCCAAACTGGGCATGTGGTTTCTTATGAAGAGGTTTGTAACCTCTAGGTTCAGGTTGGAGTCAATTACTGGTAGTAGTTTTTATGATAGTTTGCATATGAGGCATTATTGTCTAATTTTGGTCAAGAAATTTGGTAATAGTCTAAATGGTGAGCTTCTTTGGATGGAAAATGATGAAAATAATATTATTTTATTTAACTTTCCAAGAGGGGCACTTGGATTTGCTTCTCTATTTATTTACAGACAAAGTCACATTTCAACATCTTTTGCCTTTTTTTCTACACAATTTTTCATTGTATGAACTCAGTGTTCTACAATATTCTTCTGTTTGGAAACCCGTAGAGAATTGTGGCTTATGGATGAAAATCAATGAGTTAGAAGAGTCAAAGGATAAAAACCCTTTGATTCAGGAGGGCATTTTCATCCAGGAAGTGCAACAAAGCTTCACAAGTTATTGCAGGTCAACTAGTTTCAATGTGATATTCTTGTGTGTAAGTGAGGGTTTGTAGTTTGATTTTCAGATTTGCTGTAGGTATTTTTGCTGTTGTTTGGTGTCTCTTTTGCTAGTATATCAGTGGTCAATACCATTCCTTCAAGCTGTAGATTTCACATTTCATGTGGGTGCAGTTTGGCAATTATTTGTGTGAAATTCCTGTAAAATTGTCAAGATTTATTGTGGTAGTTTGATTGTTGTTTTCAGTTTTGTATTAGCTGTTGCAGATGTTGTAATGACTATCATAATTGTCTTATTTGTTTCAAATTTTTTTTTTTTTTAATTATATAAAGTTTGCAAGCATTTCAGTTTCATTTGGTACAGTTTCGATGTTGACTAATTTGCTAGTTTGTATTGATTTTACATAGAGTATGTAGCTTATGTCCTATTTGTATTTTGTTGTTTCTATTGGTGTTGAACTGTATCAAATCTCTTTTGATGCATAAATCTGATCATTCAATAAAATCACATTTGGAGGGTTTTGTTGCATTTTAGTGTTAATGTGTTGAAGACCAGTTATTGTTGTTGTAGACGAAACATTGGTTTGAGGGACATTGTGAGATAGAGAACCATGGGACCCACCTTGGGAAGCTGAGTAATACATTATTACTCCATAGCTTGCACCAAGAAGTCCTGTGTGTGTGTGTGGACAGGTATTTAGCAATATTTTCACATATTAAGTTCTATCAGTCCACTTTTCCCGCATACAGTTGTGTGTGGAGATTTGTTGTAAAATGGTGTAAAGTTGTTTTAATATGTTTGGATCTAATTTTAATGGTTAAAAATTCAATTGGGATATTTCATCCAACTACACATGTAACTATGATATTGATTGGTGACCGATGCCGATGTCTAATATTAGTACACATATCCATGATAATTGAGCAACTTGTCCTTAGCTAGATTTACATCATATGCTTTATCAAAAAATTGAACTTCGAATATTGTCTGTGAAGGATGGTGGTGCATATTCTATGTTGTCTATGAGGGCATAGAGGAACCATTGCTATTTGTCTTTTTCAATGTATTCTTGAAGTAGGGAGAATGTGCCACATGAAATGGGATGGCACAGGCATTAAAAAATGGGGAACTGAATTCTCTATCTCTTTCCTGATTGTGCATTCAACATATTTGCAACTATCCTTGCCCTCTCACTAGTCTAACTCTTTCCTTTTGTAGAACCCTTAGCATTTTCAACCATGGATGACATAGTATATTGTTTCTATTCTACTGGCATACCTTTAGATTTCGCTCTGCCCTCTATAAACAATTTAGACACGTCAACTTCTTAGCTATAGTTATCTTTTCACAAATTCTAATCCCATATCCAAGCATCTATGAAAGTTGACTGCAAGCCCTGGTATAATTCCTTTTGAAGTCCCTTTTGCACATGTGGAACAAATAATGTTTAGTTGCCCCTAATTTTTACTGGTTTGTCTTAAGCATAGTTTAATTACTCACCCTGTATTCACAATTTTTTGCCCCAAGTTTTTGTAGGATAAACTTGCTGAGTTCCAAGTGAGTTTTAGTGAGTTAATGCATTAGTTAATGGTGGGTCTAAGTGAAAAATTCACGGCGCATCGGAATATCAAAGAAAACTGTAGAAAAGCATTGTAAGAAATGGAGTTTGGTTACATAAGAAAGTGGAGAAAATGTGATTTTCACAGTAAACAAACAGTCTTTTTCCTATTTAAAAATTATGAAGATGGCATCTGCTGCCCCTTGACCCGGTGAGGGGTGCTTCCCGAAACCACTGTTAGACTCAAAGATACATTTTGTTACTGCATTTTGTTTAAAATTTATGCTTTTTAAAGAAATTTCAGTAATTTTAAAGTTGCCAAGTTGCCAAAGTTTTGGTCTGCTGAGTTGGATCTGGGTCCTAGTATGTAAACTATGGTCTAAAGCTGTCTCAAAGTGCAAAAGTGGTTTAGATGCATTGAATGGATCCTTTACGTATAACTCTCCCCACACCTTGAAGAACCTCCAACTACACTTTGGCTTGCATGTTCAATGCCAACATCACTACTATCATACTCCTGACCTCAATGCTGTTGCTGCTCTATTCTTTGATTTGGTGAATCTTTGTTCTTGTCTTCTCTCTTTTCTTTCTCATTGCTTGGTGCTCACAAGTTTCAGAAACAACAAAATAAAAATGTGTAATAATTTTTTTTTTTCATTTATTCGATGTGGTTGGGATAATTAGGATTTAGGTCTTTGAAAGATGTGTGGGGGATTTGTGAAATTTTGTGTTTTTTGTTTTCCCTGGAAACACCTTTTTCATTTTTGGGCTCTCCAACTGTTCTTTTTTTCTTTTCTTTTGAGGATTCGTTTTTGAGTTTTTTTGTCATTTTCTAAAAATATCATTTTTGTTTGGGGATGGTCATCCCTGGATGGAAAAGGTGTTTTCAGAGAGAAACCAAAAAACCTCAATTTTTTTGATAGCTAGCCACCCCCAACATCCCTTTATAGCTAAGTTACCGGTTCGGGTTTGAAGAACCCGGTACGCCGGTACGGCAAAATTTTGAAAAGGGGTTTGGGTTCGTTAGTACAAAAACATGTAAATTATATATATATGCAGCCTATAAGCATGAAGTAAGATTAGCATGTCACATAGCATCATATAAACAACAAAACCAACATAAACTTGTAATCCTAGCATCATGATCATACCATAACAGCATCATATACATCAAGTTTAATATCAAAATGATAAAATATTGAAGTATCATTGTTTCAACTTTCAACAATTTAAAGTTTGATCATTAAATGGATTCTCTAATGGGGGTTTGGGGCAACGCCCCCAACGGGGTCAAGGGGCAGCGCCCCTTGCAGGGGTCTGGGGGCAGCGCCCCCAGCGGGGTCGAGGGGCAACGCCCCTCGGAGGGTCCCGAGGCAGCGCCCAGGGCGCGCTCCCCCTGACCCTACAAGGGGCAGCAATGGATTCTCTAATGGGGGTTTGGGGCAACGCCCCCAATGGGGTCAAGGGGCAGCGCCCCTTGCAGGGGTCTGGGGCCAGCGCCCCCAGCGGGGTCGAGGGGCAGAGCCCCTTGTGGGGTCGAGGGGCAGCGCCCCTCGGAGGGTCCCGGGGCAGCGCCCAGGGCGCGCTCCCCCTGACCCTGCAAGGGGCGCTGCCAACACCAAATTACAACCTTCAAACCCACATGGAACTCCATGGCGTGCATCATTTTTTTGCTTTTTTAGGACGTCAAGAACAAGGCCAAAGAAGTCAAAATTTTGATCAAGGTGCATTCTCCCGTACGGGAATTGTATTTTTTGACTTGTTCTTTCGTACAGACTTGTGCTTCTCTCTTGGAATTTTAATTTTTTATGTGGTGGAATTCAAAAAAAATTAAATTTTGCAAAAAAAAAATCCATTTTTGGGCTGTTAGACCCCTGGGTTCGACTTGGGTCCTCTTGGGTTCGACCCTGGGTCCTCTTGGGTTCGCCCTGGTTTGAACCAGGCCTATGAACCACGAACCCTGTTCGAACCACAGGCGAACCGAACCCGAACCCCGAACCTGGACCGTACCGGACCAGTACCAGGGGTCTAGGGGACTGAACCCGGTAACTTAGCTTTATAGTTCTGGAATGTTTCCTTAGGGTTCAGTGAAGATTGGGGATGGGCCTGGGACTGCTAAAAATATCATGTGGATGCATTCCTGTGCTCCTTCAATTATATTGATATTTGGTAATGATCTTCATGGCATAAACAACTAAATTTTAAACAAATCATGTAAATTTAAATACCTTGGATTGGGATGAGGATGCAGTTTTTTCAAAAGAATGGTGTGTGGGTGCCTAGAAATGGCTGTGCTTTCAATAAATTGGTAAAATTAACTTCAATGCATGTAGACATCTCAAGCCTTATTATTGCTTCTCTTAGTACTAGTATCTCATTTGGCTTTGATAAAAAACTTCACCTCTGTAAACTTGTAAATTTGCATGCAAAAGTAGAATATTACATGTCTAATAAATTATTTCCTTAGTTCTTTTAGTTCTTTGCAACCAGATGTTAGTACCTGAGGAAAAACTAGTATATTTTATATTATAAATCTGAGAAACTTTAACAGGAAGTTCACAAATTTTGAAGGGATGCTTCCAAGAGATGTATAAAGGTGCAAAGAAACTTCGTTTGAAGCCTTTTGATGTTTGGAGATGTTCCCATATGTGTTGCCATCATTAGAATCCAGTTTGGATGTGGGGATATAAGTACCGGAGAGGGTATGGGTCTCTGTTTAAGTTTGAAATTCAGTATAAAGTATGACACACAAAGCTTCAAATTGAAATAAATCTTAACAGAAACTTAAGAACTGCTCATTTAGACATACTTATCACATTCACATTGAAGAAAGAAGAAAATGAAGGGAGCAGATTTCTTTCAACAGATTTAGGGCCAAGGGAAGAGTTGAATACCCCATTGTAGATGCTTATCTCAATTCTAGCTTTCAAATATATTTTATCCATTACATTTATAAACATGCACTATCAAGGAAACTGTTCAAAGCAAAACCACATAATCAAGGTAATATATCATGTACACATTATTGTATTTTTGGTAATTAGGAGAATAATTATTCATACTTTTTTATTGTCACATTTGCTATATTAGAATGTGTAACATGACACTACTTTAGTTTTGATCATAGTAACAAGCTTGAAAATGTTTGGAATGCTTAAGAAGGTAAGTGGTTTGACAAAATTTGGATTTCAAATTGGTTGAGAGAGGATCTAAGCTATTTATTTTTAACATACAAAATTACATGTAGTCACCCAGATAGAATATGAGAATGATATAATCAAAATATTTCAATGCCCACCATTTGTGTTTTATTTCAAAATGCGATCCATCTAACTATCATAGAATATTTACAGAGTGGTACTCTCTCAAATTTCCAAGGTCTTGTTTGTAGGGCTATATGCTATAAAGTATAAAATGACAGTCAAAAATAAAAATCCTTGTAGATGGCCTTAATTCATTATGATTAATGCAATTAGTTCCAACATCCTGAGCTAACATACCTGCACTAATGTTATGATATTAATCATATCCATTACATGGGTTTCAAATCGTGCTCATCTGCTCTGTAATCTGGGCTCCCTTCCTAGTCATTCTTGAAATTTGATCTTGCATTTCCATGGTTTCCATTCCCATTAGTTGGTGCTTTTTGTTTAGTACTTAATTAATTTTTTATGTTTCTCATCATGTACACAATGTTCCAATCCAAACATCTTCTGGTACACCCATACCTGTATCTGCCTTGCCTTATGATGTGGATTGAACTGCAATTCCTGTTTGGATTAGCTGATGCTTGTTTAACATGATGAAATTACTATTAATTGCTGAAAATTGTACTTTAAGGTTATTTTATTCTGGTTTGCTGAAGAATCAATTGAAAATGAGGTTTGTTTTTTTAGGTCATGGAGGTGATGGAATTTTTGTACCAGTATATCAAGCTGCTGCGTGAAGGAGCTCCACAAGAATGGGTTTTTAAGGAGCTTCAAGATATTGGAAATCTAGAATTCCGGTTCGCAGAAGAACAGGCCCAGGATGACTATGCAGCAACACTTGCAGGTTCTCCTCTATTGCTTCTGGTTGTTTTGTGAATTGTTCTAAAATTTCGTCATGTGTTAAATGAACATGTAGACCATTTTAATTTCTATGGAGGGTGGGTAACCGCTTACTGAGGAAGCAGCTTCCTTGAATTCATTAGATTCAGACTCCTGAGAAGAATGAACGGAGAGTCAAGGTTGGATGGAACTGAACAGCGAAGGAATTTGGAAGTTATAGTCATGCCTGGAGGATGAAATCAACTTCGCCCAAAAATTATGGAAAAAGAAAGAGGAAATTAGGAGGGATGGAAAAGGGAAAGAAAAAACAATTGGAAAAAATAAAAAAATTTAAAGGGGAGTGTAAAATTCCCTAGCAAGGACTGGTTCAATATAAACGGATACTTGTTTACACAGCACAACCAATGGTATTAAACGTTTTTATACAGCTTAAAGTTGGAGTCTCCCTTATCTATTAAACACATAGTATCTTAAATCAATTCTGATAACATAGCAGACTTGGGTAAACATTATTCTCATACATTAAATATTCCATACAGAGCAAGGAGAGGGATATCTGTTATGGTGCACCTGATGATTAGACTGTTATTGCCATTGCAGGATTTGCACACACCGCCAAACTCGATATAGATGCATTAACTTTCAACGACTTTACTTGAATATGAATATCATTCGATTGAATTCCCTGAGTTTCTATGGTGTTCAGAGTGCTATCATTGCCTTCCCGAAGCCTTTGCATACAGTGATTGAGACTCCATAATACCAAGAACTATATCAATATGTTTCAAGTGTTCTTCCCAATTTTTGCTGTAAATCAATATATCATCAAAGAAAACTAGCAAATATTTCCTCAATTGTTTGTTAAAAGTATGATTCATGCAAGACTGAAATGTCGCCGGAGCATTTGTTAACCCAAATGGCATAACCAAGAATTCATAATGACCATAATGACAACGGAAAGCAGTTTTATGGATATCTTGTTCTCTTAACTTAATTTGATGATATCCTGACCTCAAATCAATTTTAGAAAAATAAACGGCACCATATAATTCATCTAACAACTCATCAATTCGAGGAATTGGATACCTGTTTTTGATTGTCTTCTTGTTAAGAGCACGGTAATCTATACACATGCGAAGAGTCCCATCCTTCTTTTTGACCAGTACTATTGATGATGCAAAAGGACTAGAACTGAGCCTGATATGCCCCATATCCAATAGTTCCTTAATTGCCTTTTCTATTTCATCTCTGAATGTTTTAGGATGTCGGTAAGGCGTTGTGATAACGGGTTTGGCACCTTCTTCTAACTCAATGGTATGTTCAAATCCTCTGTCAGGTGGAACTCCCAGAGGTATATCACTGAAAACCAGATTATGTGAATCTAATACTTTCAACAAATCATCTTGATAATGTTTAGATTCAAATCTTGATACCTTGTTGGAAATTAAACATTGTGACGACCATGCGACATCTCCATGTCAGAAAATAGCCTCCATCCTTTTAGCACTAACAATCTTGGGACCACCGTTGGACATACCCCGGAGCACTACCTTCTTATCATCAATCTTAAAAGAAAATTCCAATCTTTTAAAACTCCGAGTGTATTCATCTAATGTTTCCATCCATTGAATGCCCTAAACAACATTAGTATCAACGAAATCAATCACATAAGAATCATCAGTAACAGTATAATTGCCAAGAGTAATACTCAATTTAGGAACTTTACGAGTACTGGACAAATTAGTTCCACTTGCTACTCTAATATCAAAACCTTTATGTTTTTTAGTTTGCAATCCGCGTTTTTCCACAAGAGCTGTATCTATAAAATTATGAGTAGAACCACTATCAAGCATGACAACCACAGGCTGCCCATTCAAAACTCCTCTAACTCTGAAAATATTATAATGAGGTGTCCCTGTCATAGATGCTATTACCCCTTCTCCATGTTTAGTACCTGTCTCTGATTCTGTGTTCGGTGGTGTAGGTTCTATATTAGGTTCAACATTCTCTTCATCGTCACTATCTGACATAACCTCAATGTAATGAATTTTTCCCTTTCCCAAACATCTATGTCCTAGCTGCCATGATTCTCTACAGCTGCAACATAGTTTTTTCCTTCTGAGTTCTTCCCTCTCTTCTTTATCTAACTTGTTTTTAGGGAAATTATCTTTATTGAGAGGTTGTTTGTCATTTTCAGGTTTAGGTGGTGGTATTTTATTAAAAACTTTCCCTTTTGAAGATGGCTCCAATTCTCTTGCTCTTTTAATAGCTGTTTGTAAAGTAGGAGGGTTCAAAGACTTGACCCAAACTTTGAGCGAATCAGACAATCCATCTATGAATATCACAATTTTGTGTCTATCTGAAATTTCAGTTACCAAAACTGCCAATTTTTCAAATTTAGAAATGTATTGTTCAACAGTTCCAAATTGCTTAAGCTGAGTTAAATCTTTTAGATGAAGTTCATGATCTTTAGAGTCAAATTTGTCAATAAGTTTCTCAGTGAATTCAACGTATGTAATAATCTGATTATGACCCAAAGTTACTTGCCCATGGTGCCACCATTCGTGTGCTACACCATCAAGATGTAATGCTGCATATTTGATTGCTTCATCTTCCAGCATAGGATTTAATTGAAAGTAGGTGTCTAGTTTCTGCATCCAAGCCCTAGTTGCGGTTTTCCCCGACCCATCAAAGTAAGGGATAGACATCTTACTGATTTTCCTCTGTAATTCACTGTTATGCCCTTGCTGTCCTCTTGGCCTATGTTTCATTTTGACATCCAAGTACTCTCTAAATGTCATTGTTGACCTAAAATCATCCCTTGATAATAACCAATCTTGGTGTATCTCATCTTGTAATTCTCTAATTGCTGGTTCGTTTTCTGGTTGCACATTCTTAACAGTGAAAGTTGGCATAAAAGGTCTAGCTGTTCTTGTTCTTTCCGGCTGATTATTATTGACAGAATACTCATCTCTTCCCTCATTGTTTGCCCCAACATAATGATGTTGATTATTTCCATTATTTTGATGCTGATTAATAAATTGGGTCATTAAATTAGTCATTTTGTTGACATTGTCCTGCATATCTTGTTGACTTCTAATTAAAGCTGTTATGAGATCCCTATTGTTTTCTGGTTCTCCCATACTGTTTGTTTCAAAAATAATCTCTTCGTCAGTTTCAGTATGGCTATCCTCAATCTCAAACTGAATAGAAGAGCTACTTTGTGCTAAAGGAGAGTTTTGATATCTGTTTTGTCAGACCCTAGTATTCCGAAAATTATAATTTTTGTGGTGCATACTCAAATGTGCATAGATTTTTTCATGAATTTCCAACACCCTACAGGCTGGCAAGATTTCTAGGCTCTGATACCACTATAAAATTCCCTAGCAAGGACTGGTTCAATATAAACGGATACTTGTTTACACAACACAACCAATGGTATTAAACGTTTTTATACAGCTTAAAGTTGGAGTCTCCCTTATCTATTAAACGCATAGTATCTTAAATCAATTCTGATAACATAGTAGACTTGGGTAAACATTATTCTCATACATTAAATATTCCATACAGAGCGAGGAGAGGGATATCTGTTATGGTGGACCTAATGATTAGACTGTGATTGCCGTTGCAAGATTTGCACGCACCGCCAAACTCGATATAGATGCATTAACTTTCAATGACTTTACCAGAATATGAATATCATTTGATCGAATTCCCCGAGTTTCTATGGTGTTCAGAGTGCTATCATTGGCTTCCCGATCTTTCACGTGTTCACGTTAAATTCTGTTCCGCACCATCTCCTGCGCGGTTCTACTGGTTTGACACCCCACTGCGGAGATATTCGTTTCACACTTCAACCCGTTATCGGGTTTCCTAGACACAGAGGCGGTATCACTGTCGCTGTGCGGGACTCTCACGCGCGAAAAGATAATGTGTGTTAGCGCCGTTGCCCAGTCCTCTACTACCTCGTGATAGCTTTTGCTAACTCACGTGTATGAACACACATATCCGCTACTATGCCACGAACTCTCCTGATGAACATCACTCTGCACCTTCACTAATTTCTTTTCTCCAAACCATGAGACTAGTAGGCCAGCCAATGGCTGAGGAAAGGTTTATGTGCTTCGAGGTGTGTAATAATCCACACACAGGTTTCAATTCTTCTTCTCCAGGCATGCCTCCCATCTTCTGACGCCATCCTTTTATTAACCAAAAGTTGGTTTTATTTCCCGTGATAGTTGAGTAGATAGTTACGGTGTTAATAAAATGCTTTAATAATATGAGCATGTAATATTAATTATTTATATTAATGAATGGGATATTAATATAAAATAATTAATATTTTTTAACGTTTGACCATATTTACTAGGGGACATTACAGGGAACCTGCAAGTGAGAAAAAAATTAAAATGGTGTTAGGCTTAGGTTTGGACTTAGCTTGTTGGAGATAGGGATTGTTCCTTTGTTCCACAATCACAAATTAATAAAAATGGGAGATTACATAGGTGGAAGGATTGGACTTCTAAGTTAACGATTTGGGTGCCACTTTTCGGGTGGTTTCAGCGTATGGTATTCTAATTACCATTTGATAATTTCATTTATTGTATGTTGTATATATATGGTGCTTGGGATAGAGGTTGCATGAAGAGTTTTGTAGATATTGTTAAGCTGTCAGGTGTCTTCCAGATCTTTGGTTGGTGATACTCTTTTGAAGGCTTGCTCTACAAGCGTATTGTAGTTGTGTTGATTACTAAATAATACATTGGGCTCCTTTGGACTGTGGGATTTTTCTCTTGTAAGGGTTTTCGCCACATACACTTGTGTTATGATATAGTGTTTATTTTATGTTTATATTTGCTTTTTCTTTCGGTAATTGTTATGAGATTAAAAATTTGCCCAACACTGAGAATTTTTAGTGTAGGAAGCTTTGTCATGTACCTTCTTTCCTTTCATTTTCAGAATATGGGCATAATGGTAACACAAACCTGTTTTTTTTTTAAATTTACTTTTTAGTTTCTGCAAAGTATGCAACATTTAATTACATTCGCTTAAGAAATTAAAATATTCTGTACTAACAATGATCTAATCTTTTTTACATCTTTTCTTAGCTAATCATGTTTGTTAGTAATTTGTGTACGTAATATAAGTTAATGTTTAGCTGGTTTATTGCTAACTTGATTATAATGTTTGGTTGGTTTAGAGAGCTTGTTGACATACCCGGAAGAGCACATTCTTTATGGAGAATATGCGTTTGAAATATGGGACCCAATGCTGATTGAACATACATTAAGTTTCTTTACTCCTCAGAATATGAGAGTCGATATATTGACAAAATCTTTTGATCAACAATCTCCTGGTATGTAGACTTTCTTTCTATTTGAAAGTTTGACAATACTGATAGGGAACTTTTGGTTAAAGACATCTAATGTTATCATAAGTTTGTAATATTATTATGACTTTAAAATAGTTGTTGGAATTTTAATGCTGTAATTGAATAGCAAGGTGAAGTAATAACCCATCTCTGCTAAAGTAAAAATTTAGGAGTCATGAATTAAGGGAGAAAAGGTAATTTGCATATAGGAATCAACCAATAAATATCCTGTAAATGAAATTCAAGTGTGTTAACTGTCAGAATTTTCTTTCAAAGCATTTCTGTTGTAGTTTTCTTTGTTCAAAGAGTTTGTTGGTATACAATAAAGAGCAATTTCACAATGGAGTTTATTCATTTGAAAACTAAATTCAAAATTGTTAGTAACTTAGTACATATATCAAGCTTACTCATCTCCCAGGCAAAATTTATTAATCTTTCAACTGGCCGTCTTTGGATATGTGCACATTTTTTCTTTTGGTTACAATAAATGCCTTATCAATAAGCTTCACTACGATCTGTAAACTAGAGAAAGCTAGGCCTCACTTCTAGTCACCATGTACCTATCTTTATGAAGGATATAAGCATGCAGACAATAGTGAACTTAAAAGGAATATGAGAACAATAAGCATGACAAATTAGAAGGTTCAAGGATTTACCTAGACAGCTTGAATTTTGGGAGCTAACTCCAGCAGTAGTGAGGCTAAACACCCACCATCTTCAAAGGGAAATACAATCTCAGGCCACTTGGATATGCAATCAACTTGAAATCAACTTATTTCAGTCTCCAGTATCATGGCACAAAAACTCATTGATACTTGTTAAACTTATGAGTAGCTATGATTCAAAACAGACAATGAGAAAACTGTAGCTGAGCATACGAGTTTTGCCAAGTTTTGGTGAACTTAGCGAGTTAACGATTTTTTTTTCTTGAAAAATTTGCTTTGTTTTTCCGAGTTGGTGAGTTCAAGTATTTTTTGAATTTGTTTGTCTTGTTAAGTTTTTGTTGAATCACTAAGTTAAAGTCAAAACATTGGGTCAGCTAAATTTTACCAAGTCTTAAGTTTTGAACTATGCCTAAGATCACTCGAATAGTTCTCTGTTACGGACTTTTAATACTGCACTTTGTCAGTGATATTCAAGTGAGCTTATTAAATCTAATAGAGTTCAATACGGTTCAACTCAAACCCTCTTGTTTCTCTTTGGGTGTTAACACATGTTAAATAGAGTTGGACTCTTCTATCAAGGATCTCAAAAGTTGGTAATACCAAGTCTGACTCAATGTTGGGTTTGTTGAGTTTGGCTGAGTCTCGAGTTTTTGAACTATGCTAAGATCATCACAACTACCTTTGTTAGACATTTTTACTACTACTTTCACTAGAATTCAATACAATTCAACTCAACTGCTTCTCTTGTGCCTCTTTGGGTATTTACACATGTTAGGCATCTCAAACATTATCAAAAACTGCTTGGAAGAGGAAATCGAAGTTTTATTGGCCATTTTAGAGCACATGACAGAACCAGTATTTTGTACGATGACAAAACTGCCACATTTGAATGAAATTGTCTAGTTGATTGTGATGCTGCCCCAACAATCATGAAATTGCTGCTTATCGGAGCCAGCAGTTTCGTACGAAGCCACTGAAACCAATTTTTTTCTTAGCAAATCCCCAACATCTATTGCATACACATTGTGCTGCACATGTCTTTTCAGCCGTGTCCCAATTCTTTAATGAAGTCAACTTATCTTTTTACTAATAGAACTACCAAAAGCACAAGTTCTAGTACAAGTAAAGGGATTCTCATATTTAAGGATAATGTTAAATACGATGCTAGTACAATGGGTGCCTATTATAAAATCAAGGGCCTGCCCTGACAATGAAGGTGCCATTTGAAGGATGAACGTCTATTGGTTAAGGCACAACCATTGGTAAGTGTTTATAACTAGAATATAACTTAGAGGGGTTGCATGGTGGGTGCACTAAGAGGTGATGCTACAATTCTAGGAATAAGTCCTACAGTGGTAATGGTAGGAAGCTATATATTGTAACATAGTGTTTGTATGGTTAAATATAAAAGGAGGCATTTGGTGCCAGTAGAACACTTTACACTTGATAGAGTCGGTCATATGTTCAATCTAGGAGAAGCATGCATGACTAGGGGATGGGGTGTATGTTGCAGGCTCTATGTTGTCAATGGGTGTATAGTTAATTGGGGAGGGGAGTGTATGGTAGGTAAGGAACTAGATGGAAGAATGGAACTACACTCAACAATGAAGTATGCTTGACAATAGAGGTGTGGTCAACAATGGAAAAGCAGTGAATGATCAACATTAGCATTCAATAATTATGTGAAGGACCACGTGGTTAAGATATCTTTTTTTTTTTTTTGAAGTTGTTTGTTATGTCAATGCTTCATTTTAATTAGCAAAAGTACCATTTATTTACAATTGGCTTGCAACTGCACCATGGCTCTTTTATCAATGAGTACGATTGTATTTACAGCTAGTTGTACTTCACCTTCCATGCTAATTTTATCCATATACACCATGTCAACAGTTTCTGTAGTTGGTTCTTTGAACTTCATGTTGGCTACTCTTCCAAACTCACGGGCGTGCTTATTATCAATCTTTGTATCCCTAACTTTGTTTTCTTAAAATTTATGGGGATATTCAATATTTTGGTTGATGGTTGGAAGAATTCAATGGAACAAAAGGACCCGAGATCACCTTGTTATGTTTTTAGTATCTCTCTTTGAATATTCTTCATCAACTTATTTATTTCAATGAAATTGCAATTAGGCTAGAAATTCTAGCAGTCTTCCATCTACAAATGAAACAAAGTGAAACCATTGAGGGGAATTTTCCCATCTTTTGAGCATGGATGTAATCATGTACCCATACTGTTTAGACACAAACTTGGGAAGCTATGTTTTGAGTTTGACTTGGATTCAGTGGAAAAAATTGTCCAAAATCCAACAATTTAAAAAACCATATAATATATGATATAATGTGAGATATCTTTTTTTCAACATTTTCATGAGTGTTGACTGACCCAACTTTTTAAGCTTTATCATTCTCATAGTTTCAATTTTGAAATGATGTGGTTTTCTGAGTTTGTAAGAGTATGGCTAATTGTGTTTTGAGCAAGTTTCAATTGTATTATCTTCACAAGCTGAATAGAAATGCATTCATAGGATAAAGAATGGAATCAACAGAAATAAAGAAACTCCATTAATTTAAATATTTATTATTCAGGAGTCTAGTTTACCCTCGGGCATATATTAATCAGCAAGCATTCCATTAATTTGCAGAAGACTTCCAATTGCTCCCCTTGATACACGAACTGATCTGAAGTGTTATCACAGAGCTCAGAAAATATATTTGATCTGGCAACAGCAGTACATGATGGTATGATGAAAGAATAAGTATCCGGTTGATTACTGAGAGGGGGGAGGGGGGGTGAATCAGTAAATTGAAAGAATGATACAAACTTTCCCAATCTCAATCTCAATCACACAAAGTAAACTTATCAATAAAATATCTCTGTCAAGATAAAATCTCATAAGAAAAACCAATATGAACCGGTTGACTGTTATAGCAAATTAACAGTAAACAACTTTAAACTTGTAAACATCCAAATGCTTTATCATATGTCAACAGACTTCATTTCTCAATGCTTCTGGTTATCATGCCTTATCAGAATAGTTAAGTAGTTAAACAAATCAATCATAAGATCATAACCACAAAAACATTCACCACATGACACAAACATTTTGATCTGGAAACCCAAACAGGTAAAAACCACGGTGAGATGAGACTCACAAGATAACTATCTGAACTTTTCTGAAGTTCACCCTGTTAGGAGCCAAGCCTGTTAAAGCTTTTACAAAAGTCCTGTTAAGAACTGATCTTGTTAAGAATCACTCGGTTAAGGGATTGACTACAAATGCCTTGTTAGAAGCAAGTACCCTGTTAGGAGTAACCTCGGTAGAGGATTTGAGAATCCAAGCTAATAGATCACCTTGTTAGAGGATTTAAGAAGTAACCAAGCTTGTTAGAGCTTACTTGGTTAGGGGATTTCAGTTCTGCTGTAATTGTTAGAAAACAACATGATTTTGTTTGATCTGTCTGAATAGCACTACACTTGCTTGATCAGATCCTTTTTAAGTTTCCATCTGCCTTTACTTAAACTGCAAATTCATTATCCGGTTCGGCTACCACACACTCAAATGATTTCTGCCAACACCTTTTACAAAACAACTTCATCGACCTTATAACAAATCAACTAGGTCGGTAACGCAACAAAAACCTAATTCTCTGATAGAGATTACAAACAAATCGGTTCAAGTATGACCGTTGGATTTACATAGCAATCTGTACACATTAATCAAGAAAACTCCAACCGCTCCTTGATCAACGCTTCATCGGACTCAGTAACTCATCACACGCTTTACATCAGATGCAATACACTTTGCTCATTCCCTAGACAAAAATGCGCCAAAACAATTTGAACTTGTCTTTCTACAATGATTCACACGTGTCGTCATCATTACCGCTCATCATTAGATCATAAACCAACATAACCAATTCAACAACCTTAATCGGTTAGGATTTACTAAAAACAACTGGTAGGGTTTAACCTCTTATACCGGTTACCGGTTCAACTCACAAACCTTACATACCGGTTTACAATGTCTTTCACAAAGCTCTTCCTACCGGTTACAAGACAATATCAATATTAACAGCAATATCAGCAATAACATTACTGGTTAATTGACATGAATGACAACATATCATATCATTAATGCAATCTTCATGCAAATGCCAACAATACAGTCCCTCCAAGCATACACACATCATCCCGTAGAGTAGACAATTAGCAACAACACTGTAATAAATCCACATCCCACTTGTAAACAAATATACTTAAGCAAAATCTGGGATAGAACAGCAACAAGATGTCTAAACGGGAATAAGGTGATGTTTGTCCTTCACTAGCCTAGAACTACTTATGCCTCAATTTATCCACTTCCAGAAATACAATCAGGTCGAGTTCCTGAAGGAGCAAACAACTGAAATTTGTATTGCATAGATGTATGGCAACTTAGGACTATGATGGCAATGCCTAACTTAAAAATCAACACAAGTATTTAGTGCTTTCTATCCCGTCGTCGAACAAATGGGAAGACGATGATTTGCATTACCAGATTAAATCGACTTCAATCTCTATAGTTATTTTTCCTCCACTCATACTCAGACAGATATTGTAATGTCCCTTTCTTAGGCACCTCAGACTTTAGCCGAGGTTGGCCTACTATTAGGGTCCCGTACGTCAGCAGTGTGGTTTGGGGACCCAACCGAGGGTTGTGGAGCCTAGCTTGGAGCTTTACAAGCCTTCCAGATTGGAGTTGCATTCATGATTAAAATTCAAATACTTAGGTTGGCCTTATTTGAATAGTAAAAGGTGAATAGTTACAGAGAAACATAAGATGAATAGTAAAAGTGCCCCCCATTGTAGTAACTTAAGTTGTTTTTAAAAGGGGGCCAAGTTCATAATGAGGAATTCGACCCTCAAGGATATTTTATGCATTTTAAGGCCAAATAGTAACCTCAGAATAGATGAAAAGGCATTTTGTCTATCATTTGGATTCATTCCTATGCCTCCAATTTCAGACCAGTAGCAAGCTTGTAGGTTTTAGCAGCTTGGAGCTTCCAGGAACATCAACTTTTGGAAGAGTTTGGAGATTTGAATGAAAACCCATCTCTCCAGGTGACAGATTTCATCAGTATTCAGCTTCAGTGTGCATTTGGCAGCCTTCATTAGGGATTATTGTGCAAAATAATCAATGTGAGGGCAGGATTCTTTCAATTAATTGCAGGGCAGACCTTTTAAAGGTTATTACGATCCATTTCCAGCTCATTTTCAGCTAGCTACTTCAGTTTGGGAAGAAGGGCATCAAACCCTAGGGTGTATTTAGGGTTTTAGCAATTATTGGAGCTGATTTCTACATTGCTATCGGCTGGAAATTTATATCGGACTTATGGGATCATGTTAATGGTATGTACATCGCTCTTTTAAGCAAAAAAAAGTTTCTTTGATTGCCTTTTTATGTGTTATGCATTATACTAGTTAATATCAACAATTTCTTTCATATAACATTCAAGAATCTTGCATAAAACATCAAAAACCAATCAAAAACAATAAAAACCAGTCAAACCCCTTCCAAATATACGCTGGCCAAAGTCTAATCAGCAACAAACAGTTGCACATAGCCTCAAATTTTGGTTCAGTTTTGGGGAGAATTGGATTGGGGGACCTTTCAGATATTATAGAGTCTTTGTGATGTCCCCACTCTTGTCAGCATACAACCGATTTCACACCATTCATCAATTTTGTGAAGCCTTTAAGGAAAGATGAAATTACGAAGGAGACAACCTTTATATGCAGATGTATACTTCTCATAACCAATATTCATGATTCTAAGCACGGGGAGTTTCTATATGCATCGATCATTATCATACCCAATGGTATAGATTTGACATATCATCGCCACAGCATTGATCATTATCATACCCAATGGTATATATTTAACATATCATCGCCACAATAGAAGATAGAATCATTATGATATCAACAGTCAATGATTAGACTGAGTAGCAATTACATTAATAACTATAAAGATGAGCCAAGACCATCATGGCTAATAGTATTTAAGTAAGCGATTAAGGAAGGGAAATGTGTTAAGAGATTTGGTTTGTTTACAAACTGATCCATTGTGTTGTAAAGAAGAGCTACGATTTGAATAGTTAATCATAGACAAAATTAACTAATAATCATTAACTATGGAAAGATGTAATGTATTGGAGAGAAGTAAGGGAGAGACATGACTTTCAAATCATGTGGATGCAACTGTTCGGTTAGTGAGATATAAAAGGAGAGTTGACCTCATTCTAGCAAAGGGGGGAGAGAAATGACTATGCCTCTGATAACGATGACAGGAAGATATACGATTACGATTCAAGGAGAAGGACGTTAGAAATGAATTAGGTGTGCCAACATTGACCAAAAGCAGCGGATAGAAGAGGGAAGCATCTTTCTTTCCAAGTCTGAGTACCCAAGTAGAGCGGGAGCAATACCAAGCTTGGATGCATGAGGAGAAAAGAAAGGCTATGATCTCATTATCCATATTTAGACTTACTCAGAATTGAGCATTTGTCTTATTGGCAAAATTGGTTACAGGCACTTGAATATACATCAGAGACGACACCATGATCGTGGCAAGAATACATATTGGGATTAGACACGTCAACTTAGTTGCTCCAAGCAATGTCACTGTCTTATTAGTATACACAGATTGTCATATCAAATATAGTGATAATTTATAATGGTTCGAATGCATTGAAATATCAGGCGCAGATCGAGGGACTTGAGGTGATTAAAATCAGAATATATGGATATCACAGGGCAATCAGAACTTCACACGTTAGAGAAGCTTTGCTAGTTGTTCACTCTAGAAGACGGGTCTATGGTAATGGAAGCAGGCCGTAGTCTAAAGTATGTCCAGTTGGACATATGTATCATGCAGCGGAAGTTAGGAGACACATTCTATGAGCTGGAAACTACATTTGGTCAGATTTAAGTCTCTGCTGTGTAAAATCTTGATCTTGTTCATTGCAAGAATATTAATTCTGAGAACCTTAAACCTGCAATTTTGGCAAGCTCCAATCTGCAGTAAGAAAAATCTGAACATACATAGGAATACTAAGAAGATTCAGGATTTAGTATCATAAATCAGGGGGACAACACTTTCAGATTGGCAGACATCATGAATCTTATCAGTCTAGCATTTTTCCCACTGTCAAAATAGAAACTATAGCAAGATAAGTTCTATCTTTCAAACTTTTCCTTGTATTATAAATTAAATATCATAAGAAAATGTCTTTAGAATTGATGAATTATATTTTACACTTCTGACATTGAGTTGGATTTGTTGTCTCAGGGCCAAATTAAGGTAAATCCCAAGTGGGGACATTACAGTCTTCCTTATTGAATAGTCCTCCTATATTTCACCATTCACGCCAAACAGGAATAATATGGCAGCCAGCAATGAAAAGGACCTGGCTACTTCAGAAGTTATTTCTACGAACTTTCTTCTTATCCTCATTGTTTATTGCCATATAGGATAGTTTTTTGCAGAACAATAAACTAACAACGGAGTAATAGGGTAACAACAAATGAATATTTAAGGCAACATATAGAACTCATAACAACATATGGCAAAATGATATATCTTTATTTCCAGCATGTCATGGATACAATAGTGATCCCGTTCTCGATACGATATGACATATATATACCACCCGGGGGTTGGTTGAGGTACCAACTGTCGGCAACTACCCACTAACTCCTACGAGAACATTACATTGCCATTTTTTTAAAACATAAAGTATTATTTAGCTGACATATTTGCCGCTTACATTAGCCCCCCCAAAAAAGAATTTGTCTTCCAGACGACTAAGACAAAATGGGAGCTAATCTACTATAGACAACTACTGAGAAGGATGAGAGGACGTCCCTAGTAGAATAGAAGACTAAGGGGTGTTCGATTGTTGTTGCAGGCGCTGTAGATGCTTGTTGGTTGCCAAGTCTCATTCTTGTGCAGTCTTGACCATATATGCGGCCTCCATGAGCTTGTTGCGTGGCTTCTCCAACTCTTGGTCTTTTCCCTTAATTACTCATCCGTACTTGCCATGCCTTCCTACAAGTGTGCTACCGTCTCCTCTAGTGCCGTCCTCAACTTTTCCTACTCATCCAACTCTTGGACGTGTTTGGCCACAACGTCTTCCAAAGATGTGTCTCATGAGTGCTCCTGAGGCAACTATTCCCTAGGCCTTTTGAATATGATCTGCCAAAGTCTTTTGCACGGCATCTGCCTCTTGAACAACCTGGTCCCACTGAGTAGTGACAGATTCCACATGAATCACTGCCAACTTTTGATATTTCAGTACCAGATCCCTGAAGGCAATCTCCATCCCCCCTTGATGATTGGAAGAGGCTAGGCTGGTCTTCTACCACCAGCTACGTGGAAGTCCATGCATCTACCATGTCCTGCGTTACTGTCTTTGGCCACCCCTTCGCCATGAAACATTTGAAAAATTCTGCTTCATACCCTCCATAAATGATAGGAGCTTCTCTACTACATGGGCGATCCAAGGGTCATGGCCAATGTCAATATTCCTTGTGATGTGTCCCACGTCGCTCAAGAACTTCGCCATCCCTTCCAATTGGGAGACACAATGTTGCATAGTGCTGAGGGGATCGTCTAGGTTGGGTTTACCTAAGCGAAGTACAAGCTCATTTGCTTCGTGAGACAAAGATTCCTCCCTTCCTGTAGGCTCGCCAACTCCCAATGGTTCTTGCTGTTCGCTCCTTTCGCCATCAGGGAGTTTCATTTCGTCAAATGGGGATGACTCGTTAAGTGGGTTCTCCAAGGGAATACCCAATGTCTGCAGCCATGAGTCGATTGTCTCCTCCCGGCCTTCTATGTCATCCCTAGGGGTGAAGTGTGCAAGTGTGCAAGTGTCACATCTGCTTGTGGTGCCATTATGGTTGGTGGCGGTGATGCTTTGACGTCCACTATCACTCATGCAGGTTCTGGTAAGGCCGTCTGAACCATTGGTTCCATTGATGGTTGCAAATTTCCAATTTCTCTAACTGGTGTTGGAGATGCATAAATGTCATGACTCGCCACTGTCTCAGGTGGTGGTGTGGAAACTGCCAATTGGGAAGCTCGAGTTTCCCCTATCCTTTAGTGGACGGTATTTCCTCGACTACCTCCACCTCGTCCTCTTTTGCAACAATCACTTCCACCCTAAAAGTGTCCTCTGTGCTTTCCCCCTCAGATGGTGATGGCTCCAGTGCCTCTTCGTCACTGGCTTCACTAGCAACAATCTCTGACTGGGGTACGCCTTGTTGCCGCTTCTTCTTGAGGGGTTGGTCTTTGCCTACTATCATGGTGTTGAGGTGCATCCAATAGAAGGTTGGCGGGTTGTAGGGTTCCACTCTCAAAAGTGGTTGCAAATGCCCTCTCTTTTCCTCCAACATCTCTATACGTACAACCTCCAAGAACAGTCCAATGGCATGATGAGACATATAAAATGCCTTGTGCTGGAGCCCCATAAATTCCCTAATCTTGTTAGAAAGTAAGGATACCCACTTGTATACGGTGCCATTCCTCAATCCATTCATCAAATATAACATCCACACAACAATATCAGACGCCCTACTTGCACCTGTAATACGACTTTTGATAACATCCATTATACATTTCCATTCTAAATTTACCAAGAAGGTTTTCTTCACCCCTCGACTACTGCCATATATCCAGATGCTATCCAGTTCCTCCTACAACAAATCACCATGACATACTAAATTCAATAGTTTTTTCATTTGTTCCAGTGGCGGTTTCTGCTTTGCCATGCTATTTGCCTTCGAAGGTATCCCAAAGACTCGAGCAAATTCCTTTGCCGAGAAAGAGATGGTGATATTGTAGCCCTGGAATTTTATTGTCGACTTGTGGGAATGTCTGTCGTACCCTACCACCATAGCCTTCAATATGGGCTCAAATTCTCAAATGTTAAATACTAGCATTTGGATGATTTTGTCCACCCCTGCACGTTTGAGATTCTTCTTCATCATGTTGTTGTCGTTAGTTTCTTGCCACCATGTGCGGTAGTCGGTACCACTCAGTCCTTCCCAGGTCAAGGTATGGATTGTCACTGGATCATCTTTTTGTACACAGGCCGAGTCTTTTTTCTTTTGCTACTACTTGGTGTCGCGATGGCTCCTAACTATAAATTTTGAACCTTAGTTTTATCTTGAGGGTTCCCAAAACTGACCGTTACCATTCTCTAGTTAGAGTTTATATGCGATTGAGTGTGCTTTTGTTTGCTCGTGCTTTTGTACAACTTCCCAGCCACCAGGTGTACAATTTTCCATGCTATAGGGAAACCATTTTTACAACCATTTTCCTGTTCTCCTCGGCCAGATGATTCCTTTCCCAGTCCATACAAAATTTTTCTGTAGGGACGTGCTTCTTCCTCGTACGGATACTCTCTCTCGTCTATATGGAAATCCTTCTTGGTCGTACGGTAATAGCTTCTGTTGTGTGTAAGAAAATCTTTCCCTCTGTTGTTTGTTGGAAAACAATCTTTCTGCCTGGTCGTATGAAAATCTTTTCTGTTGGCCATATGGAAGCAAACCTTTCAGAAATCCTCCTAAGTCTTGACTCGTTGATGTCCGTACGACCACTTGGCAATTGGTATCTTCGTACGAAATATCCTTCCCTCCTACATACGGGCTTTCATTTCCATAAGGATTATCTTCTTCCTTCGTACAGACTTTTGCCTTGCATGGAAATCGTACGAAATAGGGGGTGTACGATTGGAATTTGTTGGACTGATCCTGTATGATGCTGAATTCCACTCTCAAATTCTGACCTACTTCAAGTTGGTGAGAATTCCGTATAGCGTATGGATGGGCTTTACCTCCTTGATGCAAATTCCGTATGGTGCATGAACACCGTGCTTCCATTTGCAAAATCCTTTTGTTGTTCTTGCAAAATCTGTACGATTTGCCTGTTGATGCCTCCAACATTCTTAGCCATCTCTTGCTTGAATGATTTGGAGTGGTTAGGTGGACGGATTTACAATGACCTTTTGCTTTTGCCTTTAGGGTTAGGGTTAGGAATTGATATCTTATGAGCTTTTTATAAAACCCCTTCCTTTTTATTTTATTTAAGTTTTCTCCCCTTAACTTTGTTATTTCCTTCATTTGCTTTAATTTTTTCATCAATTCTAACTATTTCTTTTTAATATTTAGAACCACCCTTTTTCTAATTTTAGCATTTTTTTTCAAAAAATATTTTCGCCAATATTTTTGTACACTAGAATATTTGAATTTCATTTTTCATATCTTCAACATTTTTCGGTAATTATGTTTGACTTTAAATCTTTCCAGACTGCTTTTGCATGGTTGAATTCCTAGCTTTACTAGAGCAATTGCTTTTTTCAATTTCCTAGCTCTTCTCTTCGTGATCCCCCTTCTGGAACGCTTCTCCATCATTCTTTTGTGAGCCTCTCTCTTCTGCTTTTTACTAGGCTCCTCTTCATCATTAGTTTCCATCTTTTGTTTTACCCCTGTCAGGTTCTCTTCGAGTTGCATTTTTATTTCTGAGTCGTATTGCCACCAGCAAGTGAATGGCGACCGCTTCTAGCACTCTTGCTTGTAGCACGCACCCTTATATTCTAAGTCAAATACTTTATCCACCAAGGGTGCTGGCCCGACCCCTTTATACCATCCAATGATGTACCATCCACTATATGTTGGTACCATGTAAGCTCTTCCCCATGAATTTGTGGTGGGCAGGCCGGGTTGGGAATCACTCGCGATAGCGAGTTGGAAATTGGTTCCTTGTTTCTAGGATGCATTTCTGCAACAAAACAATCTTCTGGCTTAATCACCATTTTTAGGCATGGGCCGAGGGTCGCTCTGTACTCGGCAAGGTCAATTTTTTCCTCCAAATCTTCCTCGGTCTCCTCTGGTACCTTCCGTTTAGCAGCCTCTTCCGCCTTCTGTTGTGGTTCAACTTCTTCATCAATTTCATTAGCCAAGTAGGCTTGATGGGTTCCTTTATATAGAGCTTTCCAGTGCCAATGGTCACCGAGCCTCACTCATAAGGCCGACATGTCAAAGTACGCATTTGTGAGGTGCTTATGCACCTGTGGTACCGCCACAGCTTCCACCTGCTTCCACACCATCCTCTCTTCTAGGAAGGTTATAGGGTCAGCCCAGTCCTCATCGACCCAATATGGTTCTCCCTTAATCATGGGATCCTCTTCGAGCACATTGCTCCTTCCGATTGTCCAATCACCTCTCATGACCTAGCCCAACATATTGATGGCCATAATAGGGTGCTCTCGTTCTTTGTAAATTTTCAACTTCAAGCCGTTTACTGGATCACGGATAGGATTGTCGTCCAATGTTGATAGTTTTATTGCACCATTCTTGCCAACTTCCCTGATTTTATATGGCCCCAACCAACGAACTTTGAGCTTATTGGGACGAAGTTCATTACGACTGTTATATTTTAATACTAACTATCCCGGTCGAATGTTCATTCGTCAGAGGTGTTTGTCTTGCCAAAACTTTCGTCGTCGTTGGGCCACCTCAGTTGCCCATTGTGTCGTCATTCTCCCTTCATCTAGCTTGGTAAGGTTTAGGAGTTGTTCATTCAAGCTCTCGACATCACCTTGATGGTTCTGTAACTGCAATCCATAGGATCGGTACAGTATACTCTGCTAGTAACACCGCTTCCTGCCCGTACATGAGTTCGAAGGATGTGTGACCTGTCATCATCTTGTACATAGTAGGGTTCACCCAAAGTATCACTGGAAGCCGCTCCTCCCAATCTTCCTGTTCCACCCCACATGACTTGTAGATAATTGATACAAGAACTTTTTTCGTTGATTTTGCCCAGCCATTCGCTCGGAGGTAGTACGGACTTGACAGGTTGTGGAATATTTTAAATTCAGCTGTCATAGTCCTGATTGATTCACAAAATGTACCCCAAGGTTAGTGGTAATATGAATTGGGATGCTAAACCTCGTGGCAATTTGTTTGTAGAGAAATCTTGCCGTGTTGATGATGGTATTTTCCAGGAGTGCCCTTGCCCATGCCCACTTCATGAGGGGTACTTAGTGGCGACTATGATGCATCGACATCTATGCGTACTGCTCGCCTTCAGTGGGCCGATGAAGTCAAGACCCCACCTTTCATATAGGTCTTGTAGCTGGTATAGAAACAAGAGCATGAAATCCCTCTTCAACGACTTACTTGCTCTTTGGCATGTATCTAACCCCACAACCCATTCTCGAGAGTGTGGAGAGTTGGTCAGCATAACCCTGCTAGTAACACTTTCCATGCAGTGGTGTGCGGTCCCATGTGGCCTTCGAAAAGCCCTTCATGTGCTTCCTTTAGTATGCCCAAAATTTCTGCTTGCGTCACACATCTCAGGCTCTGGTTGGGTCCCATCTTGTACAGTAAGCCATTGATCAATTGAAATGTTTAACTTTTCAATGCTAGCTTCCATCGTTCGTTCGGTGGCAAATTCCTCGGAAATGTAGAGGTGGACAAGTACTCGCCAATGTTTTCATACCATGGAGGCAACATTGATATCTGGAATAAGTGAGCATCCGGGAAGTCCTCATTCACCGCCTCCGAAAGCTCTCCCAACTTGATTCTTGAGAGTTGGTCTGCAATGACAGGACTCTTCCTAGGTCGTACGATGATGGTGAAGGTGAACTCCTGCAAGAGTAGCCACTTGCTCACCCTTGAATGATCGACTTATTTACCAAGTACACGAGTGCCTGATGGTCCACATAAAATGTGAAGGGTGTCGCCAATAGGAACTGCCAAAACTTCTGTACGACGTACACCATGCCAACTGCCTCCCTCTCGGTCATATTGTAGTTCCGCTTTGCCTTGGAGAGTAGCCGGCTAGTGAAGAAGGTTGGGTGGTCTAACCCTTGTTCGCCCACTTTTGCCAATGTGGCACTGTTAGCATAATTGGAAGCATCCACATGTACGTGGAACTCCTTGTCCCAATAAGGGTATGCGAGGATAGTTGCGCTTACCAATTGGGACTTGAGTTCTCTGAAGGCCTCTTCTTGTTCAATTGCCCACACGAACAACTCTCCCTTCCGTGTCAGATTGTCGAGAGGATAAGAGATTTGTGCAAAATTCTTAATGAATCTCCGGTAGTAGCCCATGTGTCCAAGGAAGGATTTCACTCCAGTCATGTCCTCAGGACTCTCCATTGTAATGATGACCCCTACTTTGTCAGGATCTATCTTCAACCCTTCCTTACATACAATGTGGCCAAGTAGCTTCCCTTGGGGTACCATGAACCAACACTTCTTCGGGTTTAGGGCCAATCGTGCCTTTCGGCACATCTCCATACATTCTTTGAGTATTGTGAGGTGAGTTTCTTGCGAGGTATAGATGGACCAATCGTCCAATAAGGCCTTAAAATGCCCTCCTGACATTCTGTCAAAAATATGCGATATAAGCCGTTGGAAGGTGGCTGGGGCATTACATAGGCAAAATGGCATTCTATTGTATGCGTACACCTCCTCTTCTACCACAAACGTGGTTTTCAACTTGTCTTCCTCCGCAATACTAATTTGGTTATAGCCTAAAAACCCATCCAGGAACGAATATAATCTGGTGAACAGTATTGGGAAAGGGTCTGTGATGGTACCTGCATTCAGGCACCTGAAGTCTACACATCCTGATCTAGTTTGCCTCTTGTTGTGACGTCTTCACACATCGCCCCATTGCAAATGGGGACCCCCACTTTCCGCGTTTTAGAGTAAAAGTTTTGCCTAGTTTCCTAGTGTTTGGCTTTGCTTATGAGAGGGTTTTTGAAATTTGAATAGGTTCACATGTTTAAAATGTCAAAATATTAGAGTGATCCTGAGTTTTGCCTAAGTCTAGGGGTTGCCTTAGGGTTTTGATTTATTCTTGCTAAGTGTTGAGTTTTAATTTTGCCTTGACATTTAAGCGTAAATGCGTCTAAGCGTGGTAAGTCGGTGATATTTTTGTGCCTAAGCGTCAAAAGGTCCTTTAGGGGTTATTTTCCTTCTCCTAGGAAGTTTTTGATTAGGGGAAAAACAAGTTTTGAGGGGACCTGAAACCCCATACAACAGGTTTTGGAGGAACCCGAAACCCAATAGATTTTACCGGGATCTAGAACCCAACAAAGCAAGCTGCTAAAAGAAATAAACAATGAAAAACCGCAGCCAAAATCCAGCAAATATGACTAACACCAACAACATCCAGCATAGTCATGCCACACCAAACAAAGCTACAACTCCAAACTATAGCACGGAAGAGTAATTATCAAGGGTATAACAAGCACCCTCAACCAACTTTTAGGGTTTTGAAAGGTACCCCTAACCTTCATTAACAACAGCAGATTATAGCAGATATTCATACAATTTGAATCTGACCAGTAGGGGTTTTGAGAGGCTCCCTCAACCTTCAAACTGGGTTTTAAAATGGAACCCCAAACCAGCAACCAAGGGTTTTGCCAGGCACCCTCAACCTTAAATGAAGAGCTCAGAACACCAAACAAAAGATTTCCCCTAACCAAAGACAACAGAAAGACAAACTGGGCCCTTTAAAACTATTAGCAACCGACCTGCCTGTGGGATAAACCAGGAACCCACAACTAGAAAAAGGGGGAACAAAGACCCCAAAAACCAGAAGGAAGAAGGCCAAACCAAGAAACAACAAAAAGGAACCAGTCCAGGAGACAAGCTGGGAGTCTGGGAAAAAGAACTTCCAGACCCACCCAAGGAGACACCTTTGAGAGATGAAACATGCAGCCATAGCTAGTAGCAAGAGGAGCACCAAAAGTCGAAAATCCCCAACATTCCATCTCTCCACCTCAATAGGAAAGAACTCCACCTCTACAGGACGAAGAATGAAGCAGAAAGACAACAACCAGTGCTCTCCAGCAGCAAGCAAAAACTAGTCCTTTCCCCTCCATCAAATGTCCACCTCCATAAAAAATATGGTCACCTCTAACAGACACGGATGGGAAAAGAACAAGAGCCAAGAAACCCCTCTCAAAGGTTCACACCAAAGACAACTCTCCACCTCAATAGGAGAGTAGCCCAACAAAGAAGAACCAACAAAAGAAGCTCCTTCGAAAAACCAGAGCCCCAAAGGCCAAAATTGCAAAAAATCCTCAGCATAGAGGAAATGAGAGAACACAAAACAGCAAAAGAGCCTCTCCACAAGAGATCTGCCAGGGTCCCAGATCTTCCCAGACACCCAAAACGCCTCCATTGCTGCCGCAGCCTCCACTCCTTCCTCTGCACCAAACTCCTCCACTCACCATTCCAACAAAGAAGAGCCACGAAGAGCCCCATCAAACAGAGTTCGCGGCATGGAAGGTGAAAGGAGGAGAGGGAGGAAATCATCCTCATCCGCAGCACCGTCTTCCCCATCTTCTGCAACTCCTTCGCACGAAACCCCTCCCGCTCCCGCTCGCCCGCTCCCGCTCTCCATTTCATTCAGTGTTGTTCTTCTCCTAGGAAGTTATTCAAGTCAAATGTGCACTTTATCTTGATGAAATCCATATTTTCTCACTCAAATTTTGATAACTTTGGCTAAGTCCCGATGCGTAATGCTGAAATTTGAAGTGTCCAGATGATTTTGAGTGGTTAAACTGTTAAATTCCGGATGAAAATTCATGTTGTAAGGGTCAAAATGTCGAAATTCCAGACTGGAGATGGTTTTCCCCCAACATTCCTGATGACCCATGATTTTCCTCCGCTCAAAATCCCGACTACTGGTGTGGGTTTCCACTGGATTCTTGATAGACCTAATTTTTCCCCCACTCATTATCCAGACATGGGGGTGATTTTCCACCAGGATGCTCAAAATTTGACTGTGTGGGAATTTTTCCTGATGCCTATCAATTTTCCACCAGGACTGTGGATGACTTTAATGAGGACTAAAATGATGATTCCTGATGCCTATCGATTTTCCACTGGGGCTTTTATGACGAGATTTTGAGGATTTTAATGCGGATAGTGATTCCAGACCTTAGGCGAATTTCCACAAGTGATGATTTTATTGATTTTGGGTCCGGATAATTGTCTAGATAGGGGTCGATTTTCCCCCTAGGTGATTTTTTGTGCTAAGTGGCAAGTTTGAATTGGAATTTTCACTCCAGGCGTAGATCGATTTTCCCTTGGAGACAATTTTGTGCAATGTTGGTGAAATTTTGATGAAATTTTCACCCCAACATGGGGCGATTTCCCCCCAAATGAGCATTTAATAATTTTTTCAATGGCAATTAAAATAGATTTTCCCCTAAAGGTCATTTTTGATCTAAATTTTAAAATCTTTTTAATAAATTGACTCCACATTTAATTGTTTTTACAAATGATGACGATTATTTAAAAAATAAAAACAATTATTTAATGAGTTGCAATGATCATTTAATAATTAACTATTTTCCTAATGCAAATCGATTTTCCCAGTCAAGTATAAAATGCAAGTTTTTATCCCACATTGCTTGTGTGGTGAAGTGTCAAGGAGAGAACAAGAATAAAAGGACCCAGCCAACATTAAAATATTATTATAAGTGCTGATGGTGATGGCTAAGCGGCTGATCGAAGGCAGATTGAAGGTCCCAACTGGGCGATATTTGCCCAAGTGTCCATTGGACACTATTTTTGGAAGCTAAGTTGGAGATTTGAAGAGTTTGTTTGCCCAATCAGACTTGGGCGGTTCCATTGAGGAGAGCTACAGAAAGTATTGGTGGCCGATTAACCATATTTTCTGCAAACTTGAAGTGACGCCACCATTGGAGGAGCTACAATTTTATTTGGGAGGCTGATTCCTCCATATCTTGATAAATTTTGGTGATATTTTTGAGTGTTAAGGTGCTGCCATTATTTTCAGACCTTGCTGGGCGCCATTGCTGGGAGTGATTTGACCTCCATTGTTGGCTGAAAACTTCATTTTCAGAATTATTTCTTCGCTTCCAGCCACTTCATCCCTAGGCAATTTCACTTGGAGGTCATTTTGGGGCCATTCTAAGGTGGTTTGGAGGCACTTTCTGAGTATACCATTGCTGGTGTAAAGTCTGAAACCTCATTTTCAGGTTGTCTTCAAACTTATCCATCATTTCCAGCCATCTCTCCATTTGGAAAATTTTACTTGGGCGTCATTTTTTTCTGAGTTTTTTGGGCATTTGGTGGAGCTTCCATTGCTGATCAAAGTCGGAAACTTCACTTTTAGATTTGTCTTCAGACTTAGATATTCATTACCAGCCCTTTGTTCGTGCCCAGGTTTGACAAACTTCACTTTGGGAAGGTGAAATCCATCAAATACAGGTGTTTCCTATGACTGCGACAAGTATAAATGACTGATTTATTGAAGTTGCAGGTTGACTTCAGACATTGGGCAGCCATTGTTGGACCTTGGAAGGGTGTCTTCAGACTTCAAGAACTAAAAATCAAACTTTCTTTCGGGCACCAATTTTGACATTTTTCCGAGAATACCAAGTTATCTTCAGTCTGAAACTTCATTTCCAGCCACATAGATGTGCCCAGATGTGACCATTTTTGAGTTTTGAAGGTCAAAATAATTCAAATGCAAGCATGTGACATGGTTGTGACCACTTCCAGCCATTGATATTCATCATTTTCAGAGTGTCTTCAGAACTTTTGGAGCCATTTTCAGACTTTCAGACGGTGTATTCAGACTTAAGAATTAGAAAATCAGATTTCAATACACCATTTTATGAGTATTTTTCAGATATTGGAGGGCGTAATTAGATCAGTCCTCTGAAAATCAGACTTTTATTACAACTTTGATATCAAAACCAATCACTTTCTGAGTGTTTTTTAGATCTCCAAGTGATATTTTCAGACCTGGAAATTCATTTTCTGGCACCAAATCATACATTTTGTAAGTTTACATGGGTGTCTTTAGACTTGGCAATTGTGACCAGACTTATCCTAAGTCTGAAAATCAGGTTTTCTTGAGGAGAATTTTCCAAATTTCAATCCAGACCTTCATATTTTCCAGAATTGGTGTTACAATTTTCTTAGATTACCTATCACATGTTGGTACAAGTGTCGGGAACAAAGTCCCTATGAGGTTCTAGTTCTCCATTGGATGTTCAAGGACAATGAGTTCGAATGAGTGTCGGATTTCCACCGAAGGGTGGAATTACAAAGGAAGGAAGTTGTCCAGATAGACATCAAATTTCCACCAAGTGAAAAAATGGATAGGGATAATGTAGATGTTTTGAGGACTGATCCGTTCGTATGCAGATGGATTTCCCACCTAGGTTGAAATCAAGTTTATCCCATAGGTGTTTAATTGAATACTTATTTGTTTTGCAGGACTGTTATGAGGAAGAGAGGCATGATGATCAAGGCTTGAGGTGAAGGAAGATGCGTGCAATGCGGATGAGGAAGATGAACATTTCAAAGATCGGATGAGGATTTCAGGATAGAGATGAAGATGAAGACTAGATCAATCATGAAGAAGACTTCACCTTGATGGTGAACAAATAAAGGAAAGCAAGTTCAAGACATGAGCACAAAGGGATTTCACATCAGGAAATCTGGAACTACATCAATGAATTTCAATATCAAAGAGCGCCAAGGAAGGAAATATTTCAAGATTCCAAGACTGGGAAATTTTCCAAACATAAGGAGGGAATAGTTCATGGAATTCCTTAACATAAGGATGAAATTCAAAGTATCACAAGGAATTCCAAACATTATGAAGAAGAGGAATGTTCAAGGCAAATTGATTAAGTGTACAATGCAAGCTGAGGTGGCATCCTAGTCACCATTCGTTCAATCAAAGTTTACGAAGTCAACGTTCATTCAAGGAGGGAATAAGTGACACATGGCGCTACATCAAATATTATTTATCTTACCTACCCTCCTTTCTTATTGGCCAATGTAATGGTGGTTGTAACAAACCCTAATTAGGGTTTTATCTTGTAATCTTGTCCGTTGATCTTGAATCAATCTGAGCCATTCATTTCTTTTGAGGCTCTATATAAACTCCAATGCCTTTCATTTGTAAGCGAGAGATTTTTGAGAATTGTTGGTAGACGCTGCAGATTTGAATATAAATCATTGTTCGACTTGATGGTGATTTTGTTTAAGTATTGTTTTGCATTCAAGGTTCTCAATTCCTCCAAGTTAGATTAGAATTTGCTTTCAAGTTTGTTAGATTGAATGAAAGAATTTGTTGAATATATTTGTGTGGAATTTATTTATCCATACCACTAGCCTCTTGCTGATTGTAAGTGTGCCGTGCATGATCAACTGGAAATTTATGCCAACTTAACTTTGATTATTATACGTCCATTTTTATGCATCAACTTGGATGGTATCAATGTTTGATGGTAGTAATTTGAATATCTATGAAACACACCTTAGATGATTGCACTAAGCTTGTGTCAAAATCTGTTCGACTTGATGGTGAGACCTTGCCTAGTTTGATTCCACTGAATTTGTTCATCACTTCTTGCATTCTAGGCTTAGAATAGATTTTCTAACCCTATTCCCTTTTCCCCCTTTTTTAGAAAGTCTTGTTAGAATTGAATCAAGAACTTTAGTGCAAAATCCTAAGTCATCGACTAAGTCACCAGGTTTGGCCAAATTTCTTCCTTGAAGTTCGAAATTCGCCGAACATTAAAACGGGGTATAAAATTCGTATAAATTCGTTCAAATTCGTATATTGGAAAAAGTAAATATTTTTTAATCGCGATTTTAGGGTTTTTTCGGTATTTTTTTTTATAAATGAGCACCTGAAGTGTGGAAGCCGCGGGAGAAGTGTGGAAGCCGCGGGAGAAGTCGCAGGGGAAGCATGGAAGCCGAAGGAAGCGACACAGTGAGTTCGCCTCGGCCCTCTGCCACCTTGTTCGACGCCCTGCAATCTCCTTGCCTAGGTAGGCTTTGCTGAAATTTTAAGGTTAGATTTTTTTTTTTTATTGGATAAAAGTTAAAACTAATATTTTTAGGTTATTCAAACAAAATATTTTGTTTATTTTGTATATTGTAATGTGACATTACAATATACAAAATAAACAAAATATTTTGTGTATTGTTTATTGTTTATAATATTATATTATTTAAACAAAATATTATATTGTTTAAGACATTAATGTTTAGTTTTTATTAAGACATGATATATAGTTTAATATTATTGTATTAAATTATTAATTGTTTTGACATATGTTGTTTATTATTTATATTATTTGATTTTTTAATTTTTATTTATTTAATAAAGTTAAAAGAAAATATTAATAATTATTATAGTGTTGTTTAAAAAAATGTAGTGTATTATTATTTTATTTTGTTTATAAATTTAGTAAAAAAAAATAAAAAATTAGTCTTTGTTTATTTTTTGCTAAAACATTTAGAATATATTAATAAATATTTTATTAAAATTTAGTATTTCTATTTTGAAAGGTTGAAATAAATGTAGTGTTTATTTTGTTTTTTAATTTTTCTTTCCAAACATGCAGATTTTCATTTAATGGCTCCTCCTAAATCAAGTTCTGAGGCATGGAAGCATGTGACCCGAAATGGAACTCACATCAAATGTAACCTATGTGAGGGAACTATAATTGGAACTTTAACAAGGCTTAGGGACCACTTCCTTGCTAATAGAGGGGGTCCAGGTGGAGGTGTTCAAGCATGTATAGGTGCGACTTCAGAGCTTAAAGCTATTCTAGAGAAAGAGTTGGCTGCTTCAATGGTAGGCAAAATGAAGAAGGCACAAAAGAAACAGAGAATTGAAGGAGATATATCTAGATTCACATCTATCCTGTCTTCCTCTTCTGTGCAATCCAAACTGGTGAGCATATCAAAACAGAGTGGAACACTGAACAACTTTTGGAAACCAGTAGAGAAACAACAAGTGGATGATGCAGTTGCTGATTTGTTTTGCACAAGTGCTATTCCATTCAATGTTGCAAGAAATCCACATTTTTGTAATGCAATTCACAAAATTGCAGAGTTTGGCAAAGGGTACACATCCTCAGGTTCAGAGGCTATCAGGACAACTCTTTTGCATATGGTGAATTTAATTCGAATTTTATACATTTTGAATTTTTTCCTCATCGAACTTCATTCGAATTTCGAAGCTGTCGAACTTCGAATTTGAATTTGAACCTGGTGACTTAGGTCATCAACACACCTATTCTAATCGATGATAAGATTGAGCATTCATGTTCAACGTAAGTCCCCTTGTGATTCCATCATTATCACATCAAACCACTGAACTTATCCACATGTCAAGACCTGACATTTCGTAACCTTGGAGTTGTCTCATTTGATCGCGAAGCATAGTATTTGAGAGACTTTGTTCAAGAGAGGATAAAATACTTTGATATTTTATTTTGTGTTTGTATGTGCGTAAAATACACATCAACACCTCCTTTCTCGGGGAAATAACAATTGGTGGCACCCACTCGCTTGTTTCCACCTTGAAGATAATGCCAACTTCTAACATTTTCTCGATCTCCTCATTCACCTTTGCAGCATATTTCTTGTTCATTTTGTAGGGCCTTTTCCGTACGGGTTGTGCACCTGGTACGAGAGGGATTCTGTGTATGCATAATTCTGGAGGTACCCCTTTTAAATCTTTGTATGTCCATGCAAAGGTATCTTTGTACTCAAGAAATATCTTGAATGCTGCCGCTTTCAATATGGGGTTGCTTCGGATTATCCTCCTCCCCCAAGTTTACTTTTTTTAATTTTTGGTTCTTCATACTTTGATGGCCTTATCTCTTTCAAATTGATGGGCTAGGGCATCATCCACTTTCGCCACTTGTATTCTCTGTACTTTGGCAAAAAGGTGGTACTTTCCGTACCTTCACCAACCTCTTCAATTTCGCTAATTTGTAACATGTTGCATTTTGGGTGGAAAACCTCATAGTCCTCCATTTGCTAGTGGAATAGCCCGTTGAGAGAGCTTGTCTCATCCTTCGAGCAACCTTCCAGTTCCAGTACCCTTTCGTCATTAGGTTCCATCCTTCTCTTTCCATCCTTAGAATCCCATTCATAGTCATTAGAGTCCGAGTTGGAGGATGCCAACTCTTCACTTACGGGCTGATTCTTCAAATCAATGACATACTTCCGTCCTCGCTCTCGATGGAGAGTGTATTTCTTTTCCAATTGTGATTTGCTTTTGCGGTGATTAGCCAACCCCTTTTGAGGAGGGCATCGTACACCTTCTTCTTGAGTGGGATGACCACGAAGTTGAGGAAGAAGTGTTGGGTACCGATACTAACCTTATGTGCCATGAGTGTCTCGTGTGGCTTAATGTCGTGCTGGTAGGTGCGTACCAGTTGGAAGGTTGGTGGCGAGAGTGTTGGCTTACCCAACGCCTTCCATATCTCCTCCGACAACACGTTCACTCTAGAACCTCCGTCAACGATGGTATTAGTCAACTTCCGCCCCATTATTTCCATCTTGACCATAGTAGGCTTCCTTCCAATACTTACGGTTAATAGCATGGGATTGGTGGTTGAGTCCCCGGGTGACTTTGCTGTTGGCTTCTGTGTTCGTTCACAATCCTCTTGATTGGCTATCTCCTCATCGACAAGGTTGGTGATGGTCATCTTCAACTGAGGCATGGTCTACAGGAGGTCCGATACCCTTACGGGTACGGTGGCTTGCAACATTTGTTTCATTATGGTCTTTTCGGACTCCGATCGTAGAAGAGTATTGGCGGCATCATGTGAGACCCTTCTTTCTTTTGCCATTGCTCTTTCAATGTCCATCTTTGCCTCTCAAAGTTGCTCTTTTTTCGTACGAGGATCAGGATATAGTGCCTTCTTGGTTTGGAGCCTGGTCATCGCCAGTTTTTCCTTGTCTAGCACTTCCATGTCTAGCATGTTTACTCCCTTTTGCTTCGGGCAGTTGGTGTCCTCGTGGTTTTCAAGTCCACGCCATTTGCATAACAACTCCACGTTGTTGCTTTGGCAATTCTGGTAGTCTTGCACAAAGTGACCCCATTCATTGCAACTGCAGCATTATATCATGGATCTACCCTTCGCGTCATACTGTATTCTCCTTCGTGGGGCATTGTTATTGCTGTTGTTATTCCCTCACCTATTGTTTTGGTACCACTAGGAGATGCATTGGAGTTGGTAGGGGGGTTTTGGAGGTGTGGCTAGAGGGGTTGTTTGTTCCCCTTGGGCGAAGAGCATTTGTGTGCTCCTTGTTTTTAAGTTGTACGGGCACTCCTTAATGGAGTGTCCTCGTACCTGAGAGATGTCAAAAAATGATTTCTTTAGGCAAGTGCCCTTGGTATGGCCTTCCACCTTGTAGTTAGTGCACCACAATTACTTACTTTCCTTGATACTCCTTTTCTGCCTTATCCATCATCCGCAACATGTCTCTTTGAAGAGCTTGTACGGTTTTAGACTCCTCGTCGCTACTTTTCATGCTATCATCAACACTTTTCTTCCCTTTGGATGTTTTACTCTCTCTCCCAATGTCCATCGCTTGGTTGTAGGCTTCTGTGTACGATTGTAGAGGAACCACTTTCATTTTCCTTCTGAGGGACGAGACAAGTCCCTCCACGAACCACCTCTTCTTCAAGCCATCGGCTGACTGTTGTTCCATCTTGTTCAACAATTCTTTCAGCCTACGATTGTAAGCGCGTACACTCACTTTTCACTTGCTTGGTATTATAGATTTCGGCCACAATCTCATTGTCATCCCTCAGGAGTTTGAATTTCTCTATGCCTTCTTTAATTCACTCCACCCAACCTTCTCCTTGGCATCTAGATCCAAGTACCATTCAATAGCAATTCCTAGAAGCATGGCGGAGAATGCCTTCAACCAATAATCTTGGTCATCTTGGCCATTCGCCTCCCATATCGTTATACATGTTTTACAATGATGTACAGGGTCCTTCGATCCATCTCCTATGAACTTTTGGAAGTTTTTGCCTCTTTGGGTTATTCTGGTTGTGCAACATTGTCATTGTGTAGAAGGTATCATGTGCCGCCTGGAAGGTACCATGTGCATTTGACCAGATTGGACCGTCTTGCTCTCCGCGTCCCCATACCTCTATTGCGCTCTAGACCACGTGTGAGCTCTCTACGCGTCCACTTTCTGCGTCTTCTGCGCCTTGGTCGCCTTCGTTTCTATAGTCTCTTCTTCTCGGAGTCTTCGACTCTAGCCCTCCTATTCTTGATTGCTCCACTAGGGATAGATTTCCAATTAGGTATAGGTTCATTATAAAGATTTCGGCAACCTCGTCTTCAAGGTTCTGTGCTTCCCCTTCATTACGTACGGAGTGTACAGACAATCTGTTCTCAAATTCTGTTCTAGAGTCATCACTGAAAGTAGGGTGTGCGGCCTGGTCAGCAAGATCTTCCTCTGCTATGTTTGGAAGTGGTAGGTTCCTCACAACCTCTACCAACACGTTTCACGTACAAGGTCTCTGCCTCTCTCGACTACGGCTTCTATTTGCACTCCTACTCCTACTTCTTGCTGGACTCTTTGAACCTTAAAGGATTCTTCTTAACCGTAGTCTCCTTTTACTTTGTTCTCTTCCTCACACAAACACAACACACATCTCGAAGGCCTAAGTCTGCTCAACTTCTGTAATCTGTCCCAAGTAAGTGGTCTGCGTTTCCAGGCAATCCACAATAAAGCATTAGCTTTCGGAAGCCCAAGCTTGTACCAGATTCACTTAGCAGATAAAAAGGAAGCAACATCACAAAAATAATTTGTGAAGGCATCTTTGATAGTGACCTCGTTGCTGCCTCTGAATCTCCACATCATTTTGTCTTCTTTGGTACTATCCCTGATGGGCTATCTATCAAGTTTGAATGAAAGGGATCTGCAAGCAGTTGCAAACTCAGGAGCAGGCGGCACAAGAATCTTCTATTGCTGCTGTCTACCAATGTCATCAAGGTAATTGCAAACACAATCTTCCAGTGTGTCTTCAAAGTGGCTGACCAAAGGGGGCAAGGCAGGCAAAGTCTGAAGAGGACAATCTTCTAGCCATCAATCAGGCCAAAATTTAATCTTTTGACACTGTTGCTGAGTCTCCACAAAACATCTGGGGCAATAAGGCCAACACAAGACTTCAAAAGGTCCAAACAGTAGAGCCAACAAGAACATCTGCATTGAATAAATTGTCTAAATCATTGCTCAAATATTTTGCTTACAGAATCCTACTCCATTGCCTGTTGTTCTTCTCATAAATATGCCAGATGAGCTTAACCTCAAGAGCCCTGTTCATTCTAACACACCTTCTCAAACCAAGCTCCCCACACCCTTGAGTTTTGCATACCTTTGAGTCTTTGACCGCTTAACCAAACTGAATTTAAAAGAATTTTTGCTGCCCCTCCAAACAAAAAGAGTGTTGGGTCCATTCCAAAATGCTACCCAATTACTAGGAATTTGGAAGACCAACATTGTGTACAAAGGGATAGCAGCCAAAGCAGACTTGATAATAGTGATCCTCCCTGCCAAGGAAAGCCAATGCCCCTTCCATGAAGCAAGCTTTCCTTGCACTCTATCTACCACGATAGTCCAGTCCGCAATCTTAGCTCATTGACTGAGAAGGATTATACCAAGGTACCTACTAGGAAGGCAGTCCATCTCAAACCCTAGGATGCTTTGGATATCCAATCTTTCGAAACAATTCTGCTTCTGGAAGAAGATTCTAGACTTGGAGCAATTCACAACCTGACCAACAACAGACTCATAAGGGGATTAAATCCACTTAAAGCTCCTGACCTCCCTAACCGTAGCCTCACCGAAAAGAAGAGCATTATTATCGAATTGGAGGTTAGTAACTTTGTCAAAGCCACCTAAAACTTGCAGATCAATGAGTGACCCCCTGCAAGCTTCGTCCTTGTTTCTCTACCTAAAGCCTTATCAAGAATGATAAATAAAAACGGGGATAAGGGATCCCCCTGATGAAACCCACGTTTGGCATTGAAGGATTTAGAAGCAACTCCATTGACAAGAACAAAAAAGGAAGCGGAGGAAATGATGTTGGTTGGCACGGTCTTTCTCATTTGTGTACCTGCTTGGTACTCATGGTTTCCATGTTTCTTTTGACCTTTTTGTAGTTGATATTTGAGGAAAAATAAATAGAAGAAAGAGATTTTGAATACTCAAACCAAACCCTGATTGGACTGGGTGGTGGAGTGAACATTTTTGGTTGTCTTTCTTGATGCAACTGTAACAGTAGAATCCTCTTAAGTGCTGCCCAAAATGTTATGCTCTCCCAACATTGTTGGACATGTCCGAATTCTCAACCTTTACTGTGGTCTGGTCATTTCATATGGTACTTTGGTAGCCTTCAAGCTCCCTTTTTTCCTGTCTGATTTGTAATGTCCCCAGTTTGAAATATAATTTAATAATAAATAATAATAATAAAATTAAAGTACAAAAGAATAAAATAAAATTTAAATTAAAATATAAAAGAATATAATTAAATATAATTAAAATTTAATTAAGTTAATGAATGGTCAAAAGTCATGAAATGAAAAGTTGTGACTCTCTCAAACATGAGATATAGAAGGGAGAAAAGAATCTCATTTGAGAGGGGGAGAAGAGAAAATGGAAGAAGTAAGGAGCATTTAAATTAAGGAAAGATTAATGGAAGAAGAAAAGGAATGGGAAGTAGACAAGGAAGTGGCTGCACTCTTTCAAAAGGGTGCTAATTGTGAAAGGTTGTGTCTCTTGCCAAAAGGCATACATGATGAAGAAGTGTGACCTCTCCCTCACATTGGAAGATATAAAGGGAAGAAGGTTCATTTGAGGAAGGGATCAAATAGAGGAAAAAACAGTGCTTTATATGTGAAGAGGTGTGATCTGCAATTGTGGAGCAAATTAGTTCTGAAGGGTTATGACCCTTGCAAAGACAATGAACTCAATGAAAGGACGTGACTCTCCCATCATGAAGATATTAATAGGAGGGAGATCCATTTGTTGAAGGCATCAATCCATCGATAAAAGGAATATCTTTCAGCTACGCAGAAAACAATTAGCATTGCTTCTCATAAAGAGCAGATCAGTCATAAGGTATCAAACAGATCTAATAAGCATGGGTGTCCATATGAGCAGATCAACACATTATATCATTGAAGAGGTCAGATCTGACATTGATAATCAATTCAGGCATACAACAGTTTAATGTCTTATATATTAGATGAAGGAAATAATGATTAATATGTGTATGAATAATGCTATCAATCAGGATTAAGGAATAAGAGGATACAAGAAGGGGAAACAGCGGTGAGGTCCTCTTTTAAGTACGCCACCTCATGGTGGTGACCAAATGGTCCCATGAGGCCAAGGGGGCACAAGGAGTGTTGCCTGTGGGCTTAGGAGGGAAGGATTCTCGGGACACCCTACTGTAATCGTCCTGACTTCCCTGTCACGATTAGTTATAAGATTAAGGAATTCAGATTATATGGGGGGAGATAAAGGAAGGATGGTGAGGGGAATGACTACAGGAATCCTCACTAGGTACGCCACCTCATGGTGGTGACCGGATGCCCCCATGAGGCCAAGAGGGATTGAATATCCACTCTTGGGCCTAGGATAGAGGAACATTCAGACACCCTAACATACCCTTTATCTTAGTCTCCTTGTGGTTGAGATTCATCATTAAGTTATGTCAATCTTATAATCAAGTTAATGTTCCTAAACCCTAGTAAGGAGATCTATGTTTTGCTTACTATTTCTAATAAAAGATTTGTTTACTTATGTTTTCAATGATTATATAAAATGTTTGCAGGACCTCAATTTGGGTGTTCTAAGTTAGTACGCAACCCTATTCCATCTCCTACTTCCTTGGAAATTTGATAGGGCAAACTCAGGGCATTTAATAAAAAGGGACATTACACAATTCTCTGCCATTGTGCCCTTGTTTTCTTGCCTTACAATAGCAATTCTTTTATATTGAGTATTGCTCTTTTATGCTCCTCTTTCTTCTTCAGTGAGGAAGATGTCAGGCTTTGTCTCAAAATAAATACTTCAATTTGAGGGCGTTTGGTTGATTCCATTGACTTGGTACACTTATCTGCAGAAACATCCAACCCAACATGATCTGTAAAATCTGTATTTCTTTCCCGTGGAAGGGGAAGTTACCCGGCAAGTACAAGCCACTCTTTTCTTGTGAGTGGCAAACTACACTTGAAAGTCAGTTGAACTTGTTAATCTCTTGGTTTGTCTGGTGTTGACTTTGTCTTACATTTTGGCCTCAGCTTTGGCTTTGGCTTGGAAATTTTTTTGATGGGTGTTTAAAGCTTGCAGCCTGTTGCAGCTTTCCTTTTTGTTCTTGTTGTTCCACAAGTGTTGCAGACTCTCTGATTACTAGATATTGTTGTTGACCATATTGTTTTCTTCTACCGCCTTGGTTTAGGTTTTTGTTCTACCAAAGAGTAAATGTGGGTAAATATGCTGATATATGTTAGTAAAATCTATTTCTATATAATTGTTGGAACTTGGAAGTTTTAATAAATATTCCAGGTCTTAGTCATTTTTGGTGGTGTCAGCTGAAGTTTTTATTAACTGATTCTTCTAAACTGAGTTTCTGCTTGTTACTTGGATGCCTTTATTTTCTGTCTTGACGAAGTTATACTTTTTAGCTTTCCATGCTGTTGTATTGTTGATATTGGTGGGTTTTAAATGGCCGATTTGTATAATAATTAAAATGTAAGTAATGTTGAAATAGACCCGATGAAGTCTTCAGTCATTGTATATATTCATTTTTATAATGTTTGAGCCTTATTGTATTAAAGTCTATGGAATAATGCATTTACTGAAGGCATTAAAATTTACAATGCATGCCTTCACCATGTGTTCATAATTGCTAAGTTATTTCAGTTCTACAAGGACGTATTTTAATTGTATGTGTGCTTATTTTGCTGCAAATGGGGACATTTTTGAGAGCATTTTATTATAGGGGATCTCTGTTGAATTAATCTAGTGTTGAAGATTCAAAATCAAATGATTGCGTGAGGAAGGTATATTCAGATCCATCACTAGCGATGAATACTACCTGTAAATGACAAGAATAACAGGTAGTTAAAGAGCTCTATTTTGTTCAAAGCAAGAAAGCTGTCTATTGGAAACAAAGATCCTATGAACAATGGATCAGCATGGAGATAGCAACAAGCTCTTCCTCAAATCACCTATAAACAAGCAACAAAGAAATACCACTCTCAGGCTGAAATTAGGCTCCTCACATGTTTTTCTTCCTGATGGATTCTTTAAACATTCCACAGATTTCTTAAGCAAACTTCTCACCGCTGAGCTGGAAACTAGTGCCATCTTGAAAGCCCGTGTTAGAGTATTAAATCTATGCCAAAAAGTATTATAGTCAGCTGATAATGAAAGTATTTTGAAGGTGGTCTCAGAGGCTAATTTTAAAAGACATCTTCGTCTCTAGTAGGGATCAGGCTGTGGGTCCTGGTGGATTCATGGCACTCTTCTTCCAAAAATCTGGGAAATAGTCAAAGCTGATATCTTAGAAATGGTGAACAAAACATGACGAAATCATTAAATATTGAGAACTTTGAACAACATCATGCTTGTGTTGATTGCCAAGTATGGCAAATCTAGAACTAGATTAATAGAGCTTATATAAATCAATTCCAAAAGCATTCTATGAATACTTCCTTCACAGTGAAATACAAAAAACTGTAAATGTAACTCATAGAAAATCTTCATACAGCTCAAAATCAACAACATTTAATGGTTAGTGGGTTTTATGCAGAGTTACCCGGGGACGCGTCCCCGACCTGAAAACCCCCGTCCCTGTCTCGGGGACGTTTCGGGGACTTGGGGACGGCCAGGGGACGTTTCCCCCCGTCCCCAAATTGCCCTGTATTTTGAGGGGACGCTTGCCCTAGCTCTAGGGGACGTCCGTACGTCCCGGGGATGGTTGGGGATGGCTGGGACGTCCCCAATCCGTCCCGGGGACGGCCAAACGTCCCCCATATCTAAGGCCCTTAAAAAATATTAAAAAAATTAAAAAAGTTGTATTTTCAATTTTTTATTTAAATTTTCTAATATAGGCCCCTTATTAATTCAAATTGTTATTAAAAATAAATAAATTAAAAGATAACATCAATTAAATTTTAAATTTATTAATTTAATTCATAATTAAATTAAATATGGGGGGAAACTGCGTCGATAGAAGTAGGGAAAATTTAACCTCCGAGTCTATTGATATGCATATTGACAATGTGAATGAATTGAAATTCTGATTTATGAATGCATAATTGCATATTGTCTATTGAGTATTAACAATGTTGTATGTTCAGAATATACACTCTAAAATGTTTTCAACTTTTCATAGTATCATACACATGCTATATCCATGTTTTATTGTTTTCATATGAATATAATGTATGTATGCATGCTTTATCCATGTTTTCATATGAACATTTAGAATTTTGAAATTTTCCTATATATTTTAAATTTTTCCTATATTTTATATAGCCGTCCCCTTTGTCGTCCCCCGCCGTCCCCAAATTTGGCAAAAAAATTTGCCATCCCGGAAACGCGTCCCGCCGTCACCTGCCATCACCGTCCCGGAAACTCGGGGTAACTTTGGTTTTATGGATTGCTTGGGACTTTTATAGTCCGCTTTGCTCATATGGATTACTTGGGGTTTTTAGATTTCTACTTACTGTCGATCACTTCAGCAATAATGTCACCCTATGGCCTCAATGTGAAATCCAATTTGATTGAGAAATCTCTTTTCAAAGACCTTTTTGCATACTTTCTATTCTTCCCCAAGGCTTTTGACTCCCTTTAGAGGCCTAATTTTTCTCTGTTGCTTTTTCTTCATTCGCTATGTGATCAAATCTTCATATATTCTAGGAACTGAAATGCTAAAAATTTCTTGTCATTGCTTTGAAAATGCAGTTTTTGAAAGGGAGAGTTTCTTCTTTTAGGTTTATGGTATCTCTTGAGGTGTATTTCTGCTAATTGCATTTATTTATCTCACAAACAAATGCAAAATTAAAATACTTTATATGACAGTTTAGGGTCATAGGTTTTTTGGATATTTGTAAAACCTTTATGTAGAGTACTTCCAGCACAGCGAAATTAAATAAACCAGAAATTTAACTAAGAGCAGATCTGTACTGTTTTAAAAACTAACAGCTAGATTTGAGGATGGGAATCTAGAATTTTGCTACTTTAATCTTAAAGGATGATATTATATGCAATGCGTGCTTAAAGTATATGCTCAATGAATGGTATCTTTTCACTGAGGGGAGGCCAATGGAATGTCTGAATGCAATAAATGAATTTTTATTTATATTATTCACTAATGATGTAATACGGCTTATTTGGTGTAATGAAGGAAACTTTTGTAGTGAATAGAAGAAGAATAAACAATGGATTTACCAAATGCTAGATATTACTGAGTATGTATTTCTTACAGTTTATTGTTACTTTTTTCTATATGCAGATGTTCAATATGAACCATGGTTTGGTGCCGCCTACCGTATTAAAAGCATTCCATCTGCTCTCATGGAGAATTGGAAAGATCCTCTCTTTATTGACCCAGAGCTACATTTGCCTGTAAAGAATGATTTCATTCCAAATGATTTTTCCCTTAGAAGTTCAAATATATCTGAAAACCTTGGTAACATGGAAAATCCAAGGTGTATCATTGATGACCCATTTATCAAAGTATGGTATAAACATGACCGGACGTTTAATGTTCCTCGTGCAAATACATACTTCTTAATGACTTTGAAAGAGGCATACAAAAATTTAAGGGCCTGCGTACTCACTGAGCTGTATGTGAACCTTCTCAGGGATGCTCTCAATGAGACAATATATCAGGTAAGATTGACAAATTTGTTTATCATAACTCTGGACTGCATGTTGGATTGACAATGTGTTTGAAAGATATTATTCTTATGGATGAGAATAGAACTGGAATTTTTAATGTAGATCTGTTCATTGTTATTCAAGTAGAGAAGGTAGGTTGAATGGCTTTTGGAATGCTAGTTTAAACCTTGTTTGTATTTCTGGTCATCGGAATCAAGTTTCTTGTCCGATACATCAAATACTTTCGTTGGCCTCTTGCACCACTTAAAGATGCGATTATTGCATTCCATGTATGTGATTAGTTTCTTACTCTTGGGATTTAAGTTGATTCTCTTCTCATTTGAAATCCAGTCATAGGCAGTGGAACAAAGGACCTTAAGATGATTTATTTTGGGCTTCCTCCTAGCTAATGCTTCATTTGGGATCTTGTGCTTCACAGCCTACATTGTAGATTTGTTTAGCAAATATACTACTGTAAATACCGCCTTGTCCAAAACTTCTTAGGAGCACTCTTGTTCTCCATCATGCATTGGGCCATCTCCATGATAACAGTTTTGCTTCTCAACCACTCCATTTTGCCGTGGAGTGTAGGGCGTAGTGAACTATTGATGCCATGTTTAGTAGAATATTTGTTGACATTTTTTGAACATAATTCTCCCCCATTATTATATGTTAAAAAGAGATTATTGTTGACAGATAATGCATAGGCTAAATATATACCACGAGCAATTATCAAAATTATTAGATGCTTGTTATAACAGATCTGAAATGGTTAAGTCTTCTGCTCTCACATGTCTGATCTGGGTGTATCTTCTTGATCAATTGTTGTAATTGCTTGTATTTGCTGATTAATTGCTGCAGATGTCTGAATCTGTATTAAGATTCTTCTTCCAAAATTGATTGCTTGGTCGTAGAAAATTGTGAAGTCTTATTAATAAGACAATTTTCTAATCTCATTAGATTTCTTCCTTATATCTCTATTTTCCTCCTATATGCAAGTTATATGCATTCCAATTTATGATGTGTACCCATTGCTTATTTTCTGTTCTCTGCATGATTGATGCCTGTACCTTTTTTTTTCTTCTTCCCCACCTTACAAATGAATCCATCTCTTTTTATATCACTCATTTTGGTGTGGAATAGTCACCACTCTATTAGCGCCCCACCCTTTCCAAGGGATGCCCCTCCTCTCAACCCAAGCTCAACTTGGCTTAAAACTAATCGCATGCCAATTAGTTAATTTTGTTTAGTACTAAATACATGTTTTGGGAGATTAATGACTGTTAACTTTTAATCAATATTTTTATTGAAGTGCTGTCCTTTGTATTCCCTTCGCACAAGATCAAAGGCAGTGACTTGGAATTTACAATGCTGTGATTTGTGAGAGTTACGTCCTTGTGGTGGAGGTCATGATAATTTATCAACAATGGCAGCAAGGTTAAACAAATAAATGCTTTGAATCATCATCCACTGATTTATATGCAGGACAGGTATAACAAGGATAAAATCATAAAAGTTCTGAATTATCATAGTGTTGTTGTACATCAAGTCGGGGATGTAACAATCACACAGATGATTTCATGAGATCATGTTGTTATGATCAATGACAGGACATAATGCCATTTGTAAAATATCTGTTTACAAGCTGTGTGTGGAAAGAATATCTGAATCTAGGCAGAGGAATGTAAATTTGTGTCTGAATGGGTGGTGCCAATACAAGAATAGTATATAATATAATTAGAAGCAGGAAAACCCTTTGAACAATCTACTGAATCATTGTTTTCTGTTTTTTTGCCGAAAAATAATGAATATTTCTTTTGATGCAATTTTAAAGCATTTTTCTTGTAAAATGCTTCACACATTTTAAATTTTGTTGGGCAACTTGGATATTTGTAATAGTGCTATAAGACATTTTTTCTAATATCTGGATAATGTTTTCTATGTAGGCAAATGTCGCTAAATTGGAAACGAGAATTTCTATTGTTGGAGACAATCTTGAATTAAAGATATCTGGTTTTAATGAGAAGCTACCTACTTTGTTGTCAAAGATTCTCAAATTCTCAACATCGTTTATGCCAGCTGTGGATCGTTTTGAGGTAAAAGAGAGCAAAGAGAAAGATTTATAATATTTTGCCAGTTTTCATTTTGTTCTTTTAAGGGGAACTTGGATTACTGAAGCTTTTTGTAAATTACTATCATATGATTGTTTTCTTGCTGAATAAATATCAAACATTATTCAGATTATTTTGTGAGAAGAGTGATTTTACAAAACTGAATCTAAGCTTTAGACCAGTATTATCTTGCACTTGAGGTTCATAAGAGTTTGTTCTTAAGAACAATTCCTGTAATCTCATCGCTAAAACTGTAGTGCTCTCATTAATCAAGTGGAGATATGCAGATGAGCAGAATCTGTTTAATAAACTTCTATCTTTATTTTGACACTAAATTTCTTGAGCCATTGAAAATTCATTCGAGATTCCTGAATATGAACCAATATTAGGTATGGTTATCTGATCTGGAAGGACTCAATAATGGTACCTCATGTGACCAATTGTTGATCTGTCTAGATTAGGTAACAATCAAAATCTGTGCATCTAAGCAAAGAGCAGCTGGAAGCCATCACATAGACAAAGGGAGCTCAATCTAGACTTGTGAGATGTATCAAGATTGGTATCCCTAGGAGACTTTGTTTCTCATATCAAATTTGTAGTCACTGTCATGCTGGTCAATGTTAGTCAAGTTATCCTTCTCGTCAATCTATCCAGTTATTAGGAAATGATCTAGTTTGTCCACCAACAGTGTTTGCAGGTCATTCATGGGTAAGTAATGGCAAACAATGATAAATCAAGCTTTTGAGGGTTGAAGGCCCCAGAGTGAAATGGAAGATGATATACTGACAAAGACTGGAAGGCAAGGACAATGTTAGAGAACAATAGATTACAAAATCTTTTCAATACTCTATTCAAGTGAGAAGGAGATGAACACGAGAAAGCGCATAATATGAGTGACAAAACCACAAGGGAAAGTTGTTTGGATGACAATTTCAGTCTAAAGTGGGGACTAAGATGTTAGTGGCTTAAGGAAGCAAAGTGGCAAAGTGTAAGAGATTTACTCCAAGTTTTGAAGATGAAAGAAAGTTAAATGTGTTACACTTCTCAAGTGGCATAACCGGCATAAAAGGGTGAGGTTGGTGGAGGTAGTGGAAACTCGAAAGGCATGATGAGGGAAGTAATGCATTTTACTAAGTATGAAAGTTGTACTTATTTTTTGGCTGTGCCAACATGAAATTGGGACTTAAGTGCCAAAGGATGACTGAAGTCATGACCAGCAAAGAAGAAATTAAAGTGTTGAGTGTGTAACACTTATCTGTTGGCATCACAATCCAAAATCATGAGTTAAGTGGCTGAGTTGGAGGAAAAATGTGACAAGAGGGAAGCTTAGTTTAAGTGAAAATAACCCTTTACCAGTGGGAACACCAGTGCAAAATGACGATTTAAGAGGTGGAATGATTGAAAAGTCACAACCAGTAAAGATAAGTTTTAGGACATAAAACAAGCTTGTTGCAGTTTGTCTCGAGGACTGCCACCTTAAATTCACAACCCAACTAGGTTTGAGGTTATAAAATTGGCCAAATTTGAAGGAACTTAAAGACTTAAGCTATGTCATGCTTCTCATATGGTAACATCACTCTAAAAGGTGATCAAGTTGGCAATAATCTCAAGAAACCACAAAAAGGACATAAGTCTCACTTTACCAGTGGGGGTTTAACTTTAAATGGTGATTTTTACTTGGCAACACCAGCTTGGAAACGTGATAGGGTATTTAGTTGACCAATGATAAGTCTAAATACCTAGTTCCAGTTTTAAAAAAGAACAGAAACACTTAAGCTACATGGCATCCTTATCCCAGTTTGTCAATTTGAGAAAAAAGCAATATTTAATGCACAAGTCTATATTTTAAGGAAGTAGAAGCATAGCACAGTCCTATATCATTGTTTTAGCAGGTTTTGGAAGCCATATTTAAGATGCCAAAGTGGAGGTTGTTCAAATTTGAAATGACATAGTCAGGCTTAATTCAGAATTGCTGACACAAAGTTGCTGTCATAAGTGCAAGATATCAGCTTGAGGCACCTCAATTGCAATCTTGGATTGTTGCTGTCACATACTAAAATAAAAAAACTTAATTTTAATTTTTTATCACCAAGCTAGCAAAACCAGACATGGGCAGCATATATATTTTGTTTCCAAATTCCAAGCCTCTACATCAACAAATTCTCGAGTTCCTGTTGATGTGTGTTTTATGCACATACGAACACAAAATCAAATACCAAAGTATTTTACCCTCTCTTGAACAAAATCACCTCAAATGCTAAATATCAGATCAACTAAGACGATTCCAAAGTTTTTATGGTCAGTTCTTGACATGTTGGTAACTCAATGGCTTGATGTGATATTGCTGTTTTCACTTGGGGACTTACATAATTGTTCAATTTGGGAATCTTTCATGGATTTGGAATTGGAACAGGCTATGCCGATGACTTAGGATTTTGCACTTTGAGTTCAATCTGTTCTACTTCTAACAAAGATTTCTATAAAAAGGACAAAGGAATAGGGTTTAGGAATTCTATTCTAAAGCCTAGAATGCAAGAAAGGGGTGTTAAGTTTATAGTCTCAGACGAAAGAGAAAATCGCGCAGTAGCGATCGTACTGATTGCATATTTGTTACGATCTTACTGATTGCGTATTAGTTAGCAGACTTAACTAACAATACTTAGACATAAACAAACATTCGAATTACACCTAAGTTGTTGACGCCGATGTTGGGTAGGTGTTGACGTGTATTTTGTACACTGCCTAACACAGAATAAAATACCCAAGGGTACCTTATCCTCTCTTGAATAAAGCCTCTGATTGCTGAAGATATCGCGAAAAAGGATCAATCAGGATGACTCCAAGGTTCTTGTATGTAGGGTCTCTACGTGCGGATAAGCTCTCTGTGGTATGATGTGATTTGCTGGAATCACAAGGGGACTTACATTCGATGATTGAACGTCTGATCTGCTTTGAATATTGCTGGAACATAGGATCTCATTAGCTTTGATTTGCAAAAAAAGGAAAAAAGACGAGGGCAAGGAGAGAATCTAATCCTAATACTAAGGAATGTAGGAGCAATGATTGATCTTTGATGAAATTCTAACTAAGTCTTGTTTTGACATCGCAGGACCATCTCCACAAGGTTAGTGCGATCTTCGAAGGAAAGCTTTTATGATGTTCAAATCATCATTGCAGGCATAGACATCATCAGGTTGATGCATATCAATGAAGAAGCAACAATTGAAGTTAAGCTTAGGCTGAATGATACCAGTTGACTACGCAAGGCAAGTCTGCAATCAACAAACTGCTAGTAGTATGGATATACGAATTTCACCATCAATCAAGCACATTTCTTCCACTCATCTAATAACATGAAATCAAATATGAGAAGTATAAAGACCATGCAAATTGTCGAATCGACCCATAAATTTCACCATTTCTTCAATGAAGTTACAAGTCTTTTACAACAACATCTTGGCAACAATCTTTGCCTTCTCTCTCTACTCTACTCTAATTGTTATTCTTTCAACTATATTCTAACTATTCTAACTCTAACTATTTTCTGATTAGCCTTTACAAATGAAATGCCAGGGCTTATATAGTGCCCTCAATACAATTCGATGGCTTAGATCAATTCGAGATCAATGGCCAAGATTCAACAATGAAAACCCTAATTAGGGTTTGTTACAACCATTACATAACATTTAATGCTTGACCAATGATAAAATTGTATTGCTTGGACACATGTCCTCTCTAGAAAATTCCACCAATGGATAGCTGGGGTAGGTACATCGGAGTTTGTGCCACCTTCCATGAGTTAGGTACATTGAATCTGGACGTGCTGAGGTGGACCACACTGACTGGAGGAGTGATGACTGGGATGCCACCTCATCTGACACTTGTAGCTTGGTAGATATTCAATTTGATGTCGTTGAGAGGCTATCTTTAATTAACTTTTGTTCTAACTCCTTTTGTCCTTGATTTGCAGGATGATGATGTACCTCGCCTTGGAATGCTGGATTAGAAGAAGTCGCCCTTGATGACGTTAGTCCGAAGAAGGCCGTCCTTGTCGATGCTAGGCTGGAGGAGGTCGCCCTTGTCCTTGCTTGACCGTCCTTGATCTGGCTTGATTTTCCTTGAGGAGAGTCTTCCGACTTGTGGATCTTTCGAGCTTGGGAGTCGCCATCTTGGTACCTACACCACATTTCAAAATTAGTAATATATCTTTGAAAAAATTAAACTTTAAAAGGAAGATTCAAGATTTTAATTAGGAAACTTCATGATAAATCTTGAGTTATCATTTCCTAATTTAGGATTTTCAAAGCAAAATTTAAATCTTCAAAAATGGTGCCAAGGTGATTACGCCATACCTCCACTTGGGAATTAATTCTAAAAAATGATGCAAAAATAGGAGAATTCGCTAGGCAAAATGTAGATCAAAACTCCCTTTAGCAAAATGCGCCCCCTTTAGCTTGGAAAAGAACTCCATCTTCCACTAGCTTCTTCAAGATCTGGAAATTCGCCTTCAAATACCTTCAAAACATCTGGAATTTATCCTCCAATCTAGCAAGAAATACGCCTCTCCAATAGCCTTCAAGATGAATTTCGCCCTCCTTAGCCTCCACACTTGGTAGAAATTCGCTCCACACAAGCTAGATTTCGCACCTCCTTCCTTGCTTCTCCAAATCGCACTTGAAAGGATGATTGAATGATTTGAATTGTGAAACAACACATCCAATATATAGAGCGCTCACCTTCCACTTACCCATGAGGCCGACCTTGCAAGTGAAGGAAAAAAAAAAAAAAAAATTAAAAAAAAAGAAGAGGCCGACTTGATAAAATGAATAAAAATAATACCTCAAGCGCTTCATCTTTTAATTTTAATTTAATAATAATTAATTTCAAATGCCTCAATAATTAAAATTTTGATTTTTTAGAGGCATAAATTAATTATTAAATGTTTTGCGCACTTATTAAATGTCAATTTAATTTCAAAAATATTTCAAGGTTTTATCGAAATTGGCATTTAATGTGTCATAGATGATATTGGTGCCTAGGCATGGCAAGATAATGGACATCAACAAGATCGCTCTGGTCCCTGGGAGAGGGACAGGAGTGCCCATACCTTTTGGACCTCACACTTCTTGTTTTTTACGTCCAAGACCTCATTTTTGACGTCCAAGATGGCATTTTTACTTAGAATTTCGAGCTCAATTTATTCGATCTTTGAAATGAGTGCACTTTAAAGCATTTTCACCCTGGTCCCTTGGTGAGGGACAGGAGCTATTTTGCAAATCCAAGCTTATCCGTCCTTTGTTAGCCTTCCAAATTATATTCAATGGATAAATCATGTTTTCCTTGGTCTCTTCAAATCATAAAATTGTCTTGATCCTGCAAGAATAGTGCAAATTTGAAATTCAAGCTCTGGTCCTTCAGTGAGGGACGGGAGCACTTTTGCAATTACAAGCCAATTCGTCCTTTGCTAGCTTCGAAAATTATCTTCAACGGATCGATTGCGTCTTCCTTCACCCACCTCAAACGTAAAACTTGTTTTTCTCTTGCCCGAATCTTGTCTTGAGGAAAAATCGCTCTGGTCCCTTGGAGAGGGACAGGAGCGCCCTAGCCAGTCACCTTGGTCCCTTGGAGAGGGACAGGGGCGAACTTGTTACTTAGGCCAATTTTCTTCATTGTGGCGTACTTAAGTTATATTCAACGAGCAAAACATACTTCCCTTGACCTCCTCAAATCGCGAAACCACTTAAATCTTGCAAGGATAATGTGAAATTGGAATTCAAGCTCCGGTCCTTCAGTGAGGGACAGGAGCGATTTTTGCTCTCAGGGCCAAATCTTTTTACTTTTTACTTCAAATTTCCTTCGCTGAGTAAAATATCATCTCTTTACACGCCATGAATAAAAGTTCGAGTCCAAACAAGGTCTAAAAATGTGTATATGAATAAAATCGCTCTGGTCCTTCAGAGAGGGACAGGAGCGAATTTACCTTTCTAGACAAATACTTCATCATTTCATCGTCCTTAATCAAGTCTGGATGCTCTATCACGTTCATTTTGTCCTCCATCATGCCTTTGATGTCTCAATTTGTCCAAACGAGGTCAGGAATGACTCCACTAAGCTTTTTCGCTCTGGACCCTTGGTGAGGGACATGAGCGATTCGCCTTGGACCCTTGGAGAGGGACAGGAGCGCTTTTCGCTCTGGATCCTCAGTGAAGGACAGGAGCGAAATTTGACCTTTTGAACTCTCTATCAGGATAATTTTCATGGAATATAACATTTAAGTATAAGAAAAATGTCACTTATACTTTAAGTTATATTCCATATATACTTTCAGGATGTTTGAGAGTGGTTTCAGACCTCCAGGAGTTATATAGAAAAATCTAGTTTTTGGAGGTTTTTCAGTTTCCAGACTTAGTCAAATTTCAGGATCAGGACATTCCAGACTTAGCCAAATTTCAGGATCAGGACTTCACTCCAGCAGGACCTGCTATCCTATTGATCTCCCCGACAGCACTCAAAATGCAAAGGCTAACTAACAAAACCCTAAAAGACCAAAAAACAAATCCTAAAAAGCAAAAAGCAAGGGTCCCCATTTGCAATGGGGCGATGTGTGAAAATGTCACAACAGTAGGATCGTGACTCCACACAGGGGTCACGACCCTATGTGGAACCACGATGGTTCCACATAGGATCGTGACTCCCTGTGGAGGCACGATCCAATATGTGAATGATATATAGATGCCGAACATGTTCCCTGCAGATGTCAAGAAAAGATAACAGAGCATAGGCGACCAGTATACAGATAAATACGAAACTCCATATTGACATTGCCAAAGGTTCATTTTATTACATACAGTAATAAAATCACTGCAGAGATCAGTCATAGATAAATGTAATTTGCAAACCAACAGAGGGAATTCGATAGAAGAATAAAATCGAATTAACAACATACAAAGATCAGAGAACTGATTAATAAAACTATTCTAACAGTCTGTTTAACATTTACAAGGGGTGAATGATTCAATGGAATCCTACTAGGCAAGGTCTCACCATCGAAACCAACAATTTGACTCAAGCTTAGTGCAATCATCTAAGGTATATTTCATGGATGTTCAAATTATTACCATCAAACATTGATACCATTCAAAGCAATGCACAACAATGGACGCATAAAATTCTAGTTGACCACGCAAGGCACACTTACAATCAGCAAGAGGTTAGTGGTATGGACTAGATGGATTCCACACAAATGCATTTAACAAATTCCTTCATTCAATCTAAAATACTTGAAAGCAAATTCTAATCTAACTTGGAGGCAATGAGAACCACAAATGCATACAACACTTAAACAAAATCACCATTAATTCCAACAATGACTTGTATTCAGATTTGCAACATGTAAACAACAATTCTCAAAAATATCTCTTACAAATGAGAGGCAATGGGGTTTATACAGAGCCTCAAAAGAAATGAATGGCCAAGATTAATTCAAAATCAAGGGCCAAGATCGTGCCAACACAACCCTAAAGGTGCCCTAATTAGGGTTTACATCAAAATGTGAACCACCATCATGTGATCCAATGGAATGATGCCTAATCATCAAGTAGTGAATCTTCTAGAAGATTCCGACCTGCATTCCTCCCTCACAATATATTCCAGGAATCCAACCAATATTGAATCTAACTCCTCCATGGTAATGCTGGCCAAAGCATCCTGCTGCACGTCAATCACATCCAACGCATCAGAACGAGCATGCAAAGTATTCTCCCAAATATGGCATGAGCTTCTGATAATTATGGACATGGATCAGCAAGGAAACCAAATCATCAATCTGATTCTTCTTCAAAGAATCCAACTGGCTGAAGTACATGTACTTCATCTTATCTCTCAATTCTTCTAAGTGTAGACCGTTGGCAACACTGACATTTACCCCCAACAATTCCTCAATAGATGTAAGGAGCTTCGATTGTATCTCTTGAATCGATCCCTCCATCTTTGCACAATCCTTTCGTGCATGCTAATTAGTGGATTTCCGCATGGCCAATGAACAATACCAACCATGAAAATTGTATCTATCTCCTGCTTGCACAACTCTTTCTTGAATCATTGCGGACATTGGAATTTTCTTCAACACTCTGAGGTGAGGAATGGTCTTCTCCTGAATAGGCTGGAAATCCTCCCAAACTCCCTCCAAATACTGTATCTTGAATATGAGTGCCATTGTCTTGTCAAATACATGGACAAACTGAGTAAGGAAATCATCCGCTTGCCACTTCACATCTTCAATCCATTTACCAAACTTTGCTTGTGTACTCCTCGCTGCCTCATGATCAAAATGAAGTCCACGGTCAAGTGCAATAGGCGAGATAAAGGTGGGATCTTCACACCTTATCCCTGCAATATATTCCTTAAGCTTGATATTCTCTTCCTTGTTTTTCTTTTTCTTTTCAATCTCCCTATCCAACCTTGCATTGATCATGCGAATTGTATCACCAAGTTCCTGGAATTCTTGTTCCTTTGTAGTCCGTCCAAGGGCAACCGAGGTGATTTGGAAATCCATAGGAGTAGCATCATCCCTAGTTACATCACCAATTGGGATAGCAACCTATGCAATCCACATTCCTATTTCATCTCTAGCTATATTTGAAAGTATCTCAGCCTTCTTGGGTTCCTTTTCCTTATTACTTATGGCTAAGTAGTCATCAATATCATCAATAGGCTGGGCCTCTACCATCTTACTTTTCTCCATGCTCTTCATCAACTAGTCGGGAATGGTGGACATTTCTATACCATCATCAAGACACATTTCCCGATCAAGTCCTCTCAATGACGAGATAACATCATTATCCTCTTCCTTGTTCTTAGTTAAATCATAAACATTATTACCCAAGCTAACCTCCAATAGGATAGTAGGAGATCTCGACTGCTCATCATCGTCATTAGTTGGGGCAGATTGTGCTGTAGCATGCAACTCTTGTATGTTCTCTGGCAAAATTACTGTATTGGAGCATTGTTCAAATTCCTTACTCCGCTATGACATGCCGATCTCCTTGATCGATGAGGAACTAAGGGGAGACAAAGGAGCGCTATGTTTATGCTTTCTCTTCTTTTTCTCCTGACTAATCATCTCCTTCCCCTTTGCCTTTTATTCTCTAGGCACACTCTTCCTACGTTTAGGAGCATGACTCCTCATCTGCGTGAATCCTCACATCACTAACTGTTCTCTGATCGTCTTCAAGAGAGGATTCCTCTTGTTTCATCTTCGCATATGTGAAGACAATGCTCATATCTATCAATCTGTTCATTTGCTTCTCTATTCACTCTATGGAGAAATCCATGCTGTCCCTCATAAGCACATTCAAGTTTGTCACTTCTGGCTCGACTAACTAGGTAATAGGATAGGCCTCTTCATTTCATTTTCATACTGCGGATAAGTATGATCACTATCATCCAATATCTGATCAGGAATGAGAAAAAGTTCACATTTCCTCATGAAGTCCACTGACATCTTGGACCACATCCTTTTTTTCACTGCCTGTTCATCCATTAGGTTTGCTCGGTAATCGTCAATGTCAACCTTGTGTATGAATCTTTCTCCTCTAATCCTTTCAACATTCTTATGCGGATCAAATCTGTCTTTGCTCTTGTAAGTTCCAAGGCGATAGAATGCAATCTCATGAATCATTGTACTAGCTGCAACGACACTGTGGCACACTTCCAAAGTTTTCTCTGTAGCAATAGGAAAATTCATCCGTATTCTATGCTTCTCCTTCTGGATGAAATCAAATTCCAAAAGTTGTCTCATCACCTCCAGTAGGATCATTTTCATTTTGTCTGTAGGATACCTAGGAAGCTTGTCTGGTTCGGATCTAAATCTTTGAATCTTTAGGCATGTGAAGGTGGGAAACTATACGTACCACGATCCATATTGTTCAACTAATTTCATTGCCGCCTTGGACAACCTCTTGTGGATTCCGGCCTGCAACATTCTTGTAATTTACACGGTGAAAGTGGCATTCACCCTCCTATAGTCATCAACCTTATGCATGTCAAGTTGTGGATAACATTCATAGCTTCTATATTGTCCTTATCCATTTTCGACTTCACCTTTGCATATCAATCCTTTGTATGTGACAAATCTTGTAAGCATATACACAAGGTAAGAAGTCATGGCGATTGACTTAGTCTTCTCCACATTTCTCAACTGAAAATCCAAATTGTCGCTGATAAACTTCGACCAATTGATCATGGCTCCTCTTGTACAATCCTGGATAAAGTAAAACATCCATCCTCCAAATAAGGCACCCTGTGACATCCCCATCTCTCGGTTTAGTAGGAATATCAAATCACTGTATTCATCTTTGAAATCTGTGCACATGAGTGTCTTTGGCGCCTTGGAATGATGAGGCCTTGACTCAATCATCCACTTTTTACTCACTACAGTTTTGCATGCATACGCCTTCAATTTGTACTTTGCTTCATATTCATCCTTTGTCCTTTCTTTCATGTCTGCATTGTGGGGAATCCCGAACACTTCGGCAATTGCATCCTCAACAAGGTAGGCGATGGTTATCCCTTTGTAAGTCCGGATCATCCTAGAGAGAGGATCATAGTGTCTTGCGCATTCTAGGAAGAGCTCGCTGCATTGTATGGATTGTGGAAACCCAACGGCGTGATATATGCCACTCATGATATTTGCATAGGTAGGAGAGGGAATCTGGTTCTTTGTTCCGAACATCCTCTGCCACATCCACTCCATATTTAGGAAATTCATGTTTGTATCTGTGATTCCTTTCTATAGGTAAGACAATTGGGAATCTGGATAGAATCCCTCTTGAACAATTTTTAACTGCTCCTTCTGAACTCCAATCCCGAATTTGGACATGGTGCTTGTACGAAGCTTGAAGTCAATAATCTTGGAAAAATTATCCTGATAACCATTTTTAGAGTTGAATTAGTTTTGATATCTTATGATTTAAACAAATTTAGAAATGGAAATCAGGAATTCTATCCATATTCTTAACAAATTCTGAAAATAGAAAGAAATTGATATGAATAGGGTCCAAAACTCTCATAAAACCCTGAGGAAACCCTCATTTTCAGACTTAAATGAGGTCAGATAAGAAAAACTAAGGCTGAAGACATCCTGCAATATTCATAAATCGGGACAGCTAATGAGGTTGCAGCCATGCAAATGCTCATGTTTGATGAATTTTACCTCTCCAATGTCAAAATGATCAAATCTGGGCAAGAATAAAGGGCTGGTAAAAATAAATCAGTGTGAAGATAGGTCTGAAAAATTGAGTTTCAGACCTTGATAGCACCTCAAGTAATGATGACACAACCAAAAAATGTCTCAAAAATGTTACCTCAATGAAATTGCGCAAGTGTAAGGGTGGCTGGAAATAATGAATTGGTCTGAAGACAACCTGTAAATGAAGTTGCAGACCTTACACCAGCAATTGTGTACTCAGAAAATGCCTCCAAACCACTCTAAAATGGCTGCAATATGACTTCCAAGCAAAATTGCCTAACTATGTGCTTGCTGGAAATGAGCCTGAAAACGAAGTTTGCAGCCAACTATGGAATAAGATCACTCCCAGTGATGGCACCCAGCAAGGTCTGAGAACAATGGCAGCCCTTAAGCACCAATGATATCAACAAAAATTGCGAAAAATATGGAGGAATTAGCCTCCCCAAGCAAAATCGCCTAACTCCAAGAGTGGCGCCACCTCCCAAATTTACCTAATGTGGCACAAACAGCCACCAAAGCTCGCTGCAATGGCCTAGGTCTGATTGGGCGGAAAAAACTCTTCAATCTGCAACTCCAACTCAAAAATGGTGTCAAAATGACACTTCACCAAAATCGCCTAGCTACAAAAACTTCAATCAGCCAATTGACTGTCACAATCAACACTTATAATAATATTATAATGCTGGGCAAGCTTACTTATTCATGTTTTCACCTTGTTGTTTCACCACACAAGCAATGTGGGATAAAAAAACTTTTCTTTTATACTTGCCTGAGAAAACCGATTTGCATCTAGAAAATGTATAATTATTAAATAATCATTGTAAATCACTAAATAATTGTTTTTGATAATTAAATAATCGTTTGTCATCACAAAACAATTAAATTCGGGCCCACTTGCATTAAATTTAATTAATTTTATCAAATTTGGCCACTTGGGGGAAAATTGCCCTATATCTGGATAAAAATCCAGATAAAAATCATTATTAATCACTTTAATTGCTCATTGGGGGAAGATCGACCTCCTTTGGGATAAAATTCTCAATCAAAAATCATCAAACTTGTCAATGAATACCTTTGGGGGAAAATGGATTTTCATTTGGACTCCAAAAGTCACTTCATTTTCATCATTAAGTCCAAAAATTCACTTTGGAGAAAAATCGCTCCCTATCTAGATAAAAATCGAGATAAAAAATTCATCAAAAGTCATAGTTGGGGAAATTCGCCATCCATTAGGACAACATCTACATAAAAATCCATCAAATTTGATCATAAATTGTCCTGGGGAAATCGACCTTCATCAAGATAAGGAATTTCATCCACATCAAAATCATCTGCATTCCAAGAGAAAAACATGGGTCATCAGCATAATTTCCCATATTTTAGCCTCCCCGGTGGAAAATTGCCCTCCATCAGGAACTTGAATGGGGGAAAAACAGGGTCCATCAGAAATTTGTGGGAAATTCATCTCCCATCAAAATTTGGAGGGGGGAAAATCATGGGTCATCGGAAATGTGGGGGAAAAACACCTTCCATTAGGATTTTTGACCTTTAAACCATTAAAACTTGGATTTTCATTAGGAATTTAATGATTCTTCCTCTCAAAATCATCTGGACACCTCAATTTTCATTATTATGCATCAGGACTTTAGCTAAGTCCATCAAAATTTGAGCGAGAAAATAGGAGTTTCATCAGGATAAAGTGCAAATTTGACTTGAATAACCTCCTACGAGCAAGAAAACACCCCCTTAAGGATCCTTTAACACTCAGGCACAAAAATATCTTCGACTTAGACACTTTAAATTCAATCACACTCAAAATTTAGACAAAATTAGGATCATCTAGACATCTAACGTTTTACGCATTGGATCCTACTCAAAACTCAAAAACCCTAATAAAAATTAGGCATGATCACACTTCAAAATACGAGACTCGGACACTAGAAGCTCAAAACTGCCGCCTACCACCAAAACCCTAAACTAACAAGACACGGAAAGCAGGAAAGAGGGGGTCTCCGTTTGCGATGGGGCGATGTGTGAAAAGGTCACAACAGTTCCTCAACTGGATATTGCTGTTACATCAAAATTACCCTTTCAAAGTCTTGATTTCTCAGAAAACAGGAAGTTCCCTTTTTCCAAATTTCTTATATTTCAAGCTGTAGAGAGCAAGGGGAAGTCACTTTCAAATATGGAGTTACATGAAGACATTGTGTAGCCTAAAGCACACTTATTGAACAACTCTTATCATGTCAAACGTAGCATGTAATGTCCCCTTTCCAAATAGCAATATCTTTACCTTAAAAAAACATAAATTAGTAAATTACATAAATTAAGGTTAGGGTTTGAACTTACCAAATAATATCTTGCTTAATAAAATGAACTCCTATTTGTAGATCCTGCACACAAGCCAAGAAAATCTATGCATATGCATATACATATACATATATATTTAACTCATCATTAGGGTTAGGTGAAATGCATAATTAAACTACTATTAGTGCTACAACATATCAAAGTTGGGGAAGGAGATAGGAAGGGCTTGTTTAGAGCCATTTCTACACCAAGCCCAAGAGAGGTTGCCTCTTTCAACCCTCTTGCTCCACTTGTTGGCTCATGCTAGCTTACCCCTCAAAACCTCTTCCCCTATGTTAACAAGTCTTGAGGTTAGGAAGAGATTGTAATCGGATAATGTGACTCCTCAAGGTCATAGACACCACCTTGGGTCGTTCTAGAACGGCCTATTTACGAGTCACTTAATCACCCCTCCATTACAACTCATAACCCTTCCTCTCAACTAAGTATCTTTATAAACACTCTTAGTCATTTTTGGAAATACACATCATACATTTGTTATAAACTGAGTATGTTTTAATATATTAGACATATCTAGATGATATTTAATTATCCTAAGATGATCCACAATTAGTGGTATTATTACATGCTAATCCAAAGATATATGTTGAGTTAATAACAATACCTTCAGAGTATTATTACTGAGATCATTAAATAAAGTAATGTGGCAGTCACAAATTGAATGATTACTTCAAATCAGAGATCATATTGCTATGAAGTTAATAGGGTGATATAGATATTACTAGCAGTACGTTAATGATGCTGGTTCCTTGTTTATTGCTCACAAGAACATGTCCAATGGCTGACTTATAGGCCGATTCAATTGAGATTGCTGATGAGATAATTTGATATTTAGGATTCGCTTCCTTCTTTTCTGATCGTACTTAATGCTATTCCTTTTTCTGTTCGATGATCCTCCTCCTTGATTATTTGCGAATTTATAGTTGCCTTCACGGTTCATGCCCCTTAGTAAATGGAATTGATCTACCGTATATATCTTGTAATTCTGAAAGGTTACATCGATTGGAAGTGATGAGTTATCTCCTTTTATTAGTTTCCACTCTTCACAGCACCATCAATGTTTAATCACTTCTTCTTATCATTAATCACACCCATATATTCATGATTCCTTGTGAGCATGAATCGCATCCCTTTTGTGGATGACCAATCGGTGATTAGACGTCAGCATTGACAAATCACACCTTTCATAATCGCTTATACCTTAATTGCAATCAAATATAAATATGATTAGTAATTGCTGTCTTGCTTCTTTAATCGTGTATCTCTATGAATTATACAGATTGGTCCATTATGAAAACTGCATCGCACATGGATATTGTCTGCCTTAATCGCCCCCTTTGACCATTGGATGTTCATTTGTTGTTGATATAATTGTGTCATGGGAGTTGCTTGCTAATACAATCATTTGGGCAGTAACTAACCAATGAAATGGTTAGTTTCTTCATTCGATATTGTTCCATGCGACTTCCTCCAATATTATTTTTGGTGTAATTGGTATTCTTTCTGTTCTCTATTACAGTGCTAAAATGAGATAGGCTTATCTCGCTGAATCTCCTTTCAATAGTTTCCTATTGTTGATCGGGATGGCATTGATCATTGGAATGTGCCACTGATTATCTTGACAGCTCGGCTTACAATGCAAATTGCACCTTCCCCTTCATAAACATCACTTATCTCTATGATCGAATAGTGCTCTTAATGATCATTTTAATCGCTGCTACATTCATTCAGATTGGCTATTGCTTGGTTATACCTTAATCATAATATGAGTCGATATTTGTTCGATTAATCGAACTTCCTCTTTTGAGATGGATTCCATGCTTTAACGATTCTTCCTTGGCCAGCGATATATTACTCTTTATTAATATCAATAAATACCTTAACACATTCTAAGGATAGTTGTTGCCTTCTTCCATAATATCGCTTTCTTCATCTATTGCTAATTTAGTAATTATTATTGCATTGTTTAATCATTGTTTTATACTTCCTCCTTTGCTCCTTAAGGGGTGTGTTATCATTTATTGTTCGGCTACTTACTGGACTAGATGGAGACATTACACAGATCTCTAAATAACTCAGATTACTTTTGTCAAAACTAATATTCTGTGGTATATCTTTGGCATTTGTATCCTTGCTAATCATGATAATTAGATATATATGTGTAGACATGTTGATCATGCATGAAAGAGAATGCTTGCTTCTTATCCTTTTTTGTACATGATAAAAGCCTCTTTTGAGACGGGGACATGACATAGCATGTTGGGTTATATGAATATTTTTGATTTGAAGATGGATGGAAGAGTAAGAAGTGGGAACAATTTGGTTCTCAAGTTAGTAGAAAGCGGACTTATCTAAGCCACTTCTTTTCATGTTAAATTTTAGTCCCTTGAATGGGTCATAGCGTATGCCTGCCACTACAAGGCTTGCACTAGAATGATCATTTCTTCTGGCAACCAAGTAATTTAAAGATTGGATGCTAAACCACTTGAATCCACATTCATATTGCGGCTCTATGAGGAGACACAGATGATCAAACAAGATGAATGCAAGCTTCAGTGGGATATCAATGTACAAGAATGCTAGAAAGAGCTTACACAAAATTCCCTCAATGAACCCAAAAGAGCTTCCTGCTTGCTGACAATTTATTGAAGTGATTTCAAAGAAAAACTTAACTTTATGATCACTATGCTGAACAGAGTCACAGGCCAAACGGAAGCAAAAACATTAAATTCTTGGATGTTTTGTATTATCAGCTTTATTTTTATGGAAGAAAGTATTTTTATTCATTCTCAATCGACAAAGTTCTCCGACACTAGGACCTTTCATGTGGTATCCTATCTAATTTAGTTTTTGGTGTATTTTAATGTTTTTGTAGGATTGGAGAAGGTGCTGACAAGAGGAAGCTTCTTCTTGAAGTAACATTAGCTAGAGTACGAATAAGGGATTGTGTTCACCAGGTTCATAGTGAGAGATTTGAAGAACGAAAGCCATGAATGAATTTTGTATCAAGCTTGGATGTTTATAATATAGTGTGCAGATTGGTCTATCTAGTTTGTTACCTTTACCTATATTGGAGTGTGCTGATTTAAAGCATGTCTCTACAAACTTCCACAATATTCATGTGATTAAATTCTTCTAATGCAATATTGCAGGCAAACCTTAATTGCAGATAAGTATTACTGGGACAAACAAAAACTGGAAGCTAATTATCCAAATTAGATTGGGTATTCTAGGTGTGCAAATACTATGGATGCTAAGAGCATGGATGACGAGTTGTCTGATTTCAATCTCAAGTATTATCACGTGAATATGTGTTTTGACTTCAAAGACATTATGATTGATAGGCTTGGAACTAAATTTGCATATATACTTAAGATAGAAGACTTTTGGGCAAGTTGCCTTGATGAGTATGAAGCACGTGAAAAAAGGAATAGTAGAATGACCTTGGATCAGTTTAGGGAACATACATCCAACCAGGTGCCAAATGAATTGGACGATTCAAGTGCAGATTTCTTATCTCTCTGATTTATTCAGGCAAGAGGAGATGTTGAAATGTTATCTCCAATTGATTGGTCAATCCAAGATGGTATAGTTGAGGATTAAAGGAGCAAGTCAGTCATGGACATGTCTTGATGGCTTTTGTAGGGGCAATGAGTAGAACAAATAGGGGCAGTCCCACAAAGAAAAATATACAAAATAGCAAAAACAAGTAAAGATACAGCTCCTAGAGATTTAGGGATTAGAATTAATGATCAGAAAATGAAGATGAAAGAATCAAGTGAGCCCGAGGAAAGTTCAAGGCCTAAGAAGTTGAAGTTAGTTCCTAAAAAGAGGGTAAAATCTCCTTCATTAATTCACATTTAATTTTGATGGATATTCCAAGACCAAGGCCAAGTGCAAGTGATGAAGAATACATCCAAGTTGGCTTGAACTAGAAAAAAAAAAGTTTAGAGTAGTGGTTGCATTGCCACTTAACCCGAAGGCAAATTCTAATCCTGTTTTAGAGAAGATACAAAAAGTCAAAAGACAAACGAGGTTAAAAATGAATGAGGAAGGGCACATTGTTGCTGAAATCACTATTTCCTTCTATGGGCAAAGGTGACCACAGATTTATTTCCGTATGGCATACACAGGGTGAAGGTGAGTTGTTTTTGTATGCCATATGGAGGGTGAAGGTGACCACAGATTTATTTCCGTACACCGTACGGAGGGAAGGAGGGGATCGCGCAAGGAGCAGACCGTACACCGTATATGTGGGAAGTTTAGACTATGAATGCGTAAAAAATTTCATCCGCATGCCGCACGGGAAGAGAATCCGTATGCTCATTGGGTTGTACAGATCGGAAGTGTCAACACATATGGGAAACAAAGAACCGGTGGAGTACGTCACACAAGTCCATATGCGAAGCATGAAGGGTGTCGTATAGTGTTGCAGAATCCGTATTGTACAGTGTTGCAGAATCCGTATGGGGCATTGAGGGAAAATCTGTACTCAAGGGTAAAACAACCAGACACAGTGAGAAAGGAGTCGGGCAATCTATATGGAACAAGAAGAGTGCCAACCGTCGGTAACCTGGGAACAATATTCATTACATTGCCAATTATTTATAATCAAAACATTATTTATCTACTTGGCAAAACTGCTGCCAACATTGACACATGCTCATGTATCATGTTTGCAACAACATTGAGTATCTAATATGTGAGCATGAAAACAACCATAGAGCTACTTTTTGGAACAATGAATGCACAATGTTTGAGAGAATTGGATGGTGTTAGGGGCAAATAACGTATGTTAGTAAGAATAATATTTATAAGTGTGTTTATGATTATGTTTGTCGCCGAGAGGTTCCCGTCGGGTACTTGGGAGTTGGTGACGGTTGGCAACTTGACCAACTGTCGGGTCTATATATTGTTTGGTTGGAACCTCGGCAGGGGGGATTATGTATGGACAATTCTGGACTCTGGAATAAAGATGTAACTTTTCTGCTCTAATTATTATCACTGTCATTTATGTTGTGATGTACAATTGTTCTGTTACATGAATACTTGGTACGTGTGGGAAATACTGTGTTATTTGGCTACTCACCAACCATACATTTAGGACTAAACATTTTGGCGTCGTTGCTTGAACAAACCTGGAGATAACTATGGCGGCAGGCGGAAGCAATTAATGGGCCATCCATTTAACCAACAATTAATTGTCATGGATAGCGACACTCACGAAGAGAGTACCGCGGAAGAGGAATGAGAGGATTAGTTGACGACAGACTTGGTGGAGTTGTGGGATGTGTCGGTCACGCAGTACGTGCAACGAGAGGCTTAGGAGAGAGCCGTCTCGGAAGGCACGGTACGTGGTGAACTCACCGTCAGCACCCTCGTCTTTGACCTACTCGGGAGTATTCCAAGGTTACTCGCCAGAAATTTGATTGCACTCCAAGGTCGAAGGGAGGAAACGGCAAAGGAACTTCGGCGGCAACAAGTTCTCCGACGGTACGAGGAACAGAGTCGTAGGGAGGAAGAGGAGAGGGAGGCTAGTCGGCGCCGTACCTTTGGCACTTGATGCCCCTATGATCGAACAAAGACAGACTTACCACTACCACCGAAGGAGTAAACGAGGGAACTATATGAAGATCTCTTCGCCTAAAAGAACAGGCCAACAGGAGATGGCGACTAAGGGAGGTTGCCGACTCGAAGAGTCCGGAGAAACACAGCAGAAGTCGGAGTGTGAGTCGGAGTCGTAGTCAGGAGAGGCAAAAACCGTGTACGTGGAAGGAGTTGGCCGAGGTCGCCAGGAACCTGCCACTTCTAGACGTAGCGGAGGAAGATCTCGCTGACCACGCTCCACACTCAACGTCAAGTGAAGAAGACTCCAGAGCCGAATCGCAAAGCACCCAGTCGGAATTTTCTGAACTAGGAGAGGAGGCAGTACAAGACCTGCACGAGGAAATCACCACTATTTTTGAAGCAACATTGTCTGGCATTAAAAATTTGTCCTTGTCGAAGGGCATCAAAATAGGAGGGTCAGATCCGGAAACCTCGGGAAGGAGGGACTATAGAAGCGAAGGTGACCAAAGCCCGGTTGACAGGGGCCCGACTAGACCAGGAGCATATGGTACCTCTCGGACACATAATACCTTCCCGACATATAGCCATTTCTAGGCACTGCATAAAACCATACAGAAAAGAACGATGGCACACACTCCGGAGATGCAGAAACTCCCAAAATTAATGGGCGACGGGTCAGAGGACCTCGTACAACATTGCAAGACATGCGTCACCATCTGGGAAGCAAATGACCAGGACGACCGGGACTACTGGTTGAAGGCATTCTTGGCCACTTTGCGAGGAATAACTATTGACTGGTATACAAACCTCGATGCTCAGCATAAAACGTCCTAGAGCAATCTGAAGAAGGCCTTCGAGGAAGAATTCAAACTCCTACGGGATGACAACGAAATTGTGGCAGAGATTTACAATACCAAACAAGGAAAAAATGAAAGTGTGCGCATATAACAGAAGGTTGAGGGAACTACTTAACAAAATGGAGAACCAGCCGGCGGATGGCCTCAAGAAGCGATGGTTCGTAGAAGGATTGGTACCATCCCTGAGAAGGACGATGAAAGTGGTCCCTTCGCCATCGTACGATGAAGCATACAACCGCGCCATGGATATTGAAAGTGAAAACAAGACATCCCGGGGGAAGCAACGGGCGAGCGATGGTGACAGCACGGATGAAGACAACGATGGGGGATCCAAAACCCTGCAAGCACTCCAGAAGGATATGATGAGGATGACGAAGGAGTTAAAAGGTGACAAGGAAAGTGGTAGGGAAGGAAAAGAACTATGGTGCACTGACTACAAGACTGAAGGACACACTAAAGGAAGTTGTCCCCGCAAATTTTTCTGTGACATTTGCCAAGTAATGGGACATTCCACTAAGGAATGCCCGTACAACTTGAAAGCACGGAGCACACAAGTGCTCTATGCCCAACCCGACCAAGCCACACTGTCGGCGACACCTCCGAAGCCAACAACAAACTCTGACGCCTCCCCTGGAGGGTACAAAAACAATCGACGGCTAACAATAGATCCAATAATAACACACCAAGGAGGAGAATTCAATACGACGTGAAGGGGCGACCCATGATTCAATGCAGGAAGTGCAACGAATGGGGTCACTTTGCTCGAGAATGCCAAAACGGAGGTGATGCAGGAAGTTTGTTGTGCAGATGGTGCGGTCCAGGAAATCACGAGGACATAGATTGTTCAAAGCAAAAAGGGGTGAACATGCCGGACGTGGAAGGATCAGGAGAATACATACTGGCAATCACAAGGTTGCAAAACAAGAAAGCCATGTATCCTTACCCTCGCACAGAAAAAGAAAGGCTCCAGGAGACAAGGGTGGATATTGAGCGGGTGATGGCTGGAGAGCGGAGGGCCTCACACTTGGCTGCCGGTACACCAGTCCGGTCAGAACCAGAGAAAACCATCATTAAGTAGATGTTACAAACCACAATACTCGTACGGGTATCCGACCTTCTACAGACCATGCCACAGTTGAGGATGGCCCTGATGAATGCAGCCGGTGACACCACCGTCGGCTAGGAACACCGGACGATGACAAAACAACATAGTACGCTTCGGTGAAGGAACATGGTACGAATGCCATGGACCCTATGCTACTCACGGTTGGCATTGGACGGAAACCGGCAGTAGTAGAGATAAATATAATGGGACAATAGCTCACAAACACCATTGTGGATGGTGGGTCCGGAGTCAACTTACTACCAGAGGAAACTTGGCGAAGCCTCAACAAGCCTACACTCTGGCCACCAACCTTCCACCTGGTCGGTGCAGATCAACACAGTATCAAACCCCTCGGTACCCTCATGGCACAAAAGGTGGTAATCGGGACGCAACAATTCCTTCTGGATTTCGTAGTCATCCCACTGGAAAGAAAAGCGTACGACGCCCTCCTGGGAAGGGGGTGGCTGATCATGGCCAGAGCTAATCATAACTGGAAAAAGAATACACTCTCAATTGAGAGTGACGGCGATAAGTATGTAATCGATCTAAGGAACCAGTCCATTAGTGAAGAGCTCGCGTCATCCGACTCCGACTCAGAAGATTCAAATAGATGGGAGTGGGGTTCTGAAGGAGACAAAGGAGGGAAAGAGCCCGACGACGAAGGAGTGCTAGAACTGGATGGATGCTTTGAAGATGGAACTAGTTCGCTGGTTGGACTCTTCCATTGGCAGATGGAGGACTACGAGGTCTTCCACTCGGAATGCCACATGCTGCAAATATACGAGATTGGGGAATCAAGTGGCGGTATGGAAGAGCAGTCATTTCCCTCGGAGTATGGTAGGTACCAGGAGGGAATGGCATGGGTGGATGACACACCCTCCCACTGGTTTGAACAAGACGAGGACCCGTAGGTGATACTCGTAGGGGATGGTTGGAACCCCGTACTGGATCACTCGTACGGCGTACGCCAGTCGAGAGAGTGTTTGAGTTATCTATACGACGTACGGTTGACCAAGAAGGGAGACTGACAGTGTTTGAGTTATTTGTACGACCTACGGTCGACAAAGAAGGGAGATTGGCATAGCCCGTACGGTGTACGACCTGCAAGGGGAGGAATACCGTACAATGGAACATTGCACCCATAGGAAACTAAGTCGTACGATGTTGTACGACTATCAACGAATAAAGGAGAAAGATTGTAGGTTAGAAAACAGACATACCGTACGTACAGGATCCGTACAATCCCCTCCTTCGCGGTGTTCGTACACGCAGGGAGCAGTTGTATAAAAAGTTTGAGGGTATCTGTGCAAAGGTTTGTGCCATCCATGTGGAGCTGAGTGAAGAGTTGGCACAGGTTGAAGAGGTCATATGACCAGGGAGCGGAAGTGCATGAGTTAATCCGTACAGTGTAGAGGCAGCAGTTGGTCCAATGGTCCATACCAGTATGGCAGATCAAATAATGGCAGAGGAGGCCGCACTAGGGAAAAATGAGGTCGCCGTACAAGGAATTGGTACTAGTACGACATGTTCAGGTACTGGTACGATGAGCACTAGTACAGTACCAGCAGGTATTGGTACGGTTCCAACAAGAACTGGTACGATTCCAACAAGAACTGGTACGGTACTAGCAGGTATTGGTAATGCCAGGTGCTAGTACGACAGGTTCAGGTATTGGTACGACGATCAGTGGTACTAGGCCGGAAGGACAATTTTTGGTAGAACGAATTCATGCTTTTTTCAAGCTGGAACACAAGACATTCTACATGTGCCATCATGCTATCAACCTATTCTTGGATGCCATACGCCTGCAAGTACCACCAGAAATGTGGGGAACCTTCGAACCGCGCAGACGGGTGGAATCGAATAAACCTACCATGTACTACTATAATCACCTGGACACACTAGGTGACACCGCGCAGCCAACCAAAAGGAGAAGAAAGTTGGACACATCCGTAGAGGTCGAAGATGCCAGTAGCGCAGAGGATTCTGAGGAGGCAGAAGAGACTGAGGAGCAGGAAAGTGGTGATGAGGGGTTTCATATGGCACCTCACACAGTTGCGAAGGATGAAGGGGAAGCAGAGTCGCAACAGCAGGAAGAGGAGGATCAACACCGCAGGTTACGGGCACAACGGAAGAGTACGAGGGTAAAGTTCACACCTTCCAAATTATCTTCGGCGCACTTGGTACCACAGGAAGCACTTACGGTGGCCAGCCCTGTGGGGGACGTACGACCAGTAGGGGTGTTGTCTCGAAAAATCAATGAAGAGGAACCACCAACGCAGCGACGGGTATCATTACCACAGAAACCAATACTTGTGTCAAAAACTACGGAGGGTACCAGTACGGTAGACTAGACAGTGGCAGGGGAGTCCGTACTAGGAAAAGACACAATGGCCGAGCAAGGAATTGGTACGGCATATCCAGGTTTTGGTACGAAAGACATTGGTATGGTACTAGTAGGTACTGGTGTACTGGTACGGCTCCAACAGGTACTGGTATGACTCCAACATGTACTGGTACAACATCAACATGTACTGGTATGTCTCCAACAGGTACTGGTACGGTTCCAACAGGTATTGGTATGACTCCAATGGGTACTGGTACGGTACCAGCAGATACTGGTGCGGCTCCAACAGGTACTGGTACAGCTCCAACAAGTACTGGTACAGTAACAACATGAACTGATACGGTACCAACATGTACTGGTACGGTGCCAACATGAACTGGTACTTTGCCAATAGGAACTGGTACGGTGCCAACATGAACTGGTACGGTGCCAACAGGTACTGGTACGATGCCAACATGTACTAGTATGACAGGAACTGGTATGGTGCTAGTAGGAACTGGTACGGTGCCAACATGTACTGGTACGACATGAACTGGTATGGTGCCAGCGGGAAATGGTACGGTGCCAGCAGGAACTGGTACAGTACCAACAAGAACTCGTACGGTACCAATAGGAACTGGTACGATACCAACATGTACTGGTACGCCAGGTGCCAGTACGGTACCATCGGAGAAAGATGAGGTAGGGGATGTGAGGTGCCAGGACGGCTCCTCATAGATGGAGCAAAAAGATAAGAAACTGTTGGAAGCTGCCCACATGGTAAAGAAGGCACGGGAACGGCAGCTACTGGCAGAAAAGAACCTAATACTTCACACCAGACAACAACCTTCTTCTCCAGCCACTACAGGGATGCCTCCTCCCTCTTCTCGGTCCTAGTTTATGTTTTATATTTCAGCTCTTATTGTCTTAGTCGGCTGGAAGATGACTACGTTTTTGGGTGGGCTAATGTTAGGGGCAAATAACGTATGTTAGTAAGAATAATATTTATAAGTGTGTTTATGATTATGTTTGTCGCCGAGAGGTTCCCGTCGGGTACTTGGGAGTTGGTGACGGTTGGCAACTTGACCAACCGTCGGGTCTAAATATTGTTTGGTTGGAACCTCGGCAGGGGGGATTATGTATGGACAATTCTGGACACTGGAATAAAGATATAACTTTTTTGGTCTAATTATTATCACTGTCATTTATGTTGTGATGTACAATCGTTCTGTTACATGAATACTTGGTACGTGTGGGAAATACCGTGTTATCTGACTACTCACCAACCATACATTTAGGACTAAACAAATGGCTCACACTTCAATGCTTATATGCTTATATTTATTAGTGATTTGGGAAATTATGTTGGTGGTTATAATTTACATTAGAAGTTACTTTTTACTTTTAAGACACTAAAATATGGTGTTATTAGATCATTAATATAATCTATCATACCTCTGCCCAAAGTGTAATACATCCAATACTTGGTGGGCCAAGTGACACATGTTCCTTGCAAGTGTAGTTTATGGCTTAATGATGTGTCTTTTGTTTTTGATTGCATGAATAACTGAAACCAAGAGTGCATAGAAAAACATTTGCTTTCTTAAAAGGTCTGTCTAAATCACATTTATTTGAAATTGTTGAATTTGTGCTGGTTTTTTATACCAAGTTAAGTCTAGGTCCAAAATCAGACTACCAAGAAGTGTTGAATTCCTAATAATAAGTTCTCATTGCTGTATTCTATTTTCAAATATTCATGATTTTGACATTTACTCAAGATTTTGAGTTTTCTGTTAGTTTCTGTTATAGATAGGATGTTAACATGAAGAGAAGCATGGTATTTGAGTTATACGTTACAACCTCAGCAACTGTAATATACTGGGGAGATTTTATGGATTTGCAAAGTATTATATTTATCCATTTTGAGTATAATGCAGGTTCCAAGGTTTTTGGCAACTAAGTTACCTTTCGGTATAGGAAATATGATTCTCCACATTTATTGGGAAGCCCGCCATTGAATGTCAATAGCTAGACATATCCTGTGTAAAATTCTTTTGAATTGACTAGAGAAATCTTAAATTCAGTTCTCAGGAGACAGAAGATTTTCTCATAATGCATTTTCCTGCATTCTTGTTCATTGAGATATGTGAAATTTAGGTATTCCTATTTTTCTTGTTGAATTTAGAGTTCATTTTTTCTTCTGCAATGGGGATGATTGCAAGCCCTTGGGGAAGATTAACAGAATCTAACTGCTGTTCAAAATGCAGCTATATTGAAATTGCTGTAGTGCCCCGCCAGGAAACCCCTAAGGGTTTAAGTTAAAAACACTCAAATAGAGTGTAAATATTTTTTTTTTTTTTTTTTTAATAATAGTTAAGAGTATTACTGATAAGTTACAACCTCAAGATAAACTAGAGTTAACAAAAACTTAGATAGCACAGCGGAAGGCTAAACGATCCTAAGGAGTTCCCCAACGCGATTACATAACCTTACACCTAACTCAACTTGCGTCATTTGATCCATTAAACTGGATATCTTAATTACGAGACAATGCATAAAACTTGATTATATATATGTTCAATGATTTGACATCTTATAATTTTGGGAAGCGTTCATTTACTTTGGGTTGTTAGGAGGCCATTGTGAGGTTATTTACTCAATGCACTTTAATTCATAATTTCATCAAGAGGCCTCCCAAGAGGTTCAAAGCGTTTAATATAACGAAGTTCATTCATTGGGTTTAAGGTATCCCTCCACAATTGATATCATCCTTTAATATTAAAAGTATGGCTAATAAGATGAGAATCATTCATTAAGGATTAATCTACCATTAATAGAGTGAGGTTCCTTCATTGGAATTCAAGCATAACCAACTAATGAGTCATAGTTATTTTATGGAGGATAGAGTGCAAGTGGCCATAGAGTTCATTCATTGAAGTTTTAATAATGCTAATAGATGGACTAAATTCATTAAGGTGAAAATGTATTAGGAACACATGAATTATTCCTTTAAATTAAAATATAGTTAGCAAGATGGTATTCAACATTATAGGATCAAAATACATGTTCATAGTGACGTTCTTCCATTAGGATTAGAATATAACTATTTTGTTGCGTGCCACTCTTTTTAGTTAAATGAAGTAAATTTGAAAGGATACTTTTACTAAAATTAAGATATAAACAACTATACGAATACTTCCCTTTTTAGTTCAATTTAGCAATTATAAAGAGATTCTTTTATTAGGGTTATAATTATGGATAAATAGCTACGAAACCCGGGGACGCGTCCCCTACCTGAAAACCCCCGTCCCAGTCCCGGGGACGTTTCGGGGACTTGGGGACGGCCAGGGGACGTCCCCCCCCCGTCCCCAAATTGCCAGAATTTTGAGGGGACGTCCCCAAAACGGGGGGACGGCTTCCCTAGCTGTGGGGGACGTCCGTACGTCCCGGGGACGGATTGGGGACATCCCAGCCGTCCCGGGGACGGCTAGACATCCCCCACATCTAGGGCTAGGAAAAAATATTAAAATAAAAAAAGTCGTATTTTCATTTTTTTTTAATGATGTTTTTTGCGTAATTGAGGGAGTGAAATATCTCATGAAGGGTTTTCTGCGATGCCCCTTGACCCCAACTTGGGGGCGCTGCCCCCAAACCCCCGTCGAAAAATATTGGGAGAAACTGCGCTGATGGAAGTAGTGAAAATTTAACCTCCGAGTTTGATTAGGCTCCATTATGTATGTTATTTCTTTAATATCTATATGATATGCATATTGACAATGTGAATGAATTGAAATTCTGAATTATGAGTGCATATTGAGTATTGAGTCTATTGATAATGTTGTATGTTCGATGTTTGCATTCTAAAATGTTTTCATAGTATCATACACATGCTATATCCATGTTTTCATATGAATATAATGTATAGATGCATGCTTTATCCATGTTTTCATAAGAACATTTAGAATTTTTCTATATATTTTAAATTTTCCCTATATTTTATATAGCCGTCCCCTTTGCCGTCCCCTCCCGTCCCCAAATTTGGCAAAAAAATTTGCCGTCCTGGAAACTCGTCCCCTCGTCCCCTCGTCCCGGAAACTTGGGGTAACGTAGATAAATAGTTGAGTTCACCCAATTATCAAGTTAATTTGGTAAGTATTATTTGTTGAGATTAAAACGTGAAATAACTAAACAAATTCATCCAATATAACGAAATATTATTAACATGGCGATACTCATTTACTAAGATAAAAAGTAAAAACCTTTATGGTGTTCATCCTTTCGATTTCAACTTAGAAATTATAACATTAATTCTAACTTTGTTTCCCATTCACATTCGTTCAATTTACATTCTTAATAACAAGTTAATCCAATAATGGTAACCTAGTTAGATTCTTTCCACTATTACTACTTTTATTTATCATAAACAAAATATTTTTCCATAATCATAATTTACAATGCTTTATGAACCTGATTACTACATTTATCAAGAAGAATTGGATTTAGCTTCATTAAATTCCCATCATACACTTATACAAGATAACAACCATACATGATGACTTAAAGCATGAAACAAAGGAAGCTATAACATCGCATAACACAAATATGATCTCGGAGTTCACCCCTAAAGGGCTACATCTCTGGGTCTGCTCAACTGCAAGACCCCTATGGCATTTAATATCGTTAGGAATACATAAATTACATGTCTTTTACATCTTTGCCACTTAGGCGAATACAACCAATATACAACAGACACCTCGGTCGGAATTTACATAATGATCCCTTTTGAAGCGGATCCAACTGAACACTTCAAGCAATTACAGGTTCTAATGATTGACGATACTCTGACTAGGGACGTAACCGGCTATGACCAACACAAGTAACCAGATAACAGAGTCCAAACAAACCTAGCAAAGCCTTGCCAGTACTTAACACAAGCGAAAACATAAAATAAACCTGCCATCCTTTCCATTTTCTATTTCACATCATCAGGGAAGAAATAACTAAATTATTTATTTTACTAAAAGGGGGTATCATTTTCTTCCAAACTTCCAATCGACACATTATTAAATTTCTGATGATCTTGTTAGCATATTATTGAGTTTTCCAAAATTTCCATGAAGAACTTAGAATACTTTTAACATTTTCAACTCCTATTTCTAAATTCTCAGAAAGATCAGACCGAGTCACCATGAATTTCTTGAATACTGTATTATTTTAAAAAAAATCACTAGTTATTAAATAATATTCAACATATAAATATATATAAATTTCTTTGAAAAATATATATATTGATAGTATGGTTCAATATCGTACAATTTCGAATTAATTATTTATTAATACATAAATTAACCTTCTCATTAAATTTATATATTAATAAAACAAAATTAATTATTAACTAAATCTATATTTAAGAAAACTGCCTTTAAAATCAAATTGTATATTTTATTGTATTATATATATATATTTTTTTTAAATAAAAAAAAATTAAAACTAAAATAAAATGAAAACTCAAAATAAATAATAAAAAAAAGGAAGAGGCGGGAAATCCCGTAGCTCCCTCGCGGCCCGACGGTGGCACAGGGATTCCCCCTGCGGCCACTGTGGACGCAGGGTTTCCCTGCGGACATCGTGGTCGCAGGATTCCCCTTGCGGCCACTGTGGACGCAGGGAGCACAGGGATTCCCCCTGCGGCCACTGTGGACGCAGGGTTTCCCTACGTACACCGTGGTCGCAGGTTTTACCCTGCAGCCACAGTGGACGCAGGGATTCCCTGCGGAGCCACGGGGTAGGGAGGAAATGGGGGAGGGGGCGGTGGCGCGAGCCGAGCTTCGGCTCCTCCGCCCGCCAAACCCTAACCCCAATAAATATTTCTTTTTCCTTGTTTTTTTAATATTCGTTTTTTTTTATACATTTCTTTTTTTTTATTTTTTTTATTTTTGGTAGAATCACAGTTTAAAACTAAGACAAAATTTTTGAATGAGGATACTGAAAGAAAATGCATACACAGTCACAGCCATAGCCATTTATTTTATATTTTTATTTTTTCTATTTTTATCCCCTTTTTTTTTTCTAGAATGTTTAAGCAATAGAATGGGGAAGATTTTCTCCTTTCAAAATGTCCAAGAAACCATAACAAATCTTGAATCCAAGAACAACCAAGCTTTCAAAAACTGAACTAAATCTTAAAAACTTTCATGGGTAATATCATTTCTTTTTCCAGCATCTCATGGAGAACATTCAAACACCTTTTTTTTTTGATCCAACAAATAAATAAAATGGTAGGTTGGAATCCTACCTCATAATGCATTCCGGGCATGACTTGAAGGAGAGCTCCACCTGCAACTCCAAGCAAAACTCCATTTCTCTCCAAAATTCTTCCATCTCCATTTTTTTTTCCAAAAAGATCACCCAAGGAAAGAACCCCCAAAAATATTTCAAAAACTAGGTTAAATGAGAAACCCCATTTTTGACCTAATTTTCAATTTCGAATTTAGGCATTTATTTTTAAAATAAAAGAAAATAAAAATGGAAATCATTCCTTTCCATTAGTCAATACATCTTATTTGCTTTTTTAATTAAAATTAAAATGTTTCTATTTCTTATTTAATTCTAATTTTAATTTCTCCATATTACTTTAGCCAACATTTATATTTTGAACTATTAACAAGGGTAAGGTATTTAAATTGATTTAAATTTCCAAAAATCAATCCTTTATACTATATCAACTTTACAAGTAAAAAGAATAATTTCCTTTAAATAATAAAATTTACCCTTTCTCTTCCAAAATGCGAAAATGATTAATTTTATTTCTATTTCCCAATGACTTTAAATCTTTCCTTCCTAAAACGCATAACTCATTGAATTTCGTTATTATTAAAATTAGCTATTAAATTGACTCGCTATAACATAATAGAGCGACCTTTTTTTAATAAATGACTAATCTCATGAAGGAACCTATTTATTTTAATTCCTCAACTTTTAATGCATAAATGAACACATTATTTCAATTTAAATGCTTTAAGCTTGCTACAATTATAATTAAAGCGATCTCTTTAAATTAACGATTAATCATATAAAAGAAACTACCTATTTTAAATTTCTAAATTACTAATGCATACATCTACTCATTAAATTGAATTAAATACTTAGGATAACAAACTCCACTTACCCCGTGCAAGGCACGCAAACCGAGGAAGTCCACCAAATCACATGACACGCAACCCAATGCAAAGAAAGCCCCACGAACCACACACGACGCTCACCTGACCATGGCTAGGGCAAGACGAGAGTTTTATGACCCCCAAATCCGAATTCTGAGGATGGAGGGGGTTTTCTCAAACCTGCGAATCCCAAGGAAGATGAACCTCGCCCTAGGCGGTGTTGTCCCTGAAATTTCCTGCACCCATGAATCTCGCAAGCATACATATACATATACATATTCAATGAAGGCGTTAGCTCAAGATTTATCACAAGAGTTAGGAAACAATTACATTTACACAAGAATCGACACAAGAGCACAATAATAGGTATGCACGATTATTTATATTATCTAAACTACACATTGCACCACGGTTAACCTACCATTCAAGAATGCCACATAGGAAGTCAACCAAGGTCAAACGGGTTTTACAAGTCCGACTAGGGTAGGGGCATTACAATTGCGCTCATGTTGTAGCATCTATCTTCCAAACCCTTTAGCAGTAACTGACTAAAGAATACTAGTGGATGAGCAAGTGTAAGGAACTTTTTGGTTAATCATTTCTTAACATTCATGTGACAGACTTGGAAAAATCATAGAGTGACAATATGTTTCTTTTGATTTAAAATCATATTCAGTTTGATATTTTAAATTTCAAGAATGGAGCTAGGACTCATCTTATGTCTCATTTGACTATGTCTTGTTGCAGATGATGTCTTGAGAAATGATTTTTTGAATATTAGCTTGAAGTATATTCTACAGACTGATCAGATTTGCAAGCAGTCTATATGATTTCTCTACTGGACACATGTATTTGAGACTGATTTCTATTTCTTCCTTTATGTGATTTTTCAATTCTTCTTTACAAATTACTGAGAAGATATTGCAGAGTCTGTTAGATTTCTCAATTTCATGCATATGGAGTGTTACAGGCATTTCTTCTAGTTGTGAATTGTTTGATTCTTTTTAGTGACAGATGAAACATTATCAACTTGCTAAGTCTGGTGTTACTTTTCGGGTATACCCTTGCATTTGAATTGAACCAATGATTCATGCAATGATATCTAGATCTCTAAGTTTTGGTAAATGCTGAAAATTTTTCTTATATTTCTGAAATTTTGACAGAACTGAGGGAAATCCAGATTTGGGTAACATTGCATGAATTGAAACAATCATTAAATCTACTTCATGCACAGTGCTTTCCATGAATGTGGTGCCATGGAGCCCTTTTAAACAATACTACTGAATGGACACTTTCATCTGTTTATAAAAAGCTGTTGAATTTTAAATTAAATTTTTTATCTGCTTTCTTTAAATTTAAACTCCCTTGAAAAGTGGTAGCCAGATAAAAAATCAAATCAATGTTAATCTTATGGCATATTTGCATTTCCAGGTGGTGAAAGAGGACATGGAAAGGAACTACAGAAATACAAATATGAAACCTTTAAAGCATTCGACATATTTAAGGTTACAAATTTTGCGAGAGCATTTTTGGCACGTTGATGACAAACTTGCATGTCTTCTTTCGTTGTCTCTATCAGACTTGACAACTTTTATCCCAGAACTTCTTAGCCAGGTGGTTTTTCTTTTTATACCATTTGTCATCCTATAAGTGATCTTTATCTAATATTTGTAAACAGCTCATTTATCTACACTTCATATGCTTTTGTATTACAGACCATTACATATGGAAAGAAATATGAAATATTCTTTGCTGATTGCAGTTATATATTGAAGGTCTTTGTCATGGTAACCTTTCTGAGATTGAGGCTACCACAATTGCAAATATATTCAAAAACACATTTTCAGCATTAGCTCTGCCAGATGAAATGCGGCACAAAGAGAAAGTTTTGAGACTGCCATCTAGGGGCTACCTCGTCTGTAATGCAAATGTGAAGAATAAATCAGAGGAAAATTCTGCTGTCGAGGTAAGTTGAGAAAATTTTCTGGACAGCAATGACTGGTTTTAAAGTATTTATTGCTTTAGGATCTTTTTATCCGTCATGTTTGAATTTTTAATGCTACTTGAAATTATAGTTTGTGCATTGTCAATTTCAGAGTGAATTTAATTTTAGCATTGGTTCTTATCCATTTACTCACTGTTATATTTTCTTTGTAGCTTTATTTCCAAATTGATCAAGATCTTGGTCAAAAATCAACCAGAGCAAGGGCTGTAGCTGATCTTTTTGAAGAAATTGCCCACGAGCCTTTTTTCAACCAGCTCAGGTGTTTAATAAATATACATTTCCATCATCATGTTGTGAAAGTTTACAAAGTTTAATAATATTAATATAGCATGTTATAATTTCTCAATTATTACACTTGTCTTGTTGAACAACCAAGGCTGGTTATCTTATCCCTGGATGATATTGAGACTTAATTCTAGTTTTCTGCTCATTCAGAGAATGCTAGAAAATATTTGTAAATGGCGCCATTACTTTTAAATAAAGGGATCTGAGAGTTAGGTTGAAGCTTTATAAAGTTGTAAAGGTTCAGGTTCCATAAATGTTCGATAATAATTATACATCTGAGTGGGAATTGACAATCTGGAACCCCAGCAACACTCCTGAAGTCACAGCATGAGAGAGAACATATTGAATGCTCACTACAATAGCAATTGTGGCATACAACACTGCAAGCAATTGTCCCTTTCTGTATTCTGCAGCTATATGGCTGAGGGATGTAGCAATAACCAAGAGCATAGTAGATATTGTTTTTAATATTTGTACCATAGAAAGCTAGCTTAAGCTTATTTCATAGTACCATTCCGTTTACCTGGCATTGAGACAAAATGTAAAATGTAATTGTATTTTATAATTTCCTGGGTTTAAAATGAGTTTGAAAAAGAGAGAGCAAACTAGAGAATGATAAGCATGTTCACAAAAACAGCCAAACAAATTAGTTTCATTGTGCTCTGACTTTTTTGTCTTGTGAGTCTAAAATATGAGGAAAAAAACAGAACACATCAAGCTGTGTAATTGGAAAACTTACTAAGTTTTATTGATTTCTTGTATTTTTTCAGTCAAATCCTATCTTTAACTTCTATGCCATGTGCTGGGTCAGAATGACACCTGATTTTCTCTAATTTGCTATAACAGTTAATTTTTTTGCAATTTATTCTACAATGATTTGCCTTTGCATTTCAACACGCCATTTGCCAAATAAATGCAAATGTTATGCAGGCTTATATCCATGGAGTATCTCATTTGAATATTTCTATCAAATGTTAAAAATTAGATGGAAGGGATGTTATGCTGAAGGCAAGAGTAACACCTTGCTTATATTTTGCAAAATGCAGGACAAAGGAGCAGCTTGGGTATGTCGTGGATTGTGGCACCAGAATGACACATCGAGTGATTGGTTTTTGTTACCGTGTTCAATCTTCCAAGCTTAGCCCACCATATTTGCAAGAGAGGATACATGCCTTTATTGATAAAGTGGAACAAATTCTGGTAATACCTAGAGTGTTGTGTTTCATTTTTACTTACAAGTTGTCACCAAGAGCTTTTTTGTTTTGTTGAGGCTTATTATCCTTTGTGCCTTTCTATATACTATTCATCAACTTACAAGACGTTGCTTGCTTATTGAAGAATCTAATGATTCTTGTTTACTTACTTGATCCCTATTTCTAGTTTAATCGTTTTTTTATTTAAGATCCTTTACCATTAATTTCACCCAGATGATATTCATCATTTGATGTTCTAAGTACTCTGTTTCAGAAGTATTATATTGCATGGAACTGTTTATAAAGTGCAATCCCTATCTTTTTGTGGATGCTTATCATGTGACTTCAATTTTTTAATCGAGTTATGTATGAAACTGCACAATGTAGTGTACCTTACCATTCTCTCCTGTTTGGTTAAATTGTTTGCAGAGTGATATGGATGATAAAGAATTTGAAAACTACAAAAGTGGGTTACAAGCAAAGAAATTAGAGAAAGACCCCTCTCTCATTGACGAAACCAACCGACATTGGAATCAAATTGTAGAAAAAAGGTATTTGTTATTATCGACTTTTTTTTTCATGCTTATAATATTCTCAGTTAGCATTTTGTTGATAATAAAGTAATTTATAATAACTGTTCATTTCAATGTAAAATACATTTGTTTTTGTATCAAGAAGATTCTGTTGATAAGATTGTATTTATTTGCTTATAAAATATATTTTTTCCATCCCTATAATATTCTGAGTATAGAGATGGTGTTTGAGAACTTGTAGTGCATGATCTACATGGTATAAGTGATCTGTTGATTTTATTGTACTTGTGGTCGGAATCCACAGGCCGACATTGATATCACAAAGGTTGTGATTATATTTATATTATTATATTATTATGTGATAATATAATTATATTATAATTATAATGTATAATTATTATATTAAATGATAATACAATAAATATTATATTATATTAATAATGTAATAATTGGTGCCACTTGGAAGAGTGGCGAGCCTTGGTGTATAGACATCTCTCACATATACATAATGAGATGTGTGATCTCATTCAAAGGAGGACATAACAATATAACAAAATATGCAGATCAATATAAATTAGAGTGCCCCTTTGGGCAGGCAAATATATCGTCTATGGTTGGGAGGGCATTAAGAGTTATTGCTGTAAATGATGTTCAATTTACATTCAATATGCAAGTTATATTCCACTTAGTTTTATCTATTACTAAATTATTATATGAATCTGATTATCTTCTTTTGTGTGGTAGGAGAGAGGAGCATTTATAAATTTTGATGTCCATTCTCACACATACCATTGACATATATAGTGGGCTGGGTACGGTCAAGCGATGCCTTGACCGACCATGTCTTTTGGACATGGCCGATCAAGACATCACTTGATCGTGCCCCCTCGCTATAATGGTGTATGGCGTTTTATTAACCAACCGGTGTATATTTAACACCCGATAATTATCGGTGTATGCCAAACGGTGTATGGTTATATTTAATACTTCGAACACTATCCTTAACACTCGATATCAATCGGTGTGAGTTTAATATACCACCTAATATTTAATCGGTGCAAACATAAACTAATATCGATAGTCTAACCAATAATCATTAAGTCGTATTTGCAATGGTTAACTCGATTTGTCAATCGGTGAATACGAATAGATTATCAAATCGGGATACTATGATAATGAACAGTTAATCATCATAAATAAAGAATGTTTATCAATTGAATGCTTGATTTTATTCATTTTAATACTCGATATGATAAATGATTGAATGAGAGACTTCATTTATCTCTTATTCAATCATTTATCTTACCGAAGCTATCTATGCATTAACACTCCCTCTTAGCTAGGTAAGATAAATAAGAATAGTGTATCAAGCATCACAATTCAATTGATAGTTAGCATTCTTTTACATATTTTAATTTTCTAGGGGATCATATCATATACTCACGAGATATGAAGTATCACCTAACCACGTGATACAAAATGTCAATCACATTAGTCTTGTGATGACAAGATATCACCTTAGAACGTGATATCAGTATTACCTAAGCACATAATACTTAAGGATAATCATATGAGAAAATATTCAATTCTCACCTTTATCCAATTTATGGTAAGGGCACTAACACTTCGTATGAATGTTTTACCACAACACAATCATGGCTTCATCCATGATCCACCAGAGATCCAACATGATAACTGGTTTGGACATTATAAGATTGTCACCTTATAATGTCTCCGTACAAGTGTTCATTATCTTTGAGAGATTGTCACCTCTTAGATATGAACCTAGGGGATAAAATCCAAACATGTCCTATCATGACAAATAAGTTTACGCATTAAACATCTTATAGATATGCAAATACAGATTACAAAGTAATTTACCTTTCTATCATACCTAAACCTTTTCTGAAGTGATCAACCTTCACTCTGAAAAGAGGTTTGGTGAGAATATCTGCAGTTTGATCTCCTGTACAAACATATTCTAATTGGATTGCATTCCTGTCAACCATATCTCGCACATAGTGGTATGGAATCTCAATATGCTTGGATCTGTCATGAAACACTGGATATACTGAAAGTTTTATGCAGCTCTGGTTGTCACAGTGTATAATAGTGGGTTTCATAGGTTCTCCAAACAACCCCACACACAACTTCCTGAGCCATACTGCCTCTTGGGCAGCCATAGAAGCTGCAATGTATTCTGCCTCGGTGGAGCTTTGAGCTACAAAAGGCTGCTTCCTGCTGATCCAAGATATCATAGCTGAACCTGGACTGAAGCAACACCCTGAAGTGCTTTTCCTGTCAGTCACACTTCCAGCCCAATCTGAATTTGTAAATCCATGTAGGTCTATATCAACTTTCTCATATTTGAGACCAAGGTTTAGGGTACCTTGTAGGTATCTCATATTGTGTTTTATTGCAACCAGGTGTATCTTGTTTGGTTCACACATAAACTGACTTAGAGCATTAGCTGCATAACAGATATTTGGTCTTGTATTTACCAGGTACATCAGGGACCCAATCATCTGTCTGTATTGAGTAGGATTAGCAGGTTGTGACTCTGTTGTTGCTTCTTTAAGTTTATGTAAATTGGTTTCCATAGGAGAGGTCATGGGTCTACAGTTTAGCATTCCGAATCTCTTCAAAATATCCAAGGTATACTTTCCTTGGTTTAGTATAATGTTGTCATAATTCTGCCATACTTCCAATCCTAGGAAGTAATGAAGGAGTCCCAAGTCCTTCATATCAAATTCTTTGGATAGATCTTTCTTGCATTGATCTATAAGGTGATCATTTCCTGTGATTAATAAGTCATCAACATATAAAATCAATATTAGCATATCACCTTTATTTCTTTTGTAGTAGAGATTAGGATTTGCATCATTTTTGGAGAAGCCTAGTCTTGAGAAATAGGTGTCAATTCTTTCATACCAGGCCCTGGGAGCCTGTTTATTCCCATAGAGAGCTTTCTTGAGTCTACACACATGAGACTCTGCATCATGAATTTCAAATCCTTCAGGTTGCTCTAGGTAGACTTCTTCTGAGATCTCACCATTTAGGAAAGCTGTCTTAACATCCATTTGGTGTACCTTCCATCCCTTTGCTGCTGCAATGGCTAATACAGCTGTTACTGATGTATACCTGGCAACAGGTGCAAAAGTTTCTTCATAATCTATTCCTTCCCTTTGTGAGAACCACCCTCTAGCTACAAATCTGGCCTTGTGTTTTTCAATACTGCCGTCTGTAGCATGTTTGATCTTGAAAAGCCATTTAGATGAAACCACAGATTTCTTAGTTGGCCTAGGAACAATCTCCCAAACATCATTTTTCATAATGGACTGATACTCTTCAGACATGGTATCCTTCCATACTTGATGTTCAAGTGCATCCGATACATTGTTTGGTTCAGCTTTAGAGAGATCATTCATAAGGGCAACATAGCTAGTGAATTTATTAGGCCTTTTGCTTTCTCTAAAGGTTCCTAAAGGAGCAACAAACTTCTGAGCTTCTTCTACAGTTTTGGTGGCCCATAGTGGTCTTTTCTTGAGGTTTTTTCTAGGTGAACTTTGAGTTTCACTTATAGTTTCCTCAGGATTCTCCCTCTGAAGCTCAGGAGTAGGATCTCTATCGAAGCTAGGGGTGGGGATATAGACTTCAGGGTCTAGTGAGCTTTGGGCTCTTTTGAAGGCTAAGTTTTCTTCAAAGATCACATCCCTGCTTAGTTCAATATTCTTTTGACTAGGTATATATATCCTGTAGGCTTTGGAGGTTTCACTATATCCTACAAAGATTCCCCTTTTTCCAGAGGGCTCTAATTTTAATCTTTTCTCCTTAGGTACATGAATATAGACAAGGCATCCAAAAATCCTAAGGTGGCTTATATCCGGTTTTGATTTAGTAAAGACTTCCTCAGGGGTCTTATCTTCAAGATGAGAGTGAGGACATCTGTTTTGAATATATACAACAGTGCTAGTTGCTTCTGCCCAAAGATTGATAGTTTGATTCTGATCAAGAATCATAGCTTTGGCAGCTTCAATGATTGTCCTATTTTTTTTTTCTTTCTGCTATCCCATTTTGTTGAGGATTGTAAGGTATTGTTAACTCCCTCTTAATCCCTGAATTTTTAAAAAACTCTTTAAATAATTCTGATGTGTATTCCCCCCCATTATCAGTTCTTAGGGTTTTAATTTTGTTTCCCCGAGTAGTTCTCTGTTAGTGATTTGAATTCTTTAAACCTATTAAGGATCTTTTCTGATTCTTTACATTTCAGAAAGTAGATCTAGGTTTTCCTAGAGTAGTCATCAACAAATATTACATAAAACAGAAATCCCCCTAATGAATTTACAGACATAGCTCCACATACATCAGAATGAACTAACTCTAAAATTTTACTTGTTTTCCTAGTACTACTTTGAAAAGCACCCTTAGTATCTTTACCTAGGGCACATCCTGTGCATGCCCTTGAATGATATTGCTTTAGCTTAGGTAGACCTGTGACAAGGTCTCCCATTGATGATAAAGCTCTAAAATTTAGGTGGCCTAGTGTTCTATGCTAGATTTCATTGGCATCTGTAGTTTCATGAATAAGGGCTAAGTTGGGCTCTGTGCATAGCTCATACAAGTAGCCTTGTCTTTGACCAATTGTTTTAGCTTTCTTGATGGATGAGTTCTTTGACTAAGCCAATAATTTGTTGTCCATGAAGGTCACTCTGTATCCATTGTCCTCCGGTGCTGATATTGAGACTAGATTCCTCTTAATGCCTGGAACATAGAGCACTCGTCTAAGTTGTAATGATACACCTGACTTTAGTTTGATGGTGCAATTTCCAACTCCTTTGACAGGGTGTGTAGAGTCATCTCTGATGGTTACGTTCTCATCATTCTCCTCTTTCATGGAGTCTAGTACTTCTCTGAATCCTGCGATGTGTCTGGATGAGCCACTGTCGATCACCCAGGAGTTCACTTTGTTTGATGCTTGATTTGTGAGTGCTGAATAGATCACATACTTCTCGGAGTCCTCTTCCCTTTTGGATTTTCCTGTTTTGTCAAATGTGGCTTGTTTAGCTCTTTCTGGACATTTGGCAACATAGTGCCCAAATTTGTCACATCTGTAACACTGAATTTGAGAGAGGTCCTTGAAGGAGTTCTTGCCGTGACGACCTTTTCTCTTCTTGAATTGCTTTTGCTTGGCTTTCTTGTTTGAGTTCGTATTTAGAACTTGAAGATCTTCATCTATATTCTTCTGTTTGATCCCTTTCTTATTTTGTGTTGATTCCTCTTGGAGATAGTCAACCTTTAGCCTATCGAATTTTGGGAAGTTATCCCTTGCACTGATGCCTTGGACGAATGTTTCCCAGATGCTAGGCAACCCATCTAAAGCAATGAGGGTTAATTCTTTGCTTTGGATCTCATATCCAAGGGTTGCCAGTTCATCCCTTAGGGTAGTTATTCACATGAAGTAGGCATTGACTGATTCTCCTTTTATCATGGCTATGTGATTTATCTCTCTTTTTAGAGCCAAGGTTCTACTGACATTCTATATTTTAAAAGCGTCTTCAAGTGCTTTGAACATGTTGAAGGCTGTTTCATGTTTCTTTATAATGGGCATAATGTTGTTCCTTACCCCATCAACTATGATTTTGATAGCCTTATCATTTCCTTCTTTCCAAATTGCTTTGTCAGGTTCAGTCTCAGGTTCTTTAGTTTCAGTCTTTACAAATGATTCAATTTTGTTTTCTTTTAGAATCATTTGAATTCTGAATTTCCATGCAGAGAAGTCGTCACCTCCTGCGAGTCTGTCTTCAAATCTAATAGCGCTAGCCATTGATAGGATTGTGATGTTGAATATATGCTTGATTTGAATTTTATGTAAAATTGAACAGCCTTAGGTTCGATTTAACTATAGCTCTGATATCATGTAAATGATGTTTAATTTACATTCAATATGCAAGTTATATTCCACTTAGTTTTATCTATTACTGAATTATTATATGAATTTGATTATCTTCTTTTGTGTGGCAGGAGAGAGGAGCATTTATAAATTTCGATGTCCATTCTCACACATACCATTTGACATATATAGTGGGCTGGGTACGGTCAAGCGATGCCTTGACCGGCCATGTCTTTTGGACATGGCCGACCAAGACATCACTTGATCGTGCCCCCTCGCTATAATGGTGTATGGCGTTTTATTAACCAACCGGTGTATATTTAACAGCCGATAATTATCGGTGTATGCCAAGCGGTGTATGGTTATATTTAATACTTCGAACACTATCCTTAACACCCGATATCAATCGGTGTGAGTTTAATATACCACCCAATATTTAATCGGTGCAAACATAAACTATTATCGATATTAATCGATAGTCTAACCGATAATCATTAAGTCGTATTTGCAATGGTTAACTCGATTTGTCAATCGGTGAATACAAATAGATTATCAAATCGGGATACTATGATAATGAACAGTTAATCATCATAAATAAAGAATGTTTATCAATTGAATGCTTGAGTTTATTCATTTTAATAATCGATATGATAAATGATTGAATGAGAGACTTCATTTATCTCTCATTCAATCATTTATCTTACCGAAGCTATCTATGCATTAACAATTGTCCCATGGTTAATCGAGCATACTATAAAAATAACAAGGTATCAGAGCAGATTCTTTCTTGTGCTTGCTCTTTAGTGACAAGATGGGTTCAACTCAAGCACAGAATCAACTCCTTGTTTTACATCAAATACGAATTGATTATTACTAAGAGGCAAGTCGAAATACATATATGTATTCAATGACATGAAATCACAGTCAAAGGAATATTAAGAGAAGTGACTAAAACCATTACTGTTTCTCACGATACCGGAGAAGGCGACAGATTGTATGGTGGCAGCAGCTAGATCTATGAAATCATGCTTCATGGAGTTGAAGACCACGTAATTTATATGGCGGTTGGCAATCTTCAGAAGACCACCCATTAATCATATAAGTCGATTAATAAGAGAAAAGGTTTCGATTTGATATTATTATTCAAACCATGAATCGAAAATAAAAAAGAGAGGTAAAGAATATCGTCTTCAAACATCACATGGATAGGGTATCGGCGGCAAGCTATTTAGTAAAGCGGTGACCATAAATAAATTTCTTGATTAAAGAATGTTATACAACTGTTAACAAAACTATCGAGAGCTATGACAAGTTGACATATAGAAGATAACATCCTTTTGGGTATGTTCCAAGACATATGTAATTAAAGATAAAAGAATCCAAGTTGATATATGAACAACGATTCTGTATGTGGAGTGATTAATAAATCAAGCAAACAACAACGACTTCATTAAAAGATGAAGTGTGAATATGATTTCCCTGCATTGAGATCCTAGTTGGCAGCGATCTTTTTTGAAGGCAACTTCATTTCATTTGGTTGAGATGATTTTATCAGGCATTTATTTTTTGGCTCTTGGCTTTCTGTTTCAACATCATCTGGGTCGAACTAATTGCTTTCATCGACTAGTTTTCATTTGTGGAGACAATTTTTTTTATGCCTTTTTTTGAGGTAGCTATTCTTGTTTGTTTCGAGAAGCCATCAGATGCTTCCTCTTCATGAGCTTGGTCACCGTGGTGAGTGGGTTGTGTTATGCGTGGGCCGTTGGTGTTTTGGCATATGGTGACTTTGAGGCCTCACTTGTAGAGCTCATCAGCACATAAAACTGCCAGCCCATCATCATCCGAGCCTCACCATTATTTTGGTGAAAAATTAAGTTACAGATCTGGTACAACAGCGAAGCAGACCTGATTCGCCTGCCATTAGAGGTGATTTCTCTTGGTGGACTGTTGACAATTTGACTAGGGTTTAACCCTATTCTTGAGCACCACATTTGGGAGTGATGTTCATGAATATTTGTTGGTTTTTATGGCAAATTTGACATCACTCTTTGGAGCAGCAGACAATTCAGACTTGAGTGCATCCTTGGAACGGATTTCCTTTGCATTTTCAGGAAAAGTAAAGTGGGTGCATCATAATCAAAGGGGAGTTACCAATCGCCCGCTTGGGTGTGATCCTGTCAGCCCATAAGGCTGTCCTCAACTTAGTGTGCCATGCCCTCTGATTGTCTTCAATTGTCCTTTTAATTATCCTGATGAGTTTCTTGTTGGAAGATTCAGCTAAGCCATTACCCTGAGGGTAATAGTTGGATGATGTCTTCAAGTATACACCATGCTTAACTGCCCAAGAACTGATTTGGGTTCCAACAAATTCCTTGGCATTGTCTGATATGATGGTGGAGGGGACACCGAATCTTGTCACAATTCCCTCAAGGAATTCTAACACTGAGGCCTCAGTAGCATCCCTCAATGCGACTGCCTCCGTCCACCTAGTGAAGTAATTTGTTGCGGCCAAGATCCACTTATGGCCAGCACTAGAAAGTGGGTTTATCATGCCAATGAAGTCTAAACCCCATTGGGCGAATGGTTGATCTACTTGGATGGGATGAAGAGGTAGGGCAGCTAGTCTTTGCTTCCCAGAGAAGAGAGCACATTTCTTGCAATTCTTCACCCATCTATGTGAGTCACTGAATAAGAATGGCCAGTAATAACCAACCCTCATTATTTTGATAGCCATAGTCCTTGCAGAGAAGTGGCCCCCTGAAGAGCCATCATGAAATTCCTCTAACAATCTGCTGACTTGGTTTTGCTCGATGCATCTTAGTAAGACTCCATTACCATTGGAGTCTTTTTCGAAAAAGAGTACCATTCACTAAGACATAGGGAATGGACTGCAACCTGAAATGTCTTCTTTTGGTCCGGTCCAGACCTTGGGGGTATCTACCTTCCATTAAGAAGGTGGTCATGTCACTTACCCAACTGAATTGAGTGTTGTTGTCAGTTGGTTGATCTTCTTGTAACACAAGGGTGACCTTTGAAGTAGTCCGAGAAGATGAGACAAGTTGTTCACATAGGCCCTTGCCTCTTACAAGCTTGGTGATCTTGATGTTGATGTCATACTCCACGACCTTGGTTATCCACCCAACCCTCTTCTCATTGATATCCTTGTTTAGAAGGAAATCCTTGACACTTGCATGCAGAACTAAGAGCTGGATCCTGTTGTTGGACAATATGTGCTTGAACTTTTTTAATGCCCTTACAACAGTGAGGACTTGCTTCTCTACATAGCTATATCTAAGTTCATAGTCCTTAAGCCCCTCACTAAAGAAAGCAATAGGTTGCTCCAACTTGTCATTGTTTAGCTGTGTTAGGACAGCTGAAATGCTAGATTCTCCTCTGAAGGTATAGAGGATAACATCCCTTTCATATATAGGATTGACGAGGGTAGGGGCCTGAGCAATTGCTTGTTTGATCTCTTCGAAATCAGTCCGTCCTTCCTTGGTCCAACTGAAAGCCAAGTTTTTCTTCAACATGGAAGTGAGGGGTTTTACCAGGGTGGCAAGGTTGGGAATGAACCTCCTCACAAAGTTGATCCTACCAAAGAAACTTTGCAATCCTTTCTTGTGACTGGGGAGTGGAAGAGAAAGAATAGCCTCCACTCGCTCTGGATCAATGGTTAAACCCTCCTTGGATACGATGTGTCGTAGCAATCTTCCTTGATCAGTAGCAAATACACACTTGCTAGGGTTCAAGGACACACCATACTCCCTGCATTTCATGAACACTTGCTCAAGATGACCAAGATGGTCAGCTGCATGCTTCGAAAAAACAGTTATGTCATCAAGGTATTGTTGTGACCATTTCACACATCGCCCCATTGCAAATGGGGACCCCTGCTTTTTGCTTTCTAGGGTTTGTCTTTTTAGGTCTTTTAGGGTTTTGTCAGTTAGCCTTTGCATTTTGAGCGTCGCCAAGGGGATCACCTGGATAGCAGGTCCTGCTTGATTGAGGTCTTGATCCTGAAATTTGGCTAAGTCTGGAATGTCCTGATCCTGAAATTTGACTAAGTCTGGAAACTGAAAATCCTCCAAAAACTAGATTTTGCAATATAGCTCCTGGAGGTCTGAAACCACTCTCAAACATCCTGAAAGTATATATGGAATATAACTTAAAGTATAAGTTTATACTTAAATGTTATATTCCATAAAATTATCCTGACGGAGAGTTCAAAAGGTCAAATTTCGCTCCTGACCCTCAGAGAGGGTCCACAGCGAGATTTTGATTTCCTTCATTTTGCAATGGAAAAGGACTAAGTTTTGATCATGAAGGGGAAATGAATAACTTTCTCCACCCACCTAAAGAAGTTTTGGCTAGAAATGATGAAGGACCTTGCTGAAAACAGAAAAATCGCTCCTGACCCTCAGAGAGGGCCCACAGCGAGAAATCTTATAAGGGTCATTGCAAGCCTTATTTGGTCGATTTGAGAGGTCAAGAGCATGATGAAGGATAGAATGAACATAATGAGGTATCTAGACTTGATCAAAGATGATAAATTGAAGGAGTTTTGCCCAGGAAAGGAAAAATCGCTCCTGACCCTCAGAGAGGGCCCACAGCGATTTTCTTTGTGTGCACATTTTTGGACCTTTCTTGGACATGAATTTTTATTCATAGCAAAGAACAAGACGATATCTCCCTTGGCAAAGTGATTTTTAGATGAAAAGTGAAACATTTTGGTCCAGGTAGCAAAAATCGCTCCTGACCCTCAGAGAGGGTCCACAGCGAGATTTTCAAATATGCATTATTCTTACAAGATCAAAGTGATTTTATGATTGGAAGGGATGAAGGAAAGCATGTTCTATCTGTTGAATATAATTTGAAGGATCACCACAAGAAGAAATCAACCCAAAATGAAAAAATCGCTCTTGACCCTCACTGAAGGCCCACAGCGAGAAATCGCTCCGGACCCTCAGAGAGGGCCCACAGCGAGAAACCTAAAATAGGAAGTTTTCATCCAAGTTTGAGGAAAGCTAAGGTTAGGCATGGGTTAGAAACGATGTTTGAAAAGCCTTGAAGTGAAAAGAAATCGCTGAGAATCAATATTTTGAAGGCAATTACAAAAATCGCTACGGACCCTCAGAGAGGGCCCATAGCGATTTTCCAGTTTTCTCTCCTTGGTTTGAAAAATTGAGATAAAATCTTGCTTGGACATGAGGAGAACATGATGTGTTATGCCTTGGAGGTGATTTGAAGATTAAAAGATAAAGGAATTTGCCTAAAACCCAAAAGTCGCTCCTGACCCTAACTGAAGGCCCATAGCGAGATTTTCAAAAAAGGCATGTTTTCTTCAAAATGGTGCTAAGGCAAGGTTAGGATAAGGAGAAGAGACCTCCAAAAACATGATGAATATTGTTTTGCCTTTGAAACTTGATGATTTTTGTGAAAAAATAAAAAATCGCTCCTGACCCTCAGAGAGGGCTCAGAGCAAAATTATTGAAAATCCTCATTTTACCTTGCAACAACAAAGCGAGTTTGGATGAGATGGATAAAGGAAGGATGTTGCTTAATGACGAATGAAGTTTCAATGAAAAATGATGAAGAATCAAGCCTAAAATCAAAAAGTCGCTCCTGACCCTCAGAGAGGGCCCATAGCGATTTTTCAGGATCCTCTCCTTTGTTTGAGGAATGAGACCAAATCTTGTTTGGATAGGAAGAAGAGATGATATTTTATGTCTTGGAAGCAATTTGGAATCCAAAAGATGAAGGATTAAGAGCAAGATTGAAAAGTCGCTCCTGACCTTCACCGAAGTTCCAGGGCGAAATTGACATTTCCACCTATTTTTCCTCACGCAAAATGTCAAATTTGAAGTGCAACACATTAACTGGATATCAATTTTGAAATATCCCTAGCCAATTTTTTTTTAAATTTTTGATCAACTTAATTACAACAACTATATGAGTGATCAATTAGTTCTGAGAAAAAGTATTTGATTTGCTGAAGCAACCCTAACCAGAATGGCACCGTATGGATGAGCATTGGTCAGAGGATCTTAGTTGCTTATGAAAAGAACTCTAACCAGTATGGCGCCGGGATGGCGAGCATTGGTCAGAGGGTCTTAGTTGCTTATGCAAAGAACTCTAACCAGTATGGCGCCGAGATGGCGAGCATTGGTCAGAGGGTCCCTGAAATCTAGAACTGGAAGGAACTCAACGCCAAGTATGTGCTACCCACTCCAGACGGATAGGGGCTACCATATGACGGAGTGAAACTTAAATGCTTGAATTTAATTGATTGCAGAAACTGAAAAGACACTCGACATCCAGGATGTGCTTTCAATCCCAACAGGGAGAGGAGCTACCATAGGATGGAGGTAGATAAGATAAGTTGGGTTAGCTTGACAATTACAACCAAGATCACAGTTCAAGACTGCCAGTACTACTGGTCAGATTACAATCAAAAGAAATTCTTTCACAACTCCCCTTTTAGAAGAGAGTTTCTGATTCAACATAAATCTGCACATTCAGCCGCGAACCCATGGATCACTGCCAACAGCTCATTTCTTCCTCGTACAATCTTCTTTCCTCCGGAAACTAGTTGCAAAATGCCTTGGTGACGTGGAAACCTGCGAAAGACTCAAACAACACTGCAAAATCCTCACAATGAAAAATGGCACGATTTCCAATGCATTTAAAATGGTACGGCTGGCTGCAAAATACGATTTGTCATTAAAAATAAATGCATGAACCAAACTTGCTGAAACCCAAGGAAATGCAACGCCTAGGTGAGGCAATTGCAAAGAACTAATACCCACAATGCAATTTTTTTGTATTTTCTGGTTGTGAACAAAACATGAAATTAGTCGCGGGAATTCTGGATGCAGAAAACTGAATGAACTATAAGCCTAAATGATTACAATGAAAACTCTGATGATAAACTACGGCTAAATGCAATTACATAGAGAATATAATCACCCTAGTTGCTATTTTTCAAGCAAGAAGAGATGCCTATGCTAGAAGGCTTCCATTCCTTGAAGCATGTCCAGAGCCAGACGGCTGCCCAAATACAAATTCTGCCAAAAGATCCCTTCAATCCTCCCAAGACTCCAATAAATAGCTTCACTTGCCTCCTCAAAACCCTAATTCGATTTCCAAGGCAAACCCTAATCCCCTCCTCAACATGGCGCCATCACACCTAGCCAAAAAGTCAAATGAAATAATATAAAAATATCACCTTGGTAAGATTTCGCCATGTTTTGACTTTGGCCAAGGATAAAATATTAAATAAATCCTCCATGAGGGCGCCACCCAGAAAGTCCCCCTTTTAAGTGATGTTTTTAAGTTGTTGGACTAGGCCAAGGGGGGATAAGCAACTTTATAATTATAATGATTATTTAATTAAAATAAAGTTACTTGACCACACAACTCCAAAATCTGAAGCTAGAACCTGACCAAGCTCCTGGAGTTAACTGAACAGGATGTAGAGATTGCCCGATGCCACGCGAGCCCTGCCAAAAATAGAACTTACTAAAAATAGTAAATTCTGAAAACTGCTCCAAAAACTGAGATGAAGACATCGTTGCGAAGCCCTCTGAACCATCAGAAAGAACCGACGATGAACCCATCCAAAAAAAACCTCCTCAAAAATAGGAAACCCTAATTTTACCCTCCGACTGGCCTCCGAGCTTCCTAGAAAGAGACCAACGGTTGCAGAAAGGATCAGGTTTGAGAAGGGGTCATTACAAATTTACCCTCCAAGAGATTTTCAAGTCAAGATGCGAAGTATTCAAGGCTAAAATTCAAAAATCGCTCCTGACCCTCAGAGAGGGTCCAGGGCGAAATCATCATGGAGTTTCATCAAGCCTTGTTCTAAAAATTCATACTCTCCAAATTGCATTAGATCGCCAAAATTGCTAATTTTGAGGCGTTTGGGAAATTTGGATTAGCATTAAATCAAAATCATTTTGGCATTTAATAAATTGATTTTAAGCCTTAGAAAATCGAAATTTATTTTGGAGGCATTTAAAATTAATTTTTAATAAAGCGCTCAAGGCCTTATTTTGTTTTTATTAGCCAAGTCGGCCCCCTTTTTTGAGATTTTACTTATTTTTTACCTTTTTTTTTGCCAAGTCGGCCTAGAGGAAGCAAAGGGGTGAGCGCTCTATATAATAGGAGATGCTTTGTTTAAGTTTTAATCATTCATTCATCCTTTTTCAAGTGCAAAGTTGAAGTGCGAATTGGAGGAGGGAAATATAGCATGTTGGAGGCGAAATTCTACTAATTGAGGAGCAATTTGAGGAGCGAAATCCAGAAGATTGGAGGCGAAGTTTGCTAAGTGTTGGAGGTTAATGGAGGCTATGATTTAAACTTTGCCTAGCGGAATTCATCTATTTTTACATCATTTCTTAGAGTTTAATACTCAAGAGGAGGTATGGCGAAATCATCTTGACACCCTTGTTTAAGGTTTTATTTTCGGACATTTGTTTTGGAAAAATCTAAGTATTACATGGTTAATTAGGAAATGATAACTCAAGATTTATCATGAAGTTTCCTAATTAAAATCTTAAATTTTCCTTTTAAGTTTAATTTCTAGAGTGCAAGATATATTACTAATTTTGAAATGTTGTGTAGGTATCAAGATGGCGACTCCAAAGTCCGAAGGATCTACAAGTCGGCAGGCTCTCATTAGAGAAGATCCGGTCCAGGACAAAGATGATCTCCTCCAACTCAGTATCATCAAAGAAGATCAAGCAAGGATAAGGGCGACCTCTTCCAGTCTAGCATTGACAAGGACGGCCTTCCTCGGTCAAGCATCATCATGACTAACCTCTTCCAATCCAGCATTCCAAGGCGAGGTACATCATCATCTTGCACATCAAAGACAAAAGAAGTTAGAGGAAGGGTTTGTTGAAGAAGCAGATAGTCTCAGAAGAGTTAATTAAAGCTAGCTTCTCAGCAACATCAAATTGGCATCAACCAGGTGTCAGACGAGGTGGCATCCTAGTCATCACTTCTCCAATCATTGTGGTCCACCTCAGCATGTCCAGATTCAATGTACCTAACTCATTGGAGGTGGTACAAACTTCGATGTACCTACCCCAGCTATCCATTGGTCGAATTTTCCAGAGAAGACATGTGTCCTTAAAATGTAATTTTATCATTGGTCAAGCATTAAATGTTATGTAATGGTTGTAACAAACCCTAATTAGGGTTTTCATTATTGAATCTTGGCCATTGATCTCAAATCGATCTTAGCCATCGAATTGTAGTGTGGGCACTATATAAGCCCCGACTCTTCATTTTGTAAAGGCAGTTGGAAGCAGTTAGAAGGTAGGGAGTGAATAGTTAGAATAGTGAATTAGCCAGTTGATAGAATAGCAATTAGAGTAGAGTAGAGAGAGAAGGCAAAGATTGTTGCCAAGATGTTGTTGTAAAAGACTTGTAAAACTTCATTGAAGAAATGGTGAAATTTATGGGTCGATTCGACAATTTGCATGGTCTCTGTACTTCTCATATTTGATTTCATGTTATTAGATGAGTGGAAGAAATGTGCTTGATTGATGGTGGAATTCGTATATCCATACTACTAGCAGTTTGTTGATTGCAGACTTGCCTTGTGTAGTCAACTGGAATCATTTAGCTTAAGCTTAACTTCAATTGTCGTTTCTTCATTGATATGCATCAGCTTGATGGTGTCTATGCCTGCAGTGATGATTTGAACATCATAAAGCTTTCCTTCGAAGATCGCACTAACCTTGTGGAGATGCTCCTGTGATGTCAAAACAAGACTTAGTTAGAATTTCATCAAAGATCATTCATTACTCCTACATTCTTAGTATTAGGATTAGATCCTCTCCTCGCCCTCGTCTTTTTTCCTTTTTTCAAATCAAAGATAGTGAAATCCTGTGTTCGAGCAATATTCAAAGCAAATCAGACGTTCTAGTCATTAAGTGTAAGTCCCCTTGTGATCCCAGCAAATCACATCATACCACAGAGAGCTTATCCACACGTAGAGATCCTACAGCAAAGAACCTTGAAGTCATCTCGATTGATCCTTTTTGCGACATCTTCAGCATTCGGAGACTTTACTCAAGAGAGGATAAGGTACCCTTGGGTATTTTATTCTGTGTTTGATAGTGTACAAAATACACGTCAACAGGTATACAAGTACAAAGTTTGCTAGTACACCCTTGAAGGCCATGTCCATTGCTCTTTGGAACGTGGCACCTGCATTGGTTAGTCCAAAGGGCATTTTACAATAAGCATAGGTGCCCCACTTAGTAGTAAATGCAATCTTGTATTGGTCTAATTCCTGGACCAAGATCTGATTGTAGCCTGAATACCCATCCAAGAATGAAAATATTTTTGAGCCACTGACGTTTTGGAGAATCTGCTCTATAGAGGGAAGGGGATAGTGATCCTTGAGGGAGGCTCTATTGAGATCCCTAAAGTCTACACAAAGTCTGATTTCCCCATTCTTCTTCCTTACAGGGACAAGGTTGGCCACCCAGGAGGAGTGCTTGATAGGGAAGATGATATTGGCTTCTATTAGCTTGGTCAACTCCTTCCTCATTGGTGGCTCAATCTTGGGGTTTATTGGCCTTTGTTTCTGTCTTACTGGCTTTGCATTCGGGTTTACCTCTATGGTATGTTGGGCTAGGCTAGGATTAAAACCCTTCAAGTCTTCATAGGTCCAAGCAACTATGTCATCATATTGTTGGCAAAGATCAACGAAGGCCTTTTGCTCGCTTGAATAACACACCTTGCCCAAGTTCAAGGACCTACCTTTAGCAACAACAACTGGCTTGTAATCACCCCTCTTTGCAGCCAAGTTCATCCTCTTCTTCAACTGATCATCTGAGTTGAAAATGCCCTCCAAGGTAACTAGACCTTTAGGCAACTTGTTGGAGTTGAGCTGCATGATTTGATCTCCATACTGGTCTTGCAGTTTGGACTGATTTTTAGCAGAAAACTCTGCTTCATTTTGTAAGAAGTTGACGATGTGTTGATCGCTTTCAAACACTTGCCAATTCACTTGATTGTCCGGGACAGCAGGCCTCACAACAAGTCTGATGTGTTGCTCTTTCTCTCGTGCAACATGCGCTGGTATGTCGAACTGAGCACCAACCTCTGCAAGCCTATCAGCATGCTTGTTTTGACCTCTAGGAGTGCTCTGGATATTGAAGGCCTCAAATCCTTCAATCAAATCCCAAACCCTGTGTTTGTATGATTTGAGTAGGTTATTCTTTGCTATGCTTTGGGCTCAGATGTGATTAACAACCAACTCACTATCTCCAAATACTTGCAGAGATCTGATCTTTCTGCTTTGTGCAAGTTGGAGACCTTGGATCAAGGCTTCATACTCGGCGACATTGTTAGTGCAACCAAATTGAAACCTTAAAGAGAAGAAATATTTCTCCTTCTTAGGAGAAACAAGCATTACCCCGGCGCCTGCACCATTCTTGTTTCTTGAACCATCAAAAAACATGTTCCATAACCGCTCTAAATCTCCTTGCGTCTTGATGAGGTTAGGAATAGGAGTATCCTTTTCATGGATACAATAGGTGCCAAGCCCAGTTTCTTTAGTCTCAGCTAATGGATCAAACTGAAAAGCATCGGCCCATTCGTCCAACAAGCAATCAGGAAACTCTTGCAAGAGAGTAGCAGGCTCACGGACAGCACACTCCTCCCTCTCTTCATGCAAAGTGCAATTCATGTTTATAAGGCTAGGGGTGTAGGGCTCAATGTGGTTTTGGGAAATGGGCTCTGCCCTTATGGTGACCTTGGTACCATACCTTGTTCAAAATAGCATATGGGACCAGTCGGAAGACAAGTACCCACCTATCTTGGCAGTGAAGTCTCTAGACAGGCAGATGGCGAAGAAGGCAGGGAGGTCGATGATGGATACGTCTTGCAAGATAGTGCAATCAGGGCATGCATGCAAGGTTAACTTCAGATTTTTTACCACCCCTACTGTCTTAATAGAAGTGCCATCTAACTGGACCACCCCTTTGGTCACGGGTTCATATTCTATGCCAAGAAGATCAGCTACCTTCTTAGGCATGACTGAGCTACTAGTTCCTGAATCTATCATGCAGTTGTGAACCAAGTTATCTCCTATGATTAAGGAGAGATAGAAAGGGGGAGGCTTGCTGATCTTGCTTGAGTCTTCCTCCTTGGGTTGCACCAAACTGGTGGATATTGCCTTTCCCTTGACTGCTGCCTCACCACCTGACTGATCGACGTCCTTCAGTGCCTCCTTAAGCAAATCCCTTTGAGATGGGATTGAAAGGGCCTCCCACATAGTGACGTTGAGGTTGGCCTTCTTCATTTGATCAACTATGTTGAAAGGAACACCAACAGACTTTAGAGGCCCCTTTGAGGCTACAAGGTCTACTTTTGCTCTTTGAACGACTTGGGCCTCTTCCTGCCTCCTGTTCCCTTGCATGGTACTTTGGCTTGTATCATGGACAGCTACATTGGGTATTGGAGCTTGGACTGATGTTGAAGGTGAGGAAGCCTCCATGGCTCTCTTCTTTGACCTCGCATACTGCAACATGGACTCACCATTTGTTTGGTTCAAACCACAGAATTCTGCCTCTTGCCAATTGACAAAGGTAGAATCCCCTCGTAAGTGAACCTGGGGACCAACACTAGGCTGATTAGGGTCATATTGCTGGCCAGAAGTGGTCGGCTCATCTTGCACCACTAAGGTTTGGGCAAACCCTCCACTTTGGCATACACCTTGGTTGTGTGGCTGATTACATGGTTGACACCAATCTAACACTTCGGCAAGGTTATTTTGCATTGGAACTATCGCCTTTGAGTTGCTTGCGTTTGTGGGGTTTACACTATTCAAAGGCCTGACATTGCTCCATTGGTTTTGCCCTTGAAAGGGTGGCCTGTTTTGCTGATAATTCTGACCTTGTGCTTGGTAAGGTTTGTTATATTGAGTTTGCTGTCTTTTTAGTGCCACCAATTCATTGCCAAAGTTTTGTAATAGAGCCTTGACCTCATGGAGCTCATTAGAGGACATAGATGGTGTGGATGGTTGACTTGCAAGTGCCATGGGAATAGGAGCCAATGTTGGTTGTTGAGTAGGGGCTGTCTTCCCAGCTTGAATCAAACAATCTTCTGCTCTTATTGCTATGTCATATGCATCAGTTAGAGAGGCTCCACCCATCGATTGTACCATGACAACTATAACGCTGTTGAGAGCTCTAAGATAATACAAGAAGGCATGATTTGGGGATGGCTTCACTAGAGCAGGAATCCTATTTCATGTCTTATGGAATCCGAAGTTGAAGTCTCCCATGAACTCGTGGGGTGCCCTCTTGATCGTAGTTAACTGCTCCACAAGTGATTGGTGATCACTTTTGTCTTCAAAATAGTTGCACAATTTCTCCCCCAATTCGTTCCAATTGTGGATGAAGCTAGACGACAACCCTCTATACCACTGCAAGGCTTTGCCTTTCAAGGATGTGGCCAAGTCTGACAACAACATTGTCCTGAGTGATGTTATGGATGGAGCAGATGTTTGCAATGTCTTGAATGTGCTCAATGGGTGTAGTAGTTGTTTCACCAGTGAAGTATGGTATAATCTTCAACGCAGCCATTGGTATGTCATTCCACTGAGTCAAAATAAGGGGACTCCCCCCATTGAAAGTAACAAAGACTTGATTTCTAGCCATGCGAAACAATGGTCTATTGATATGAGTGGTGGGAGCCCTTGATAGAAAAGGTCTTGTAAATGGAGGAGTAGAACGAGACCTGGGAGATGGAGTGTTTACAACCTTGTCACCCCTGACTGGTGATAATGAAGGTCTACCTCTCCTCCTTCTAGAGCCTGCAGATGGAAGCTCTATGAATTGGAAACTGCCCTGAGAAGATGCCCTGGTATGAATTCTGGGCATGAAATCTGCAACCGCCCTCCGGAGCTCGGAGGTCCGGAGTTGCGAGTGTGATCACTTCGGCACCTCGACAGCTCGGATATCCGGGGTGAGGAAGTTCGGGAGTTCGGAACCTGGGGGTTCCGGGATTCCGGACCTAAGCACCTCGGAACCTGAGGGTTCCAGGGTTCCGGAGTAAGCAGAGTTACGAATTTTGTGTGAGCACAAACTGGTCCTTGAGCAGAGTCGCCAAGTGCTTGAGAGATGACTGCCTCTAAAGGCCAAAACACTAAGAATAGCACTAAATCCTTAGCATGTGAATTGAATAAGTCCCACCGGGCGTGCCAAAAACTGTTATCACAAAAGCTTGCACCCTTGCTGAGCTATCAACTCAGCAACCTTGTGAAACATTGAAACAACCCCGAAGTGTGGGACCTTGCGCAAGGGGGTTGAATCTCCGGAGAAGGCCGACTTCCTTCTCAATCCAGGTGCAGGTGCTGAACCAACTCAAAACTAAAAAACTAACTCCTTTGCCTATCCTAACAACTTGCAGAGGAAAAGGATGAGAGAATTGCTTAAAATGAAAGGAGGTGATGCACCAAGAAGAGATTGTTTCTCTCCCTACCGAAATGACACAAGTAATTAACTGAAACACCCTGAAGATGCACAACTTTCAGTTGTATGAGTAACCCCAATGCATAGATGAAGGTTAGAATCCACTGAATGCCAAGAGGGGAGAAGGATTCCCACAAGTCACACTCAGAAAACCAGTTAACACAGCATGTATAAAGAGAAAGAGCCACAACATGCACCTATGATGAAGGTAAGAAAGCATACACAACATACATAGGTTGAAAAAAGGCAATAATGATGTTCTTCAATTAATCATAAGGCCAAACGCCAATCTTACAGTTGCAGAAATGCAAAGATTACAAGTTTTGAAGAGAAGAGGAGATCATAAGAAAACTCTAGGCAGTAGGGAGAAAACCCCTTACAATGAGGCTTAACAGCCTTATATAGAAAAAAGGGTTACAATAGTGATCATGCCCCTTCATGTCAGTTTGGGAGTGTAGGGAAGTGCATGCACTTGACTTGTACATGCAAGCAACCTAGCCATACCTCCAAAGGCAATTATGAGGAAGATAGATTGACTGACCTTCCAAAGTCAGACATGAGATAAGTCACATAGCATGGCCCCGTACCTCCCTTGATGGAAATCCTGCCAGAAACATTAAATGCACCCTTGTGGCTCCACAAAAAAAAGTGCACAAGTCACCAAAACTATCGAAGCATTTAAAGCCGAGTGTCGATCACGCCATCCAGAAGTGTTGCAAGCCAGGAGCAAGTTTGGAAGACTTCGGAGACCGGACTCCCGAAGTGAGGAAGACAAGGGAAGGAGCAAGGAACTTCGAAACCTCGGGGTTCCGGAGTTCCGGAGGAACTAGGGAGAGAAGACAAAAGGGGAAGGAACTTCGGAAGCTCGGGGTTCCGGAGAACTGTTCAAAGGAACTTCGAAACCTCGAGGTTTCGGAGTTTTGAGATAGAAAGGGAAAGGGTCAAAGAGAGAAGGGGAACTTCGGAGATCAGGGTCACCGTAGTTGGGGAACTTCGGGGACCGGGGTCATCGTAGTTGGGGAACTTCGTGGACCGGGGTCACCGTAGTTGAACTAGGAACTTCGGAACCTGGGGTTCTGGAGTTCCAGGGTAGAAGACTTAGGAACTTAGGAACCTGGGGGTTCCGGAGTTTCGGGGTTGAAGACTTAGGAACTTTGGAGCTTGGGGGTTCTGGAGTTTCGAGGTAGAAGACTAGGGAACTTCAGAACCTGGGGGTTCCGGAGTTCCGGGGTAGAAGACTAGGGAACTTCAAAACCTGGGGGTTCTGGAGTTCCGGGGTTCCAAGGGAGGAGAACAGAAGAAAAGCTAAGGGAATGAAGGGAACTTTGGAAACCTAGAGTTTAGGAGAAGGAAAGAAAGAGGCTAAGGCAAAGAAACTCGAAACCTCTGAGTTTCGGAGTTCCGGAGAAGAGAAAGAGAGGGCCAAAGAACTTCCGACAAGGCAACACTTCAAACCATGATTTCACTGCTTTTCTCCTTGATCAACTGGGCAGCACTGGTCCATGGAACATATCTCTGATCGGTTCTCATTGATGGACCAAGGGTGTCATAAAATGACAACAGTAACTTATTAAAGGTTAAGAAGGATTCCTCCCTAGCTAAGAGGGAGTGTTGATTTTATTGTAGCTTTGGTCGGAATCCACAGGCCGACATTGATATCACAAAGGTTGTGATTATATTCATATTATTATTATGAGATAATATAATTATATTATTATGTGATAATATAATTGTATTATAATTATAATGTATAATTACTATATTATATGATAATACAATAATTATATTATATGAATAATGCAATAATTGGTGCCACTTGGAAGAGTGGCGACCCTTGGTGTATAGACATCTCTCACATATACATAATGAGATGTGTGATCTCATTCAAAGGAGGACATAACAATATAACAAAATATGCAGATCAATATAAATTAGAGTGCTCGGGGCAGACGAATTTATCGGCTATGGTTGGGAGGGCAGTAAGAGTTATTGCCCATGGTTAATCGAGCATACCAGAAAAATAACATGATCTTCCCATCTCTTGTTATAAATCAATATATTATCAATGAACACCAGTACAAACTTCCTCAAAAATGTATTTAAGATGGAATTCATCAGAATTTGAAATGTAGATGGAACATTAGCAAGACCAAATGATATCACTAGCAACTCATGATGACCCTCTATGAGTCCTAAATGTTGTCTTGGGAATATCTTCATCCTCAATTCTAATTTGGTGATAACTTGATCCAAGATCAAGTTTAGTAAATATAATAGCTCCATTCAATTCATCGTTGATGGTGTGCTTCTATAGTCTAGACACATGTTCTGAGTGTCATCCTTCTTGCACACTATCACCATGGAAGAGGAGTAACCACTTTGGCCATGCCGGATGATACCTACCTCTCGCATCTCCTAAACCATCTTCTCCATCTCACTTTTTTGTATATATGGGTACTTGTAAGGCTTGATGGATATGATTTACTCCCTAGTACTAGCTGGATGGTATGATGCTAATCCCTTTGAGGAGAAAGTCCTCTAGGCATAGCTTCAATAACTATTGAATGACTATCTATGATTGCTTGCAGACCTGGTTGGGCAGGAGCATTTGACTGATTAGCACCCTTTTTAAGTTTGCATTTGGTGAGAGCTTAACAACGCAACCCTCTTAATTTGACCATCTTGCCTTTTGAGTGAAATCTTATTAATAGTTGTTGGAAGTTCATCTTAATTGTTTCTAATGTAGTGATTCACTCTGCTCCCAACACTATATCTGTTGTACCCATGGGAATAGAAAACACTGGGCAATCAAGTGGATACACTCCCATGGTCAATTTAATGCTAAATGCATTTTATTGAACAATTGATAGTACCCCCATTTGCAATTTAGAATTGAAATTCTAGAGCAAAAAATAGAAAACAATTCAAACAAGTTGCTAACTTCTTGCTAGTGAAGTTGTGATTGCTTCTCAAATCTATCAATATTGTTACTCTATTTTTCTCCAAGAAACCTGCTATCTTTTGATTTTTCATCTAACTCATTGTCACTCTCTAATATTGGTTCTTCCTCTTCTTCCTCGCTTGACCATTCAATATAGAATAATTTCTTTTTTATGCATTTATGTCCTTGATTGTATTTGCCAATGATAATTAAAACATAAATCTTTTGTTATTTTCTTTTCAATTTGTTGTGGAGTCAACCTAGTAGGTTGAGGAAGTGATTGTGTAGGAGAGCGTTTATCTCTTATGTTTACTAAACTTTGCTTTCATTTGGCCAAAAAAAAATCATCTACTTGCCTTGCCATAATCATTGCTTGTGACATAGACTATAGATGGAACATGCATTCCTCATGTTTGATGTGGTCCTTTAAACCCCCTATGAATAATTCCTTTAAATTTTCCTCTGCAACATTCTTCAGCCTTAAAAACAAAGTTCAGAATTGATGAATATAATTCTTGACTGTACCTATTTGCTATAACTTGGTAAGTAGATTCAAATAGCGTCTATGCGATTGTTACCATAATGTGGAGTGACTTCGTCCTAGAAAACATAACTTGCACTAACACATCCCTTCTTTTTCTTCTTTTCACATAGCCAATGATTTTAAATGAATTGGTTAGGATCCAAGTATAAGAATGCCATTGCAACTGACAAGGAACATGATGGAGATTAAAGAATTGTTTTGTTTGGCAAAACCAATTGGTTAGATCTTTTCCACCAAACTTTTGCATATCCATCTATGGTGTGAAGTGCCTCGGCATTGAGTTATTCAAGAGGTGATTTATCTTGAGATCCTAGTCAAACCCACAAGCATCATGTCCCTTAAAAGAATCTTCTTCATCCTTATTCTTGTTGTGTGGCTCCATATGTTTAAAATTTCTAGAACCTTGGCTAGAAACTATTTCTTCAATTAGTCCCTTGATAACAAGTAATTTTAGCTACCCCTTGGATTTGCTTGTTCACCATTGACAAGATTTCATCTTTAATCTTATTGGTTTCTTACTAAATTTGTTCTCGTGCAAATTCATTATCATCGGGACCAACCTCAATTTCTACAACATCATTGCCTAGAGATTTTCTAGGGTTGACGAAATTTGTTTTTCCCTTTTTGTAGGCCACACCATGATGGGAAAAAATAATTTTGCAATAAATCACATAAAACAAATCTAAATGATCTGGCATTTCTATTATTAAAGATCCCTAAAAAATTTGTTGATTTGTAGCTTTAGGAATGAATTTTGTGGAAACCCTAATTCTGCAATAACTCCTTTAGTTCTACTTCAAATGCCCACAAATCTAGACTATAGAAACTTCAATGGGGCCTTGAAAAATCCTGTAAAAATCAAGAACAAATCCACCAAAGCTAGATAGATCGACACTTCACAAATCACATTCCAAAATTGAAAAAAATTTACCTTATTTCTTGCCCTTGGTTGCTAAGGTTATGCTGTAATATGACTTGTAATTAAACAAATCGCACAAAAGAGGAAATGTATTGAAAATACTTTATAATTCTTGAGAGTATTAAGCCATTTTTAGAGGTCAAACCTCCAGAAATCTCCAAAAACACAAATTGCAACATGATGATAATAAACTAACTTCTAGCTCCTATATATGCCTTGGATGTCACTCATGCTAACTTAGATACCTAAATATTGTTAATTTTGTAACGTCGGTCATACTATTTCATGCTTCCGATATATATATATATATATATATATATATATGATTACATATACTAATATGTTAACATTAACTAATGATAAATAAAACCAAAGTTAACTTATCGTGTTTGACCAACGGTTACACCGTTCATGGTATCGGGTGGTAAAGCGATTCTCAAACAAGTCGCACTCCTTCCGATCGAGTAAGTAAACGGTGACTAGTTTATATACTGTGGTGAGAGGTACGTAGGGAAGAGATGTGTCTTTCCACGTGGGAAGACAAATCTCTTCACTACATAACCCCTCATCCACTTATATAGCATGCTTACATTGAGGAGGATGTACACACCGAAATTGATAAGTGTGGTGCATCTTTAAAACACGCTATAGCAGATAAAATACAACTTTCAGATCATATCTCCATCTCTTCTATTTTGATCACAGAATTTTGAAAGAACTTAACATGGTATTAGAGCGAAGTTAAGGAAGATCATATTAAAATTCTGTAACGATCTCATACGTGGGAAGACAAATCTCTTCCCTACATAACCCCTCATCCACTTATATAGCATGCTTACATTGAGGAGGATGTACACACCGAAATTGATAAGTGTAGTGCATCTTTAAAACACGCTATAGCAGATAAAATACAACTTTCAGATCATATCTCCATCTCTTCTATTTTGATCACAGAATTTTGAAAGAACTTAACATGGTATTAGAGCGAAGTTAAGGAAGATCATATTAAAATTCTGTAACGATCTCATAAACTTTCACCAGGCTTTTACTAAGATCACATTCCCATAATCCTAATGGCAACCGAAGTTTGGTTTGAAGATACATTAGATGGAGCATCAAATTTTGTATCTTGGAAATTCGGGATCATGCTTGTTTTGAAAGAAAATAAAATTGACTCCCATGTCAAAAGTGAAATTCCTGAACCCTCTGATGATACAGAGAAAATTCAGTGGAGCAAGGACAGTGAGAAGGCCCTTAAGATAATAGTGGATTCAGTAAGAGACCACATTGTACCAGTTATTTCTAAATATGAGACGACCTTTCAGATGTTCAAAGCACTAGCTGACATTTATGAAATCAACAACACTAGCAGGTCTCTCACCCTAAAGAATCAACTACACCATATAAAGATGAATAAAGGAGAAATAGTTACATCCTATTTCTTGAGGATCATTGAGCTTAGGGATCAACTATCCACTATTGGACATCCAGTAGACAACAAAGAACTTGCTATGATGGCCCTAAATGGACTTCCCACCTCATGGGAATTGTTCATTCAAGGAATCAATGCTCATTCTAAATTTCCCAAGTTTGATAGATTGAGAACCGATTGCATTCAAGAGGAATCTCGGCTTGTCACAAGAGGAATAAAACAAAACAATGGTAATGAAGACATTCAAGTTCTAAACTCTAATTCCCACAAGAAAGGAAAGAAGAACTTTAAGAGAAAGAGGGACAACAACTCAAATGGGAAGAGGTCTTCAAAGAAGAAGAGAGACATTTCTGAAGTACAATGTTTCAGATGTGACCAATATGGGCACTATGCAATGAAGTGTCCAGACATGGTCAAACAACAAGCTTCAATGGCAGAAATTAAGAAAGGGAGTAATTCCGAGAAGCTAGTCTTCTACTCATCCCTCTCTAGTCAAGTCACCTCCAGTTTCAATACATGGGTGATTGATAGCGGAGCATCTCGACACATCACTGGATTTCGTGAGCACCTAGATACACTTGTGGAAAGTTCAAATGAAGAAGCGACAATTGATGATGACTCAAATTATCTAGTTATGGGAATAGGAACCTGCAATATCAACCTAAAGTCAGGCATATCCCTACAACTGACTGGAGTTCTATTTGTACCTGGTATAAAGAGAAACCTTGTCTCAATTTCTGCACTTGAAGATAAGGGTTACAGATTAACCTTTATGGAAGGAAAGGTACTTGCTTGGCTAAAGAACACCACCATCAAGAGAGCCCACACCATTGGAGTAAGACAAGGGAGCCTCTACAGACTTTGCACCACTCCACCTCTAGCCTTGATTCATGAGACTCCAGATTCGAATGAACTTTGGCATAGAAGATTAGGGCACCTTCATTTCGATGCCCTACCTAAGATAGAGAAGATGGTGATCGGCTTACCCTAGCTAAGTCAAAAATCTGAAGGAGCCTGCAAAGGGTGTGCCTTGGAAAAGAATACTAAAGGGTCTTTTAATTCTAGCAACAGTAAATCCAAAAATGTATTAGAATTAGTTCATTTTGATTTATGTGAACCCATGTCTGTACCCTCATTAGGGGGATTTTTATATTATGTAATATTTGTAGATGATTATTCTAGGAAGACTTGGATATATTTTCTGTGGTACAAAGAGTCTGAAGAAATCCTTTCTAAATTTAAGGAATTCAAAGCTCTTGTAGAAAATATCTTAGGTAAGAAAATCATAACATTAAGAACAGACAATGGGGGGGAATACACTTCTGATATGTTTAAAGATTATTGTATAAATGCTGGGATTAAAAGGGAGTTAACTGTACCTTATAACCCACAACAAAATGGGGTAGCTAAAAGAAAGAATAGGACTATAGTAGAAGCTGCTAGGGCAATGTTGTTTGACCAAAATATAGAAACCTCATTTTGGGCTGAAGCATCTAGGACAGCTGTGTAGATTCAAAATAGATGTCCTCATTCTCTTCTTGACAATAAAACCCCTGAAGAAGCCTTTACTGGCAACAAACCTGACATAAGTCATTTCCGGATCTTTGGGTGTCCAGTCTATATTCATGTCCCCAAAGAAAAGAGGTCAAAGTTAGAACCTTCTGGAAAGAAAGGAGTATTTGTTGGGTACAATGAAACCTCTAAAGCCTACATAATATACATACCTGGTCAAAGACAAACTGAAGTAAGCAAAGATGTGATCTTTGAGGAAGACATAGCATTCAGGAGGTCCAAAAGCTGTAATGAATTAGAACTCCAAGATCCTCCTACAAGCTTGGATGAGGATTCCACCCCTGAGATTCTGAGGGAGACGCCTGAAGATGCTGAGAATGAAGTTCATGGCTTACCTTTAGTAGAAAATTATCCCGAAACTAGGAAGAGACCACTTTGGGCTAAAAAGATGCTTCAAGAAGCTGAAAATTATGCTGCTCCAAACGGGACCTTCAGAGAAAGTAAGAGACCTGACCTATTTTCCAGTTATACTGCCTTGATGAGTGTGATCATTGATGCAGAACCTTCCCGTGTTTGAGATGCGCTCAAGCATCAAGTTTGGAAAGATGCTATGTCAGAAGAGTATCAGTCAATTATGAAAAATGATGTCTGGGATATTGTGCCTAGGCCTAAAGGCAAATCTGTGGTATCTTCTAAATGGCTCTTCAAAATCAAACATGCAGCAGATGGCAGCATTGAGAAGCACAAAGCAAGGTTTGTTGCCAGAGGTTTCTCATAGAAAGAAGGTATGGACTATGAAGAGACATTTGCTCCTGTTGCTAGATACACTTCTGTCCAAGCAGTTTTGGCTATTGCAGCATCTAAAGGATGGAAAGTCCATCAAATGGATGTCAAGACTGCTTTTCTGAATGGTAAGATTGAAGAAGAAGTTTATTTGGAGCAACTTGAAGGTTTTGTGATTCATAAGGCTGAATCACATGTCTGCAGATTAAAGAAAGCTCTTTATGGACTGAAACAGGCCCCCAGAGCATAGTATGAAAGAATTGATCACTATCTCTTGGAATTAGGGTTTTTAAAGAATGAAGCAGATCCAAATCTCTACTACAAGGTAATCAATGGTGAATTATTAATTCTTATTCTTTATGTTGACGATCTACTAATCATAGGAGAGGATAATTGTATTTCTCGATGTAAGAAAGAATTAGCCTCTGACTTTGATATGAAAGATTTAGGAATTCTTCACTACTTCCTTGGATTGGAAGTTTGGCAACAGGCAGATGGTATAATCCTTAATCAAGGAAAATACACCATTGATATACTCAAGAGATTTAGAATGTTGGATTGTAGATCCATGACCACACCTATGGAGACAAATCTGCACTAGCTAAAGGAAACAGCTGTAGAATCAGAGTTTGCAGATCCTACACTCTACAGACAAATTATTGGATCTCTGATGTATTTGGTAAACACAAGACTTGATATATGTTATGCTGTAAATGCTCTAAGTCAGTTCATGTGTGAACCCAGGGAAATACATCTTGTTGTTGCAAAGCATATTTTGAGATATCTTCGAGGAACTATTGGTTTTGGTTTGAAATATAAACATGTAGAACTTGACCTACATGGATTCACTGATTCTGATTGGGCTGGAAGCATAGTTGATAGGAAAAGCACATCAGGATGTTGCTTCAGTTTAGGATCAGGAATGATCTCATGGATATGTAGAAAACAGTCTTCAGTTGCTCAGAGTTCTACAGAAGCTGAATACATTGCAGCCTCCATGGGAGCAAGAGAAGTTGTATGGCTCCGGAAATTGCCTGTAGGACTGTTTGGTCAGCCCTTAAATCCTACTGTCATCTACTGTGACAATCAGAGTTGCATGAAGCTTTCAATGAATCCAGTATTTCATGACAGGTCTAAACACATTGAGATTCCTTATCACTATGATCGAGATATGGTGGAAAGGAATGTGATCCGATTGAATTATATTAGTACAGGTGATAAGATTGCAGACATTCTTACCAAGCCTCTCTCCAGGATCAAGATTGAACACTTTAGAGATAAACCTGGTATGTTTGAAAATGTTATTTAATTTTGAGAGATAGTCTCATTTATTCCGATATACTAATATATTTAAAGATGTTTAGTGTGTAAACTCTTTTATTTGTCATGTGTGTGACTCAATGACTGCATGGGCCTTCTGTGAACATTATTGAAGTCTGACGACTTTTCAATAATGAACATTTGTTTCAAATTGATAATGTAAGGTGACGATTTTACAATTATCAATTTAACTATCTTGATGGATATCATGTGACTTGATATCTGTGGACATGTCATGATAGTATATATATCTCCGAGACATTATGGTAGATATCTGTTGGTTGATATCATTAAATAAACCATAATTATGATAGAGATCTTCATGGTGAATATTATGAACGCAATACTCATGGACATGCCATGAAATCATTATCAGTATGGTAGTCATCATGTGACTTGATGCCAGTGCACATACCTTACTTGATAACTATGAGTTATGGTGAGTATCATGAGACTTGATATTCATTGTTGAACCATATCTCTGAATATCACTATGGTGTGATATCTCCTGTCTTCACAATCAGTGGATGAATTGTGATGTTTTCTCTAACATGAAATGTGTCTTCCCTAGTTAAAAGGTAGTGTTAATTTTGTAACATCGGTCGTACTATTTCATGCTTCCGATATATATATATATATATATATATATTAATTTGATTACATGTACTAATATGTTAACATTAACTAATGATAAATAAAACCAAAGTTAACTTATCGCGTATGACCAACGGTTATACCGTTCATGGTATCGGGTGGTAAAGCGATTCTCAAACAAGTCGCACTCCTTCTGATCGGGTAAGTAAACGGTGACTAGTTTATATACTGTGTCGAGAGGTACGTAGGGAAGAGATGTGTCTTCCCACGTGGGAAGACACATCTCGTGGGAAGACACATCTCTTCCCTACGTAACCCCTCATCCACTTATATAGCATGCTTACATTGAGGAGGATGTACACACCGAAATTGATAAGTGTGGTGCATCTTTAAAACACGCTATAGCAGATAAAATACAACTTTCAGATCATATCTCCATCTCTTCTATTTTGATCATAGAATTTTGAAAGAACTTAACAATTATAACATGTAGGATGACCTAAATAGTTAAATGAGAATATAATAATGATAACTTAATTAAGATTTAAGGTAGCTATAGGCTGACTACTAATAACTCTATGCACACTATAGGATTAAGGGCATAGCAGAAGTCATTCGGACTACATTGTCACCAAATTCTCCAAAAATGGGCTTCTCACGATGTTGAAGAGAAGGTTGTTGCTTGCTTTATTATGCTTGTCTTTGTTTCAACATTCACCTTTAAGAGTAGTATATAGATCCGATGTGTTCCATCGAACAAACATTCCCTATGATTGCATTCTACTAGACATCAATGAAGTGGATATGTTGTGAATGTGGACCACAAGTGTAGCCGACAATATTCTCTTTATAATTTTGCCATTGATTCATGTTCCATGTTGGAATTCATCATTGTCGCAATGGTTGGAGATGCCCTCATCCGCTTCAATCTTTTTCCTTTGTCAAAGCAAGGGTTACATTCATCTCATACAATATCTAGCTCAATGCTTAGGCACAATTTGGCATCATGGCTAACAATTTGTACAATGTGGTATTTGAGATGATGACGTCTCAACTAATCTTTGACCCACAATAGTTGCATTGGCCAATCCTATGGTCTATCCTCCTATGTCATGTTTCTAAGTGGCATGTTTGGTCGATGCTTTTACTACCACTCCCTCTTATCAATGCTATTGGATAGAAAGTACGAAGCTTGGCATTGAATATTTTTTTAATGCTACAAACCATAACATTAAAATTTAAAAGAGAAATGTTGAACCTTGACTTTGAAATCTTTTTAGAAAAAAGATGAAATGTAGAAATCCTAGCTAGCATAGATTAATTTAAATGCATGTGATAAAGAATTAATTTGTGAAGGATGACATTTCAAAATGCTTGAAGGATTCATAAATGCAAAACAAATTTGAAAATCGTTTGAGAAAGAATAACAAAACAACATTGAAATATCCATGAAATTGGCCAAAATCTTGCTTTCACAAGCCTCTTAAATTTCCACAAGAAGAGCTCAAAGGATTAAATTTTTTTGTGAATGAGTTATGACCACAAATAGACCTTCAATAGGAAAAGAAGCAACGTTTTTGGTAGTGGACTGCATCTATGGCAATGAGTCACAAGGATGCACTTGATGGGTACTTGGTGCTCATGGTGAGTTTGGACCTACAACTTGCATCAACTTATCAACAATTCTATAGTGTCCCAAGTCACACAACTAGGACATCAGCCAAACAAACATTTTTTTTTTTGAAAGAAAAACACAAGGACAACACCACATTCGTGATATACATTGACATGTTGCACTACACACTAATGCACACAAAAATGTCGTTTCAAGAATGACACAATGCATTGACAACACAAGAGACATCACCATTGCTCCAAGCAAGGTGTCACAAGCAAAAGACTTAACAATTGTGTGACAAAGTCACTACAATGGCCTAATGAGAGTGTGAAACTACGCTACGAGAATAATTGAGTTCTACTCCACAATCATGTCCTCTCGCAAATAAAACACAAGGGTGGGGTGAGGGAATCATTTTCCTTGAATCCACTTCCTAACACACTTGACACTCACAACACCAAGGGAAACTTATACAAGAGGCACAATGACTAGGAGATATCACATCTTTAGATGGAACGACCACAATTTTTCTACATGATTGGCACACTTATCAATACAAAGGTGGGAATTCTGCCAATCAGTTACACCCAAACATAAGGGGCAAGCCTTCACTAGAGGTTGCTTAAATAAGAGGTACAAGCCCTCCACTAACTTGAATGACAAATGGTTTCTGTGCAAAGGTGCACTTTTCAATGTCAACAATGGCATAACTTCTTGATTATGACACCTACTAATGAAGTTGTGACATGGAAGGATTCACAAAACCAAGGGAACCAACTTTTGCATACAGATTTTCTATGGAAAATATTGGAAATGGAAATGCTTGTTGTATGATGGGTAGGGGATGACAATGCGCATAAAAGATACTAGTGCAAGGGAAGGACTACAATTTGCCACATTTTAGTCCCTAGTCTAGCACTATATTCTAGGTTTAGTGCTAGTGTCCAAAGATCATTTCAAACACTCACTACGTTTTTCTAACATGAGAATCACCAAAAACACCTTGAGACAATTGGAAAGCTAAGGTGGACAATTAGGAGATCACACCCAATTTCACGGTCCACCTAATCTTTGAAAACAACTTCAAATGGAAGAGACACTTCTCAAAATGCAAAAAGATTAATAAGAAATTTCCAAAATAAATCCAAGGACACAAGATATGAAGGTTAAATACAAGATACCCCCACCCAGTCTCCCTTCCCAATGTAATGACCTCCCCTACTAGGTTTAGGCCTGTTTTGACCAGAATTAATCTATCTCAACATACTTATGACTTAAACTACATTGACTAGGAGACAAAACCATCTTAATTGTAATTCAATCAGTGATAACATAATCTTCTTCCTGATATTGAATTGATAATTCAATTTATTTGTTCATTCAAATTACTGTTTCTATATATAAATATATATATTTAAGTTAAGATAGTATTACACTATATGTTTTACTGCAAAGTAGTTTCTAAAGATACTGTATTACTTATAATTATTATATTAATATCTATTATTGTATCAATATCCATATTTATAATCCTTACTTAATTCTTATTCAGATTTGAGTATATATATTCAGAGTTCCCAAACTCGCCGCGAGTCAGGCGAGTTCGCCGAGTTGGCAAGTCGAGCTAAGCTCGACGAGTTTTGCTGACTCAGGACTCGGACTCGGCGAGTTTTGACCATAACTCGCCGAGTCCAAGCTCCAAGACTCGGCCATGACAGGTCAATGTTTTGACTTGTTTGACAAGTTAGTCTCTCCGCCAGGATTCATATATGGAATATAACATTTAAGTATAAGTGATCTTATACTTTAAGTTATATTCCATATATATTGTCAGGATGTTTGAGAGTGGTTTCGGACCTCCATGAGTTATAATGCAAAATCTAGTTTTTGGAGGATCCTTCAAATTTCCAGACTTAGTCAAATTTTAGGCCATTTCAGGATCAGGATGACATTCCAGACTTTTAAGGCAAGTTCACTCTGACCTTGATGTAAGGGATGGGACTTAGGAGGACACTATGCATTCAACCAAGGTTTGATTTAGCAACATGAAGCGTGACCAAATAGTACACTAAAACCCTAGGAATGATCTAAATAACCCCTAATCACTCAACTGACCTATAACCTCCTTCACTCCACCTTGAGGAGATCCACCTGATTTGATGACCTTTGAGAAACTCAATCCCTTCAATGCAAAGGCTAAGACACTAAAAGGACCAACAACAAAACTAAAAGAGCTAACCCTAGAAAGCAAAAAGTGGGGGTCTTCATTTGCAATGGGCGATGTGTGAGTACCTCACAACAGGGATGTTTCTTAAAATTTTGAAAAAAGGGGGTGAGTTGGGGACATTTCCTACTTGTCCCCACATCCCAAAAAATCCCCCCATGGGGCACATGGTTATTTTTGGCAAGGGACATGTCTCTGAGGAGCATATTTTCAAACCCTTCTAGCCTCACAATTCTCCCTTCCATCCAACATATATATAGCCTAAAAACTAAGAGGTCCAAGAAAGACCAAGGTCAACTATAGTCCCAAGTTAAAACCTAAGTTCAACAAGCACACTATTTAATGCTACCATACACAAGCACTCCTTACAGTTTCCAAGTGAAGATGTTCATGATGTCTCATGTTGGTACTCCCAAAATTTCAATTTGGCCAAAGAAAATACTAAACAGAAGCCCCAAACAAGTAGATACTCTACCAGCATGCTTTTCATGGCATAACAAGCTAGCACACATTATAATTGGGCTTTATTCAATAATGGGTGCATGAAACAAGTTTTAAATTGTTAAAAATCTCTTGATTTCAAGGGTTTTTTTATTTTGCTGAGTCATTGCCGAGTCGTTGCCGAGTCCGAGTTTCGGAACTTTGATATATATACATAAATAAATGAATTAATTAAAATTACCAATGATTTATGTATTTACTAATTACTTATTCTATAGATTGTTAATACTACTACTGCTTTAAAATATTAATTATTAATAATATATTTAATGGTTGGTAAAGACAGACAGATCTGACACACGTCAGATCTGGTCTGCCAATATGTATATAATTTAAAATGTAACTCATATACGTATTGCAGTCTATAATAATATTACTATTAAATTCTGTATACAGATATTGTATTGGGTTTCATATATCAGGCATACGTATCAAGCACATCGCCTATGCATACCCCCAGAACAAAATGTTATTGCTTGTCCTCCTCTTATGAGCACAGACTATATAATTATTTCCCATCTATCCGATCACTGCCCGATCCTCCCTTTTTCTCCCCCCATGACTTCAATGGTTCTTCCCTCCAATATCTTTGAGTTGGAGTCATAGTCACTGTTAGTAGCCTAAGTGGTTCAGGTGGTAGCATAGGGAACATCAATATACAATGTACAATACCAAAGCATCACAATTCATTAACATGGAACCAATAACGCACAACACAGTATACCCGAATAGATTTGTGTAACACAGGTGTATATCATATTCCTCTCCAAATCCCATGTGCCCACAATGTGCTACAAGTTTACAATATAAAGAGTTCGCGGTTGGTTAGGCCACCAACCGTCCGGCAACTAACTACCCGTAGAAACAACTTAATACTATTATTTTCTATTAAAGCATTAAAAAGCCTTATTTACTAATTAACTGGCTTACATCATCCCCCCCCCCCAAAAAACTTGTTCGTCTTCCAGATGAACACTACAGCAATTGAACAAGAAATATCTACTTAGAGGGACAAGAGGACGTCCCTGTTCCCGTAGTGGTCCGTTCTCGGAGTATCTTCAGGTCCCTCTCAGCAAGAAGTTGCTTCTCTTGAGTGGCTTTCAGAAGCCTGAGTGCATCCATTCGGTCCTTCTCAGAGGCAGCCAACTTCCGTTCTGTTTCACGTCACGTGGTTCTCTCTTGAACCATTTCTTGCTCCATAGCCTGGATCGTTTCTTTCAGCTCACTCTCTCGCTGAAGGGCTAAGGTATGGACTCCTTCCATTCTGTTTGCTTCCCAGGTCATCCTTTGGAGCTGTAAGAATGTAGCGCGGAAGGTTTGTTCTATGGAAGTGAGAGCTCTCATTACTTTTTGATTACCTCCTGTATGTTCACTAAGGATCCGTGGTTTTCCCCATTCTGCTATTATCTCTGGAATTCCCGTGTCGGGCCAACCTTGGTTCCTAATTTTCTCTGAGAACTCCCTCTCGCAGCCTTCTGTCATAAACGCCAGTAGTGCTTCCGCTGCTCTTACTATAGCAGGCATATCAGACCCTCGAGACTGATCTATCATCCTCTTCGTGGCTGCCCTCATTACTTCCAACTCGGAAAGAAAATTCTGCGCAACTGTTTCCCACTCTTGGATTCCCTCTGCTGGTGCTGGTGAGGACGTACTGTGCCCTTTTCCGATTCCTTCAATCCTCTGGCTCTCCTGTTGATCAGCCCCCAATGATGGTGAAGGAGGTGGAACCTCTATGTCCATCTGGAATCTTGCTAGCAGGCTGTCTGCTTCTATCTCCATGTCTGTTTACTCAGTCCCCTTTCCTTTTTCTCCCTCTGGCTCTTCACCATGTATTCCTCCTTCGGTATTTCCTACCTCCATGGTTGCAAGTGGATCAATTATGGGTGCTACTACCAATGCAACAGCTCTAGCCGCTTCTACGCCCCTGGTTGTGCTTATATGGAGGGTGTGGGCCCCAGCGTGTCCCTGCAAGTCTACTAACTGAGATGGGGTCCCTGTGACTCCAGTTACCAAATGTGCCGTGATGGGAATCTGTGCTGGTTCGGAGAGTACCTTTTTCCTTACTCCCCATCCTGGTACGGCTGGTATGCCCTCCATACGGCTCTCTGTCCCTACCTGCCGCGACCCTCCTACGTGTTCTCCTTCCTGTTCCATGACCATTGGCTCCATCTTGAATTCTCCTTCATCTTCTTCTGAAGATGATATGTATGTTTCTTCTCCCCCTGTCTCTACCTCTTCCTCAGAATTGTTGTCTTCTTCTCCTCCATCTTCTAAGCTCCCTGCCAGTTCTTGCCTTGCTTTTTTCCTTGGTGTTGTCTCTGTGGTTACTGTAAAAGTGTCCAGGTGTAGCCAATAATACATGGCTGGCTTGTAGGGCTCCACCTGGCTTGAGGCCACAAATCCTCCTCTGTTTTCTAATGCCACTTGAGTTCTCAATGCTTCCAAGAAGAGGGCAATGAGGTGATGGGGCACGTATAGGGTCTTGTGTTTGAGGAGCATGGCTTCCTTCACACGGCTGGAAAGGACTCGGCCCCAGTTATAAATTTTGCCATTACTCAATCCGTGCATGAGGCGTAGCATCCATATTGCAACATCGGATGCTCGACTTGCTGCTGTTAACTTACTCTTTATGATATCCAGGACACATCTCCATTCTGGTGAGGTGAGATAAGATTTCTTCAGGCCCCTTCTATTGCTATTCTGCCATAAACTGTTCCATTGCTCTTCTGTGAGTGCGTCACCGTAGATATGCTCCAGTAGCCACTTTTTTTCTTCTGTAGGCATTCTTGCTGATGGTTTCATAGCTGAATCGCCGCTACTGGGAATGCCGAAAACCTTGCTGAATTCTTTGGGTGCATAAGAAATGACCACTGTTTGTCCCAAATAGTCAATTACTGATCTATGTCTGTCCTGCTCATATCCATGGACCATGGCACGCAGTATAGGCTCGAATTCTTTTAGGTTGAAGATGGGCATGAAAATGATTTTGTCAACTTCTGCTTGCTTCAATGAACTCTTTAGGGGGTGGTCCTCCTCATTGTTTTCCCACCACTTCCTGCGCTCGCTTCCAATTACTCCTTCAAACGTGATATTCTCTACATTCACCTGTTCTGATGCCCTCTCTTGGCTTTTCTTGCTGGTTCCTGGCATGGCCATTGCTTGCTTGTTAGAAGTGCTAGCTTTGTAATTTATTTCATAACTTCCCCTTTTAGGGTTGCCATGACTCCCTTTCACCATCTTGTGCGTGTATGGTGATGTACCCGAGGGCTGTGGGCCTATACGCTGTGACTGAGGCTGAGGTGTTGTGTACGCTGGTGGTTGCGTGCTTTTTTTTCTAAGTGCCGCCCCCTTTGTGTTGCTGCTCCGTGTTGTGCCGCTGGTGCTGTGTCCTACGCCCCAGCTCCCTCTTGTGCTGCGTACGCCTACCTTCGCCCTGCGTACCTTGCCTTCCTCCCCGCGTCTGCCTTCCTCCCCGCCGCGTACGCCCTTCTCACCGCGTCTGCCTTCCTCCCCACCGCGTACACCTTCCTCCCCGCCGCGTACGCCTTTCTCCCTGCGTACGCCCTTCTCCCCGCGTCTGCCTTCCTCTCCGCCACGTACACCTTCCTCCACGCGTACGCCTTCCTCCTCCCCGTGTACGCCTCCTTCCTCCACGCGTACGCCTTCTTCCCCGCGTCTGCCTTCCTCCTCCACGCGTACGCCTTCCTCCTCCACGCGTACGCTCCTCCTCCTGCTGCGTCCGCTCCCCTTCACTCCGCTGCGCGCTTGTGTCTCCTTGCTGCGTGCTCTCTCTTCCACCCTGCGTATGCCCAACCCGCGTACAATGTGTCTCTTGTGCGTGGCCTCCGCCTTCTTATGTTTTTCTTTTGTTATTATTTTTAATGTTTTGGTTTTGTTTTTTGATATTTTGCCTTGGTCTTTTATTTTTAAATACTTCTGCCTTGATTTTTTTCTTATTCTTTTTCTCTCTCCGTCCTCCTCTCTCTTCATTTTTCCTTTGTGCCACTTTATTTCTGTTTGAAAATTGGCTATTTTATTTTTTTCAATCACCACCATTTTAATGGTCACCATATTAATGGCTATGGACTCCCTTTCTTTGTAGATCTTTAGTTTTGATCCATTTACTGGATCTTTGATGGGGCTATCATCCAGGTTGGACAATTTAATAGCTCCATTTTTTCCCACCTCCCTTACCTTGTATGGCCCTAGCCATCGAAGTCTAAATTTACCTAGTCGGAGTTCATTCCGACCATTGTACTTGAGTACCAGCTGTCCTGGCGAGAACTTCATCCGCCTTAGATGTTTATCATGCCAAGCTTTCCTTCTGTTCTGAGTCACTTCTATGGCCCATTGGGCTATTAGGTGGCGCTCATCTAATTTTTGTAATGTCATAAGTCGTTCCTTTAGGCTTTCCTCATCCCCCCATCTGTTTTGCACTGCTATCTGCAAGGTTGGTACAGTGTATTCTACTGGCATTACTGCCTCCTGTCCATACATAAGCTGAAAGGGGGTGTGTGTAGTTGTCGCTTTGTACGTTGTCCGGTAGGCCCACAATACTGCTGGTAATCGCTCTTCCCAATCTCCTTGCTCTACTCCACACGTCTTGTAGAGAATAGATACTAGTACTTTGTTGGTGGACTCCGCTTGGCCATTCGCCCTGGGATAGTATGGACTAGACAATGTGTGGAAAATCTTGAATTCTGTTGTCATATTGCGTATCACTTGATTGACAAAGTGTACCCCCCTATCACTCGTGAGTTGCAGGGGTATCCCGAACTGGTTCACAATGTGTTCATAGAGGAACTTGGCGGTGCTCAAGGCTGTGTTGTCGGGTAAAGCTCTGGCTTCGGCCCACTTAGTGAGGTATTCTGTAGCCACCACAATGTAGTGGCATCTATGCACTTTGCTCGTCCTCATAGGTCCTACGAAATCCAGTCCCCATCTTTCGAACAATTCCTGTGGTTGGGACGGGAACAGGGGCATGAAGTCTCGTTTGAGTGGCTTACCTACCCTTTGACATGTGTCGCAGCTGGTCACCCATTCCCTCGCATCCGCATAAAGTGTAGGCCACCAGAGCCTTGCTAACAAAATTTTCCGTGCCGTGGTATCTGGCCCCATATGTCCTCCGGCTAGTCCTTCGTGAGATTCTCTTAGGACTCCAGGAATTTCTTCCTCTAGGACACATCTTCGCAGGATACCGTCTGGACCTAGTTTATATAGGAGCCCGTGGATCAATTGGAACGTGGTACTTTTTAGTGCGAGCTTCCTTCTCTCGCTTGGGCTCATGTCACCTGGAAATGTTGCTGTAGAAAGATACTGCCCGAGTTTCTCGTACCAGGAAGGTAGCACGGCTATCTTGAATAATTGGCCATCGGGGAAATCTTCGCTCACTCCTCCTTCTCCTGGCTCCCCGGATTTTATTCTAGACAGGTGGTCAGCCATTACGTGACTTTTCCCTAGTCGCACCACTACATTGAAAGTAAATTCCTGAAGCAAGATCAACCATCGGCTTACCCGTCCTTGAATAACCGGTTTGTTCACCAGGTACATGAGTGCTTGATGATCCACGAAAAATGTGAATGGTGTGGCCAAAAGATAATGGCGGAACTTCTGTACTGCATATACCATTCCCAAGGCTTCCCTTTCCGTGGTGCTATAAATTCTTTCTGCTTTTGACAGTAACCTACTAGCAAAATATATTGGGTGGTCTAAGCCTGAGGATCCGGGTTGTGTTAAGATGGCTCCAATTGCAAAGTTAGAAGCGTCCACATGTACATGAAATTTATTCTCCCAATTTGGGTATGCCAAAATAGGTGCACTTACCACTCTGGTTTTGAGTTCTTGGAAGGCTTCGTTCTGCTCCTTGTCCCACACAAATGGTTCCCCTTTCCTTGTTAGGCGTTCAAGTGGAAGGGACACTTCTGCAAATCCTTTAATGAACCGTCGGTAGTACCCAACATGGCCAAGGAAGGATTTGATCCCCGTAACGTCTGTTGGGCTATCCATGTCGAGAATAACTCTGATCTTATCTGGGTCTGTTTTTAACCCTGCCTTATAGACTATGTGGCCGAGTAATCTTTCCTATGGCACTAGGAACCTACATTTCTTGGGATTGAGTGCCAGTCTTGCTCGTCAACACCGGTCCATGCATTCCCCCAGTATCCTCAAATGGTTTTCCTTATCACTATATACTGACCAGTCGTCCAGGAAGGCCTTGAAGTTCCCAGTGGCCATTTTGTCAAAGATGTGGAGTATGATCCTCTGGAAAGTGGCTGGGGCGTTGCATAGCCCAAATGGCATACGGTTGTACGCAAAAACTCCATCTTCCACAATAAATGTGGTTTTGAGTTTGTCCTCCTCCGCAATGCTGATCTGGTTATAGCCGAAAAAGCCGTCCATGAAGGAGTAAATCTCATGCCCTGCTACCTCTTCGAGGATGCTATCAATAAACGGTATCGGAAACAGGTCCTTAATGGTTACAGCATTTAAGCTTCTGAAGTCCACGCAAATGCGGATCTTGTTTCCTTCCTTTTTCAGGGAAATAACAATGGGAGAAACCCATTCACTAGTTTGCACTCGGAAAATGATCCCGGCGTCTAGCATTTTTTCTATTTCTTCTTGTACCTTGGCCGCATAGTTCTTATTCATGCGATAGGGGCGTTTCCGCACAGGTCTTGCCCCTTCCATCAAAGGTATTCGATGTACGCATAGTTCCGGTGGTACTCCCTTCAGATCTTTATAAGTCCAGGCGAACACATCTTTATACTCCAAGAATATCTTAAACGCCGCCGCCTTTAGTACAGGGTTCCAATCATCTCCAACCATTATCACTCTTGGGTCCTTTTCATCTCTCAAGTTGGTGCTCTGAACCTTTGGTTCCTCGTATTGTACCACTTCTTTCTCAAATTGGTGTGCCGGTGTGCTGTCTACTTCTGCCCCTCCTTCCTCGTATTCCGCAAATTGTAGTGGGTAGGTGCCATCGTTTCCTAACTCGAGGATTTCCAATACATTGCACTCTGGTTGGAAGATCTCATAATCTTCCATCTGCCAGTGGAATAGTCCACTTAGAGAACTCGTTTCATCTTCTGAGCAATTATCGAGGCGGAGCACCCCTTCTCCATTGGGCTCTATCTCGCCTTTTTCCCTTACGGTATTCTCCTCCGAGTCAGAATCTGAGGCCATTTCTTGACTCACCTGCTGGTTTCGCAGGTCAATGACATATTTGTTTCCCTCACTTTCAATGGAAAGGGTATTTTTTTTCCAGTTGTGGTTTGCTTTGGCCGTGACCAGCCATCCTCTTCCCAAAAGTGCATCATATCCCTTCCGCTCCAACGATATGACCATGAAATCTAAAAAAAAGTGTTGTGTCCCGATAGTTACCTTTTGGCCCATAAGCGTGCCCAATGGTTTGATGCCATGCTGATCGGCTCCTACGAGGTGGAAGGTTGGCGGCCAGAGTGTCGGCCTCCCCAAGGTTTTCCATGTCTCCTCAGGTAGCACGTTTACTGCAGACCCTCCGTCCACGATGGTGTTAGTAAGCCTAAACCTGAGAATCTCCATTTCTACTACGGCTGGTGTCCTGCCTACCCCTACTGTCACCAACATAGGATCATTAGTCTCCTTTGAGTGGTTCCTTCCTTCCATTTCCTCCTTGTGGTTCGGCGTCTTCCCCTCCTTCCTGGTCTCCTCCACTTGGTTTATAGCTATCCGTAGTTGTGGTAGTGTTTGCAACAGATCCACTATGCGGACCGGCACCGTGGTTTGCAGTAGCTGTTTCATTATGGTTGTTTCGGAGTCAGTTCGTATGGTGTTGGTGGTTTTGTCGGGTGCTGGCTTTCTCCATTCCTCACTCATTTCCCTTTCTACTTCTCTCTGTGCCTCTTTTAGTCTTCCCTTCTCTGTGCCTGGGTCAGGGTATATTAGTTTCCTTGTATGAGATCGGGTAATGGCTAGTACTTCTGGGCACCGTGCGTCTAGTTCCGGCCGTACTACCTCCAACATGTTCACGCCTTTCTGTCTTGGACATTCCGTATCTTCGTGATTGCCCGGCCCACACCATTTGCAGAGTAGCCCTCCTTGCCCAGCACCACTCTGGCAGTCGCGTGCAAAATGGCCCCATTTGTTACATCGTCGACATTGTATCATTGGTCTTCCTTTTGCATCGTATTGGATGCGACCCCATGGTGTATTATTATTGCTGTTGTTGTTACTCCCCCTCTGGCTGGTCCTATAGCCGCTTGGTGACGCATCTGAGTTTGTGTTCTTGGTGGGTGTAGTGGGTGGTGTTGCCTGTTCTTGAGTATAAAGTACTTGGGCACTCCTAGCCTTCAAGTTGTAGGGGCATTCCTTAATAGCATGCCCCAACACTTGGTAGATGTCACAAAAAGCTTTCTTTGGACAATTGGTTTTTGTGTGTCCCTCCAGTTTGCACTCTGTGCACCAGAGGTCTCTGCCCTCCCTACTTTCTTCCTTTTGCGTCCTCATTTCCCGCATCATCCGTCTCATATCCTTCCGGAGTGCTTGTATCGTACGTGACTCCTCCTCGCTCTCCTGATCACTACTATCTTCATCGCTTGTACGCTTCTTGCCCTTTGATGTCTTGTTCTCACTTTCAATATCCATGGCTCTATTGTATGCCTCCATGAAAGTGGATGGGGGTACTACCTTCATCTTTTTCCGCAGTGATGGTTGCAGACCCTCAATAAACCATCGCTTCTTTAACCCGTCGGCCGGGGTATTATCCATTTTGCCAATTAATTCTTTTAGTTTGCGGTACTAGGACAGTACCGTCTCACTCTTGCCCTGTTTGGTGTTGTATATTTCTGCGACGAACTCGTCATCATCCCACAGTAGCCGAAACTCCTCCTCAACTACCTTAGCAAGTCTTTTCCAGGTATCCTTTGAAGTGATGGGTAGGTCCGTGTACCAATCAATGGCAATACCCCGGAGGGTGGCTGGAAATGCTTTCAGCCAGTTATCCTCATCATCCTCGCCATTGGCCTGCCATATGGTGACACAAGTTTTACAGTGGCGGGCGGGATCCTCCGATCCTAGTCCATTGAATCTGGGGAGTTTCTGTTTTTCGGAGTTATGTGCCATCTTCCTCGTACTCCCCGAGTTGTCTTGGGAATTGTTGAATGACTCGGTTGGCGCGGTTGTTTGTTCCCAATTATCACTGCTACCTAATGCCTCTGGGCTGTTGTGACTCCTGTCCCACACTTGTGTATGTTGTCGAGAACCTTCCGCCACGCTCCCTCTTTCTTCCACTATTTTGTAGAGTTTCAAGCGCCTCTCAAGTTGTTCTTGGATCCGCAGGGATCTTCTTACTATGTCTTCTTGGTTCCCTTCTTGTTCCTCCGGGGCTTCTCGGTTTCGATCTTTGTTTAGTGTATTTGGCATTAATTTTTGGAATTGCGGCGGTTTCGTCGTTGTGTATAGTCCCTTTGTTCTTCTTCCCTTTGATTCCTTTCTTTATACTGTTGGAGCACTTGCTGCCTACGTTGCTCCCTTCGTGTGTTCTCTCGTTCCTCTTCACGTTCCACGAGGACACGTGCCAACAACCTTGGAAGGCTATCCAGGAGATCATGTACTGCTTGGTTCACGTTGAGTTCCGCCCGTACCGTATCAGCCGAGACAGCGCTCAGTTCCGCTTCTTGCTGTACGTACCGGTCCACGGAAACGTCCCACGCGTGAATCAGGTCCTGTGTCAACTGATCCTCCCTAGTTACTTCCATGTTATCTTCTATGTCACTGTCTGTCACCAGGATATTTTGGTCGAATGGACGACCCATTATACTTCCATCCCGCCAGCTTTCCCTCCTCAGACCTTCAGGTTCGACTTAGGCAGCGGCACCAAAATGTTAGTAGCCTAAGTGGTTCAAGTGGTAGCATAGGGAACATCAATATACAATGTACAATACCAAAGCATCACAATTCATTAACATGGAACCAATAACGCACAACACAATATACCCGAATAGATTTGTGTAAATCATATTCCTCTCCAAATCCCATGTGCCCACAATGTGCTACAAGTTTACAATATAAAGAGTTCGCGGTTGGTTAGGCCACCAACCGTCCGGCAACTAACTACCCGCAGAAACAACTTAATACTATTATTTTCTATTAAAGCATTAAAAAGCCTTATTTACTAATTAACTGGCTTACAGTCACGTGGCAAGGGACATGACTCATGCCTATCCATGTCACCCTCTTTACTAATCACAACCTTTCATATGGACTTCATACATAATCTGTGTTTAATAACTATAATTGTGGATATCCTTGTTTATCGATATTAATACCAATCACATTCTGATTACGTATATACTTTCATTATTATTGATATTGTTTTAATCGGTATTTTTTTTCGTGGTCTTCATTCCAACGTGGTCTTCTGCTCAATGACTTCTGACTCTCCATAGGTATTAAGTGCTTGGGAGAGTGCATCGATCATATAGGATGAAGATAGCCACTGTTTCTTAGTCCATAATAATCTGGGACATTACCACCGACCTATGCACATTATCATTTCTATGCTTTGCATCAAATAACAACTTCCTTCATACTATCGACATAGACCAAGTAGTAGTCATAATGTTGCTTGGTGTTCATCTGAATTCTCATAAGTATGTGCGAAAACTTCATAGCAATTCATAATGATCGATCCTTGGTGTATTTCGTTCATAATTGTGTCTTAAACTCCCTTTATGATGTATTGCTGAACGTATGTGTAATCTGTCTTAATGAATTGATACTAGATATTCGAATGTGTAATATTCAGGGATTGATGCTACTTCTTTGAGGCAGTGCCATGAAAAATTGTTATTTGATATCATGCAGTCACCAAATACGAGCCTCACTGATTGTATCAGAAGAGTTATAAATTGTTGATCGTTAGGTTTACTTAATACTGTATGTATATCTTATTCGTTATTCAGTGCTTTTGATAGATCCCCAATCAATAAATTTACATAGCTTCCCAAAGTATGTTTTGGTCTTGGTTGACAATTTTACCAAAAAGTCATGAGTTTTTCTTTGAGAAGAAGGTAAGGTATTTTCTACCTTCAAGGTCTTGTTGTCAGTAATGATAATTAATAAATATTAAATAATAATATTTAATAACTAAATAAATTTCAAATAATCATTTGTTAACAATTGATTATAAGAAGTGTTTCATTATGTCATATATAATGATCAAGGAGGGGACATGACACCCAAGGAAACTAAATAAAAAGTGATGACACTACCCTATGGTGGGTTTGTGAACACAAAACACATCGACAAGGGCATGGATCTAACCAACATCCCCAAGATAACAAAATTGAACATGTGCTAACACATTAAGTTCATTTTATGTTCAAAACAGAGATGCTCTAAATTCATTTTACCAACAACCATTTAGTCAAATATGAAATATGTTGAAAGGTTACAAAATGCTACACCCATTCGACATTAACATCAACATGGGTTAAAATCAATACTAGGATCCTCGCCACGCATATGGGTGGAATGCAATTCTACTGTAAAATGTCCATAAACATCATTTACAACATTAAATAACTTGAAGCCAACAACCAATTATTATGATTTCAACACTCTAAAGATACGGATACCCTCACAAAAAAAGGTGAGGAAAAATACAAGATGACATCAATGAATTATTACATTCAAAGGGTATCATCCGAAACATGGATGGTTCATAACCCACATCATGAATTAATAAGAAATGTTATCATAATCATTATTACAATAGTTTTGAGGACCCATTTTATAATGTTTACAATTTTCAATAATGAGAGATACAAATGCAAAGGCAGCATGGGAATCCATCTCATTCTTCATGAAGAATCCTTGAAGTTCATTGATCCCAACCAATGGTTTAGTGCCACCCAACCATGTGGTACTTGTAGGTCCACCTCATCATGCTAGGAGATCGTCATTGGAGTACAAACACACCCACACTCATGCAAAACAAGGAGAGTATGGCTCACATACATACCAAACATAATGAATAACCATCATAGCATACACGCCAACAATTATGATTAACCAACATGGTATGCACATTCCAAATAGGTACGATAAACCATAAAAGCATAAACATGGCCAAAGTAGAAACATCACCAAAAAATAGGAAAAAGATATAAACCATATCACATGGCGTACACGTGTCATAAGTAAGCATACAATACAGGTATGAACATGTGCAATCAAGGTCTCGGCGATTCACACACACATAGGAAGAGTTAGGTTCCCCATTGGATATAAAATCCAACAGCAATAATGACGAGGATCCTAGACGAAGGCAAGGAGTGCTATCACAATAACTCAAAATCATGGCTATGCAGATTGAGCATGAATCTCAATCGCAAGTTGGGAGTACTCAATGACATTCAATATTGCTAGAGTGAAACATGTCCTTTCCTACACTCAATACCTCAATCCTAGGTTCATCATGTCAAATCACTATTTGAGCGTGGCATGAAAATCAATGCAACAAAAGTGGAATAACAATTTGGACATAGTCTCAAAAGATTCTAAACAGAAAATAATGGGTCTTGTTTTTTCTCACACTAATTCGTTCAAAATCATCCCCAATTCGTTTTTTTCTGAATAATTCTTGTAATGTAAAACTAGAACATTTTCAATTCCACCATTAATGAATGCCCAGCATGGTAACATACTATAAATTCAATGCATAATCAACAATTACAAAAATAATTATTTATGAAAAAGATGAAGCTGAAAGACTGATGAACACCTAGTGCAACATACATAAGCATGATCTATTCATCCCATAATATATTATAAAAAATACAATGCTGATAACAAACATCCCAAGGCATACAAATATGTGGGCATTACAACGTCTGTGGGCGACTTTCTTTCTATGTCCTGAAACTTGAGAGTGCTTGCTAGTTAGGTAGATACTCAGGCAAAATTTTGAACTATGCTCTTACAGTTTATCTACATCATATGATACAAATTGTCTGCATTCCTATTTTGAAAAGTTTTAAAATTCTAATCATTCACTATTTATGTAAATGAATTGTTTATTGCCAATTAATATGTTGTAATGTTTCATGCATATTGTATAGGTATGTTTTTAGTCAGTCATTGGCCATGTTTGAATCACCTACAATATGTAATATAACTAGATAGAGACTAAGCATACATGATTCCTGTAGGCATTCCTGAACCCTTTTATAGTGACGTCGTGATTGCCATCATTTCTTATATATGGTTTCTATTAAAATACATCGATGCAGACAGTTTCTATCATCTTTATGCACAACAATTTTCTAAGCTCCCCTGATGGAATCCCACATGATGTGTGAAAATATTTACAGCTTACAAATAAACTGTCAATTCCCAAGATTTAGTTTGAACTTCTCTGTGCTACATTTTAGAACTTTATTCAATCAGAGACGATTGAATGTGAGGAAAAATGAGCAAGGCCTCCCAAATGTCTTGACTCATCAAGTAATTACAATTTTTCTGAAAGAGTTTTGATTTAGAACACAGGAAGTATTTGTGCATCTTTGGAAACAGAGGAATGCACTTTTCTAACTCTTATTATAATGCATTCAACTTGTTAGAACTTAGAAATACAATCAGTTAATTTTAAGCAAAAATTAAACTACTAAATTAATGACCATCTAATATTCTGATTTTTTGACTTTTTTTTCACTAGGTATTTATTTCAAATGCATAAGCTTGAAGCAGATGAACTAAAGAGTATACAGAAGTCAGACATTATTGATTGGTATAATTCTCACCTGAAATTATCATCATCAGCATGCCGTGCATTATGTATTTCTGTATGGGGTTGCAATGCCCATGAGCTGGCAGATGCAGTAGAGTCAAGAAAATTAGGTAATGTTATTGAGGATGTACCGGCATTGAAATGTGCAAGCGAGTTCTATCCATCCTTATGCTAGTTCTGTGCTTGTTAAGTGCATCTTCAGGCAGGCCTATCATATTTTATTTCATTTTTCTCAGTGCAACTAAGTGGCACAGTCTGTTTATTGATATTTAAAAGTTTAGCCTAGTCATCACTATTGGAGTACAGACATGAATGTCAGAGTACTTCCAAAGATGTAAAAATATGTCTCGATCAATCATGCTCCTGTGGAAATTGTTACCGCAGATTGTTAAATTTGAAGGGACATTGCAGGCCACTGTCTTTTTACAAATATGATTGTTAATAATTCTATCTAGATGAAACTGTTATTTATTCATTTAATGGAAGAAAATAATAATAATTTTTTTCTAACAAGCATAATGCAGTATATACTTTAGCTCTTGCTTTGGTTTGCACCCCTCTGTTCCATCTTGAAGTATTGCAATGTTTAATTTTTTATATAGCATCACTAACAAAGTTGTGCGTGTCAATCAGTACTCTATTCTATAGCTTATGTATGCTTTCAATTTGTCAAGTATGAAAACCAAAACAGAAATATTGATAGTGGAGGGGGGAGGATCAGTATTTCAACTAATTTAGATAGAATTAGACATATAAAAGGAGCAAACCAAACAAATATACAGAAGACACATAATTTATCTCGTGGAAAACCCTTTCAGGTAAAAAACCATGGCACAAATAGCTATCATAATCGAAAATGTTCACCAACCCTGTTACAAAAGTGAGCTACAACTCACGCAAAGATCACCTACTCTAGACATCAAAGGTACTAACCTCAAAAAAATTCTCATACAGAAAATAATTCATAGGCTCCAATTCTAAAAAAAACTTGAACCCCTTTGAAGATTTTTAAATGACTTCACTTCAGTAATACAGTCTTCAGCACAAACTAATCTCAATCTTCATACCACCTGAAAGCACCTTTGAACATGTTTTCAAAAGACCATAACTCCATCTTCAGATTTAATTAAAACAATCTGAACTTGCTTCTCATATTCAAGTCAAATGCTATTCTCCAATTTTTTTTTTAAACAGAGACCAGATCAACAAAACTTCATCAAGCATGCCAACTACCCCTCAAAGACATCTGAAAAATCATCTCTGCCACGTTAAGACTGTCAATTCATCATACCCTGCAACATTCTACAACTTCAATAATATATACTCCACCCTGTTTCGGCCCAGAAATATTTTGTGCTGTATATACAACTGCATCAACCACTTCTCATTGAAGATAATATGAAAGACATCTCTTTTAGTCGACTCGACACTTTAAAAAAAAAAATATGAACACCTTTTAAAAAATATAACACACGTCAACAATAATCCGAAACTTTAGATGAATTATTTCGGCTGCTCTGACAGACAAACTATGATGCTCTGCTTAAAAGAAATGCCTCCGACACAAAAGGAGGTCGACATTCATAGTCTTTTAACAAGGCACTCAGAATTTTTTAAAAACGCACAGCATACAGTTGGAGATTTTTTTAATCAATTTCTAAATTTTCATCTTAAAACCCTAGTTTTTCATACGTTTTTTACTGCATAAGAACACTTTCAATGCATCGCAACCTCAGCCAAAAAACGGCTCCACTTGTTTTTCAGAACTGATCAGACGTTCAGACAAAAAACGCACACGGATATGTAAGAAGCTGTCAACAAAGAAAACACACACCCTCCATCATTCGAATCATTCTCTGCAAAAATAACAGTTCCAGAAGAAGACATTCTAGAAATTAAAGAACACGTAAGCTGAAATCTCCCTTGCTTACAAAGATATGATCATCTCAGGATTACTGAAGTAGCACGAGTCACAAACAAACAGCCGTCCAGCGTAGCTTCACAGTATCGCTTTAACATAATGAAACCACTAACAAATATTCGCCGATGGCTTCCAGACGAATAATTTGTCGCTAAAAGACACCAAGCTTTGACTGGACTCAAAGCGTAGAGTACATACACATATGGATCACCGCAAAGAAAGAATGTAAGTCCATAAGCTGAGCAAGCATACATGCAAACAGCTCAAACAAACAATAAATCAACAGCAGCTCGATATATCATTCCAAGTATCCTTTGACATCAATGATAAGTTGTCCAGCAAAGTACACATTAATTTCTGTGGATAGCTTACATTAATCAAGAATTTGTTCAAAAGAGAGTACTCCCAAGTAATAGGTTGAGAAAATTTTTCAGTATCAACAAAACTATAAGGTTTGTCAATACTTCACAGCTTACTTCTGATAGAAATTGAAGAGCTTGACTTTTCTCATTTCTTATTCTACTAAGATACTCGAAAGATGAAATTGAGGACGACTAGTCAACTTCTATTGTAATGCACACATACAAAAAGATAAAAAATGTTTTATATACAAACTAAGTATTCTAAAAAACAAACCTATCATAATTTGGATCAACATTCCTGACAAAATTTATGTATTATTTTTTGAGTAGGAAGGTCATCTAGGTCATTTCGTGCATTCAAGTCATTATTGTGCCTCTGAAGTACTAAAAAAGGAAGAACTACAGTGATGGTGAAATTGATGTAACCCTAAATGTTACTCAAACAATTGCCTCTCGTCAACAGGTCAGCCCTGTTAGTAATGAGAGTAGTTGATCTATTGTACTCCTTTAAGGCCCTCCATTCTTTGCATTGAGCCATTAAAATCAGATTTTAGAATATGTTAGTTTTTCACGATACAGGACACTTTTCACATCCATCCTATATATTTACCATCTTTGTGAAGCTGCAAGAGATAAGTACAAGGTGAATAGAATCCATCTTGGCAGCAAGAGCAATGTCTCAAAATAATTAATGCCCTCAACCTATGAAAACCCCTTAGCAACAAGGCGAGCCTTATACTTATTAATGTAACCATCTGTAGCATACTTGGTATGATACAAACACTTGCATTGCACCAGCTTTCTTCTCTTAGGAAGAGGAACAAAATCCCAAGTGTGGTTCTTCATCGGTGATTAATACTCCTCTGCCATAGCTTGATCCCACTCTAGAATACATGTCGCATTTGAAAACTTTTAAGGATCAACTAAAATAGCCCGACTCATAAGAGAGACCCCAGAACTTTGTGCACGAGTGATGAGAATCCGAAGGATCACCCGACCAATCTCCAATTGCATCAATTGTAATGGGCCCACTTAGGAAGTGGTGGAGCAGGAAGTTGGCTTTGGAGAGTCCATAAGAGGATAGCACTCATCTAATTGGACATCTTGTTGAAACAAGATCTCTTTGAAACAAGATCAAACAACTTGTATGCCTTAAAATCCTCACACTAGTCAAGAAAGATTAGTGGTTGGCTCTCCTCTACATGGCTTTCCTCTGTGCATCTACAATGAATTCTCAAGTTGCACTCCTCAAAACTTTGATTGAAGACACATCAGGCTTGACATGGGACTAAGCCTCCTCAGGAGTCAGCTCTCACAATGCTTTGTGAGGCATCTGATTCAAAATGTAATTAGCACAATTCACTACATCAGCCCAAAAAGTTGCATCCATATCCCGAGATCAAATCATGTTATTAGCCATCTCTTGAAGTGTTTTGTTCTTCCTTTTGCCAACACCATTCTATTGAGGGGTGTAAGGATCTGTAAGTTGATGAAGGATGTCATGCTCAATGCAAAAGTCCCAGAATGTCTGATTGACATACTCTCCCCCTCGCCTCCCCCCATTATCCATATGTATCTGCTTGATAGAATTACCATATTGCCTATCCACAAATGCCTTGTACCTCTTGAAGAAATCAAATGCATCACTCTTGTACTTAATAAGTACACCCATGTATGCTTGAAGAAGTCATTAATGAATGTGAGCACATACTTGGCCCCTCAAAAAGATGGACTCATTGAACTAACTCCAAGGGTGCCTTAGCATGGTGGGCTTTACCTAAAGGAAAAGAATCTTTTTGATTCTTATGAGCACACAACCTTGGCAAACACTATCAGTGCAAGAAATTTTTGGTAGGCGAAGCATCGAAGATTGAGTGCTCATCTATTGTAGATACTTGTAGTTGACATGACCAAAACTTTCATGCCAACACTTACTCATTGAATTCACATGAGCTTTGAAAGAAGAACCAGCAAGAGTTGGACTTTCAAAAGCATCAAAGCAGTATAACCGAGATGCAGGATAAGCACTCCAAGTAGTCACAATAACATCAGTATCATGTAGGTCTTTGATAATTACATCATGTGGTGTGAACTCAACTATCTTCCCTATCCTAGAATGACAAATTTGGTACATTAAGAGAAGGTTGTTGGAGATGTCTGGAACAACAAGAACATGCTAAAAAAAGACCATCCTTAAGCTGAATAAGTCTTGAACCAACGACTGAAAGCTAAGTAGAATCCTCCATTGCAATCTATGTAGTGCTACGATATGAAAGATAAACAACTAGATCTTGAGAGTGTCATATGGTGAGAAGCACTAGAATTAAGTATCCAAGTAGCATATGAAGACAAGGCTTGTATAGAAAGAGCTTGACCTTTGCTTGTGTGTGAGGAAGAAGACTTAAGGGCTTGGAATGTGATGTTGTTGCATGGCCTCCTCTAAGGCCTGTAGTCTATTCCAACATCTGGTGACAAGATGCCCCTCCTTGCCTTAAAAAATGCAAGGTTCACCAAACTTCTTCTTTGTCTTGGAGGAAGATTAGCTAGACATAGAAGAATTAGTAGGTGGCAGAGTCGATTTGGAATTCTGATTTGATTGATGAAGGGGCTTGGAGGGACTCTCACTGCCCAAAGAGGAATATGTCTTACTTAGACTTCAACTTCTTCTGTTTTCCCTTAGAAGGTTGTGCAACCAAACCCTAGGAAGAGGAACCAAAAATTGAATCTTGTTGAGGCAACAAAGTTTTTTCTTGTGTGAACCACTCATAAAAGATCCCAAAAGAGGGAAAGTGAAGGTTGTACTTATAGCATCCATGGAGGCATAAAATGTAGAGGTGAAGACTTGGAAAGGCCCTCAAAGCTAAGCCAAAGTCAAGTACACTTTTTGACATATTTCTCCTTTCCACAACCTTTCAATTGATTTAAATAATTTGAATTTCTCCAAAAAGTCCTTAATAGTAGGAAAATAATCAAGTGCCAATGTAGTCGATTTTGACTCTAATTGCATTTTCTTGAAATCATTAACCATCCTAAAATGATCATTGAACTTAGTCCACATGGCTTGAGGAGTAGTGCAAGACTCAAGGTGAATTAGGAGACTATCTGAAACATGTACAATAATCAATCCCATAGCCTCATCCATCTTGTTTTTGTGCTGAAAATTCTCAAATGGATGCTCAAATGTGGTTGGGTCTCATGCAAAGTAGACCACAAACCTTTGGACATGAGCAGTCTAGTCATCTAATCCTCCACCTGCATGTTAATTATGCAATGTGAGATGAACTATAGAGTCTGCCATAGGGTAGAGGTGTGATGAGGATCTAAAAATGACAAATTGACCCCCCTACAGGAAAACATAAACCCTACTGCAACCGAAATGAAGATAAAGCCTGAAATTGAAAAATCACTTCATCTAAAAATATTGAGAAGTTGAAAAAAAATGAAAAATATACCTGTAGATTTGGATAGAGGACTTGTTGATGTGTTGTTTATGCACATAACAATACAGAATAAATTACCAAGATAATCTACCCTCTCTTGAACAAAATCACCTCAGATGCTAAGAATGAGATCAACTAAAATGATTCCAAGGTTTCTACACGTCAGGTCTTGACGAGTGGGTAAGTTCAGTGGTTGATGTGAATTGCTGTGTTTCACTTGGGGGCTTACACAAATGTTTGGATTATCATGAATGATGCGGAATAGGTGTGTTGACAACTTAATATTTATCAATAAGGCTCTGGATTTACTTATTACTAAAAAAAGGACAAAAGGAATAGGGTGCAGGAAATCTATTCCAAGCCTAGGAATGTAGGAAATGATGAATGGATCTAGTGGAATCAAACCAGGCAAGGTCTCACAATCAGGTATTGACACAATCTTAGTGCAATCGTCCAAGGTATACTTAAAGATTTTCAAGCTATCACCATCAAACGTAGACACCATCCAAGTTGATGCTTGTCAACGGACGCGTAATAGTTGAAGTTACGCTTACTCAAATTCCAGTCGACCACACAAGGTGCACTTACCAGCGACAAGAGGCTAGTGGTATGGACTAAGGATTCCCCACAAATAAATTCAACAAATCTTCCACTCAATCCAACATACATGAAAATAAATTCTAATCTAAATTCTAATCTAACTTGGAGGAATTGAGAACCATGAATGCAAATACAACATTTGAAGAGCAAAATCACCAACAATTGAACAATGATTAGGAGTCAAATAACTGTAGCATATACCAACAATTCTACAAAAAATCTCTCTTACAAATGAGAGACAAGGAGGCATATATAGAGTCTCTTACAAAATGGATGGCCAAGATTGATCTAAGATCAATGGTCAAGATCATGCCAACAAAACCCTAGAATTGCCCTAATTAGGGTTACATAAAAAATGGCGCCACCAACATATGACCCAATGAAAAGATACCTAGTCATCAAATAGGGAATCTTCTAGAAGATTCCTCCCTGCATCTCTCTCTCTCTCCTAGCATACTCCAAGAATCTAGCCAATACTGAATCTAACTCTTCCATGGAAATGCTAGGCAAGGTATCCTGTTGTAAATCAATCAAGTCTAGTGAATTCGAGCAAGCATTCAAAGTATTCTCCCATTCTGGCATGAGCTTCTGTGAACTATGAACATGAATCAACAAAGAGACCAAGTCATCTATCTGACTCTTCTTCAAAGAGTCCAACTGACAAAAATACATAAATTTCATCTTGTCTCTTAATTCGGCTAAGTGTAAACCACTAGCATCACTAACATCAACACCCAATAATTCCTCAATCGAGGCAAGGATCTTTATCTGAATGTCCTGAATAAATTCTTCCATCTCCATACAACTCGACTGGGCATTCTCATAAGTTGATTTCTTCACGGCTAGTGAACAATACCAACCATGGAAATCGTATCTGTCTCCACTGTGCACAATGTTCTCGCCGACCAAGGTGGAATTAGGAATCTTCTTTAATGCCTGGAGGTGTGGAATAGTCTTGTCTTGAATAGGCCAAAATTCTTCCCAAGCTCCCTCCAAATACTGGATTTTGAATACAAGCCCTGTTGTCCTATCATATGCATGAACAAACTGAGTAAGGAAATCATCTGCCTGCTTTCTTGTGCTCTCAATCCACTTTTCCACCTCTGAGTGTGTACCTCTCGCTACCTCGTAGTGTGAATGTATTCCATGGTCAACTGTAATAGGGGAAATAAGGGTTGAATCTCCACGCCTTGTCCCTGCAATATATTCTCTGAGTCTAATATTTTCTTCTCTGTACCTCTCATTCTCCGCAACCGCTCTGTCTAACCTTGCATTGATTGCTTGGAGGTTTTCACCAATCTCCTGGAATTCCTATTTTCTGGATGTACGACCAAGGGTGACTGAAGTGATCTGGAAATTCATAGGAGTAGCAATGTCCGATGTCACGCCTGCAATAGGAACAACAATCTGCGCAATTCGCATTCCTGTCTTATCTCTAGCTGTGTGACAAAATCTCTGTTCTCTTGGGCTCCTCCTTAGCACTCCTATCTAAGTAGTCATCAATATGATCAATAGGCTGTACCTCTATCATTTGTTTACTTTTTTCCATATTTCTCATCAGCCATTCAGGAATAGCGGCCATCTCCATACCATCATCGAGACATATTTCTCGATCAAGTCCTTTCAATGCCGAGATAACATCTTCATCATCATTAGGATTATCCCTGGTCCAATCATATACCTCATTTCCCAAGCTAACTTCCAAAAGGACAGTAGGGGATTCCGATTGATCATTATTCTCATCAGGAGGTGCAAATGTCGCTGTGACATGGAACTCCTGAATATTCTTTGGTAGTATCATTGTGTTGGAACACTGCTGAGTCTCCTTATTCTGTTCTGTTACTTCAATCACTTCGATTGATGAGACACTGGGAGGGGGTGAAGGAATGATAAGTGGAATGATAGTTTTCTGTTTCTTCTTCACCTCCTCAATCTTCTTCCCTCTGGCCTTGACTTCTCCTGGAGTGTTCTTCCTTCTCTTGGGAGCTTGACTCTCTTCGTCTGCATGAATCTTGACATCACTGACAGTCCTTTGATCATCCTCGGAAATAGACTCTTCCGGTTTCATCTTTTCATAAGTGAAGGGAACACCCATGCCAACTAACTTATTCATTTGTATATCCACCCATAGGGGGGAGAAATTCAAGACCTCTTTCATCAATATATTCAGGTCAATCTCTTTTGACTCTGACCAATTAGGCAATAGGATTGCCGCCTTCATTTCACTCTCATACTGTAGATGTGTATGATTTCTATCATCTAATACCTGATCAGGAATGAGGAAAAGTCCACACTTCCCCATGAAATCCACTGACATTCTGAACCACATTCTTCTCTTCACTGCTTGCTCGTCCATCAGGTTAGCCCAATGATCTTCTATGTCAACCTTGTGAGTGAACTTCTCTCCTCTGATCCTTCCGACCTTCTTGTCTGGATCAAATCTTTCTCTCTTCTTGTATGTAGCAAATCGATAGAATGCAAGCTCCTCACTTGCAGTGTTGGCAGCTATGGTAGATTGGCAAACCTCTGATGTCTTCCCAACTGAAATAGGGAATGCCATCCTTGTCCCGTGCTTCTATCTCTAGATAACATCGAACTCTAGAAGCTGTCTCACCACTTCCAACAATATCATTCTGTCGGTAGGATACCTAGGAAGTCTGTAGGGTTCAGATTGAAACCCTTGAATCCTGAGGTATGTGAAAGTGGGAAACTATACATATCACGATCCATACTTTTCTATTAACTCTGTTGCCTCGGGCAATTTTCTGTGGATTTCGCCTTGCAGCATCCGTGTGATGTACATAGTGAATGCATCATTCACTCTCTTATAATCTTCAATTCTATGCATGCTTAGCTGGGGGTAGCACTCATAACTCTTAAATTGTCTTTGCCCATTCTCGACTTCACCTTTGCATATTAATCCTCAGTATGAAACAAATCGTGCAAGCAGGTACACCAGGTAAGAAGTCATGGTGAATGACTTGGATTGCTCTACATTCCTCATCTGAAAATCCAGGTTGTCACTTATAATCTTGGACCAATTCACTAGTGTTCCTCTAAGACAATCCTGGATGAAATAGAACATCCATCATTCTTGGGAGAGGATCGTAACATCATGCACATTCCAGGATCAGCTCACTGCACTGTATGGACTGTGGAAATCCAGCGGCATGGAAAATGCCACTCTTCATAATGTTCGCATAAGCTAGGGAAGTAGCCTGATCTCTGACTCCGAACATTCGACGCTGCATCAGGTCGAAGTCCAGGAAATGCATGTTTGTATTAGCGATCTCCTTCCATCTGGATGAAATCCTAAGTTCTGGATAAAATCCAGTCTCCAGCATCTTCAATAGTTCTTTCCTTTCCTTGTATTTCGACTTTGACATCGCACCTGTATGAAGCTCGAAGTTAGACTTAGGAAAATAAATAATGTTCCTTTTAAAATTCTTGACATTCTAAAGATTTAGCTAATTTAGAGCATGGAGTCAAGAAAATAATCCATACACTTGGTAAATTTTAGCAATTAAGTTCAAAGTGTGACAACACTGAGGCATGGAAGCCTTCCATAAAATTATTTGAATACCTTCTTATGCTTAGAAAATATGCAAGCTAAAATGCAAAGGAGTATACCGGATAAATGATGACTAAGGAAAGGTGTGAAAGGTTGTGTTTTCACACAATGAATGTCTGAAGATACCTTCTGCAATCAACAATGGAGGTCAACAATTCTGAAGACAACCTGAAAATCAGAACTTTAAAACATGTTGTAATCTTCAAAAGTGTGCATAATCTTGATAAAAATCAGTTCTAATGATCAAAACAATCATTTTCTGGAATGTAAGTATGGCTGGTAAAAATTAAAATTTCTGAGGACAAGTCTGAAAATCGGATACTTCAGACTTACCAACACCTTGCAAAGTGGTTTAAATCCCTGAAAATGATGAAAAAATGGCTAAGGAAACAACCCCAAGCAAATTCGCCAAAACTGGTTAGGTGGCTGGAAATGAAAATTTCTAAAGACAACCGCCTAACAATGGAGTTTCAGACTTGCAACAACGATAAAATGGTCTAAAAAATGCACAGAAAACTCTATAAAACACCTCTGAATGCTAAATGTTTAAGTTGGAATTGGCTGGGCAATAAAAACTTAAGTCTGAAAATTAGTGGCAGTCATTAATGGAGGTCAAAATCTGAAGCAAACCTCAAATCTGAAACGAATCAGCAGGCTGAGAATGATGGCAACCACCAAGCATGAATAAAAAATCCACCAAAATATGGCAGCAAATCACCTCCCAAACAAAATCGAATTTTTCCAACTATGGCGCCAAACTGAAAATCTTAAAATTGTTGTCAATGGCAGCTTAGATCTGTAGTAGCAAGGATGGCAGCAATCAGGAAAAATCGCCCAAGTTGGGATTGGATACTCCAAACACAAAAATTTGCCTTTCTTAGCAAAATCGAAATTTTTAGAATTCTGAAAAATGTTATTAATGACAACCTTGATCTGCAACAATGGAGGTCTGGACAACAAGCAAATAATGGAGGAAAAATCGCCTAAGTTTCCAAATATGAAATTGCCAATTTTCACCAAAAAAATGCTAAAGTTTGAAAAAATCGCCAAACTTAGCGAAATCGAAATTTTGAAACTGGTCTTTAATGGCAGCCAAAAGGAATAGATCAACAAGCTGGAAAAAATGGAGGAAAATAAATCCTCAATCCCACACTTCACAAAAACGCCTTACTAAAAATTCGCCCAACTTGGAGAAAAAATTGTTTTCATGGAGACACTAGGCAGAAATAATAATAAAATAATGCTAAGTCTCCTCACTTATACTTGATTTCACCTCACATTTTCACCACACAAGCAATGTGGGATAAAACACTTGTATAAATACTTGCTTGGTGAAAACCTAACTTGCTTCTAGAAGGTTCAAATATTAAATGATTATTGCAAGTTATTAAATTTGCTTTTAAATTTTAAATAATCATTAATAATTATTTAAAAGCAATTAAAATGGGGCTTATTTATTAAAATATTGCAAATTAAATCCAAAATAAGCCTCCAGAGGAAAATCGACTTGGGTTGGGATTGAAAAATCTCTTTAAAAATCATTTAAGTGTCAAAATTTGCCCCATAAGGGAAATTCGATACATGCTTGGACAAAAATCCATGTATAACTTTATCAAAATGCACACAAAATCCTCCCAGGGGAAAATCGATATGAGCTTGGACAAAAATAGAGACAAAAATCCACTCTATTTGCAAAACATCAACCTCAGGGGAAATTCGATGGCAGTCTGGATTGAAAAATCCACACTCCAAACTCACTTAACTTGGAAAAAACCTCCCTGGTGGAATTTCGACCTCAGTCTGGATGAAAATTCGGACTCAAAACTCTTCAAAATACTCCCAGTGGAAAATCGATCCCTATCTGGATGAAAATCCAGACAAAAATCCTCACTGAATGTTCTCAGGGGAAAATCAACCTCTGTTTGGATGAAAATCCAGACAAAAATCAGCACTTAGTTGTCACAAAAATCCTGGTGGAAAATCGACCCAAGCATGGAATCATCCTTAACATTGTTCGCACTTCAGTCCGCAGTCCTGGTGGAAAATCGATGGCAGTCTGGATAAATCCTGACACTTAGCCAAATTCTAGCACTTCTAGGGGAAAATCGATTTGGGTATGGATAAACAGTTGGGGAAAATAGTAGCCAGTATGGATTTCAGGAGAAATCCATGTGTAGTGTGGATTTTAAGTGGGGGAATGGGTTGGGTAGTCTGGAATGTGATGGGAAAAACACCTCTAGCATGGAATTTGACCCTTTAACCCTTGGAATAAGGATTTCCCTTAGGATTTTATCATTTTAACCACCCAAAATCACTTAGAAACTTTAAATTTGATTTCCAAAAATATGAGCGAAACGCTAGGAAAATATTGGAATAAAGTGCAAAACCAACTTAAATAATACCTTAGGAGCGAGAAAACAACTCCAAAAGGTCTGTGAATACCTTGGCACTTTAAAATCACTGATGCGTGTGTTTAAAAACATGTTAACGTTCAATAGGTCTACACTTAGCAAAAACTTAGGATCATTAAAATATTAATGTTTGCAACGTGATCCTATAACTTCAAAAACCCTAGATGACACTAGGCATGATCAACTCCGAGACTCGGGCACGAGAAACACAAAATTGCCCACTAAGCAGCGAAAACCCTAACCTAACAACGCAGGAAGTTGGCAAAGAGGGGGTCCCCGTTAGCAATGGGGCGATGTGTGAAAAGGTCACAACAGGACTTCGAGAGCTTTTCGACGATATTCAAAAGTTAGAAAACAAAGTCTGTTTGCCCAAGTTATGACCTTGAAAGAAAAGAAAGAGAACCGACTTCAATGGCCTGATGTGGTCACCAAGAGATGAATTAGAAAAAAAAAAAACCTATAGATTTCGATAGCCCTCTAAACTAGCTTTCAACAATATGAGTACTTGAAAAATGGAAGTCGTATGTGCAAGTTATACTCGATTTCATAAAAGTGCTCCAATAGGCCAAAAAAAACAACACGTGGGGGGTAAAACAATAAGCTCCTCATCTTGTGGGTATAAGCAAGGGCTGGCAAGATTGGTGGTTGCACTATATTATAGTTTCCTAAGTTATTAATACTCAATAATGTAATATATTGTAATTTTAGTTTCTTATTAGAAACTTTCTATTTTGTATTTCTTTGTAATTCTTTATAATGATCTTCATGATCATTCATAAATACAACAATCATCTTTTACCAAATTACTTTCGTAATATGGTATCAGAACAAAATTTTTTTTTTTGTTTTTTTCTAAAAATTTTCATTAGTGAAAAACAAATCCCTGGGCCTGCAATTTTTTTAGAATTCGAACTTCAAATTTTTTTTTAAAGGGTTTTCTTCCAGGCGGTTTTTTCTACTGCTCTTCATGTTTTCCGTGGTGGATTTATTTTTAACCAGACCTTCGTCCTGCGACGCCATTAATCTTGTGCGTGACACGATTTTTTCCACCTGCAATTTTTTTTTCTCTCCCATTTTTGGATGGAAATCCGCATTTTGACTAGGGATTTTTTCCCTTCAGATCAAGTCGAGTTTTTTTTTTCTGCTTACAGATTCTCGGTGGGCTTTTCGAGAGCTCAACTGGGTTGTTTTCAGAATTTTGTGGGTGCATTGTTTTCTGTGCCTCAAATTTTGAGCCAGTGTATTTCAATTAGGATTTCAGATTCTTTCTGGGTTTTTCGCAAGGATTTTTGGGTTGTCTTTGGATTTTTATGGGTCAGTGGGAAATTTTCTCAAAATTTGTGCTAGCCGTATTTCATCTATTTTTTTGAAGTTTGTATTTGTATCTGCCTTTGTTTTTTGCATTCGGATTTGTGCTTTGTATTTCATGTTATCAACTCTTCTCTAATTTTTGTTTTTGTGAATTGGGAAACGTGCAAGATGGCGTCATTTACCAACTTGATGTTTGGAGGCAGTCAACGATTCAACGTCAACAATTATAGCACGTGGAAGCAACGCATGCTGACAATCTTCGAATATCACTGCCTACCTGATCTTGTCTTGGGTCCTTCTGCAGCCGGAGCCGATCAAGACAAATTTGATGATCGCAATAGGGAAGTTGTCATGCTTCTCAAGCTCTCTATCACAGATGACCAACTACCTCAAATTCCTTCTAGTCAATCAGCCTCAGAAATTTGGAAGCATCTGAAGGAGTTGCATGAGACATCTGACAAAAGCCGAGCGTTCTTCTTGAAGAACCAGTTGTTCTCCATCATGATAGATGAACGCATGTCCTTACAGGAGCATCTCACAATGATAAAAGACATTCGAGATCAGCTCGAAACTATTGGTCGGAAAATGGAGGAAGAGGATATGGTAGTCATAACCCTTAAAAGTCTACCAAAATCCTACGAGCACTTCATAGAGACTCTCAACATTACGTCTACGAATGTTGATTTGAAATTTCCAAAGTTATGCACCAAACTTATGCAACAGGATTGCTGGAAACAATAGTTTGGTAGCTGTGCCACTTCATCCTCCTCTAAGCAAGCATTTGCAGCCAAATTCTTTCACAAGGATAAAGGCAAATTTTAGCCATCTTAGTTCTCTCAGTCAAAGGGCTCTAGTAAGTCACAGGAAGGCTTGAAAAATAAAAAGGTTCAATGCAATTATTGTCACAAATATGGCCATCTGATTAAGGATTGTCACACTCAGATAGCTTCCGAACAACGAAAGCGGGGAGGGTCTCAGCCTAAAGCCAATGTCGTTGAGCACACAGAGTAGAAAGAGTTTGCCTTTTACACCTTCATGGCTAAGAGACCTGCAGACCATGTGAAATCTTCTGCTTGGTATATTGATTCTGATGCTTCTCGGTATTTCACTCACAAGCTTGATTGGTTTACATAATTCACTCCCCATATTGATTCAGTTATTTTTGGAGGAGGTGAGGAGTACACCGTTGTCGGCAAGGGCAACGTTCAGATACAATCTGGTGGGAGGAATCTCATATTCCTCAATGTGTACTATGTTCCTGGCATGGAACTAAACCTTCTCTCTGTGAGTTAGATTATGCGGCATTCTCCTCAGCTTGATGTCATCTTCAATGCACATAAGTGTTCTATTGTTGATCGTGCGACACGCACTACAGTTGTTGTTGGTATTGAGGATCATGGTCTTTATAGACTTGTGGATACAGGTGATTCTCTTGAACATGCCTTCGCAACAAAATCCTCCTCTATCTCCTGTCTATGACATCAACGATATGGTCACCTGAACATTCATTATCTTGCTCAGCTTGTTCAGGAAGATTTAGTACATGGCTTACCTGAAATTCAAACTCAGAATCAACAAGTTTGTGATGCTTGTCAGGCTGGGAAGCAGCACAGGACAACGTTCAAGGATGGTGACTCATGACGAGCATCTAAGGTACCGCAGTTGGTCCACGCTGATGTATGTGGTCCAATGAATACTACTTTTGTTACTGGGTGCAGGTATTTCTTACTTTTTGTTGATGATTATAGTCATAAGATGTGGGGGTCCTTTCTTAGATAGAAATTAGATGTGTTTCTTGTATTTTAGAAATTTAAGGCCTTGGTAGAAAAAGAGTTTGGTTGTTCTATTATTACTCTTAGGTTTGATAATGGGGGGGAGTTTTGTTCTACTGCTTTCTCCACTTTCTGTGATACACATGGTATAAAACGTCAGTTAAACACACCATACACTCCTCAGCAGAATGACGTTGTAGAACGTCACAACCGCACCATTACAAAAATGGCTAGGTCTATGTTGGAACACAAAAAATGTTCCTAAGAAGTATTGGGCAGAAGCAGTGTTTACTGCAGTCGATCTCCTTAATAGGTCTCCCAATCATGTTGTTATAGGGAAGAATCCTGAGGAAGCCTGGACTGGTCGCAAACCCAAGATCAGTCATTTGAAAGTTTTTGGCTCTCTTGCATATGTTTGGATTCTCGATGCGAAGCGCTCTAAGTTGGATTCCAAGAGTCAGAAGATTATGTTTATAGGATAGAGTGACAACTATAAGGCCTATCGACTAATTGATGTAGACATTGATCGTATCATCTTCAGTCGCGATGTTGTCTTTGATGAAGATCGAGGACCATTTCAGCTTTCCTCCTCTAAGAAGAATTTTGAGGATCCACCTTTGAAGGCTTCTGATTTAGGTGTTTGTCTTCCATTTGGTTCACCTGATGGGAGGGATGATGTAGATTCTGTATTTGATGATGCACTACCTAAATTTCCTCTGGATGATACTAATCTTCCACCTGTTCCAGATCCTCTTCCACCTCCTGTTCCAGTTATTCCTCCTCCATCTGATGTTGGCACATCTACTCTCCGGCCTAAGTGGTGGGCTAAGACCATCAGTGATCTTCGTCCTGATGAGCTCATTGAGGGTAGATATTCTAGAAATAAGGGCAAGCAGCAAAATATAGTTAACTTTTCTCTCATGGCCAACATTCATAGTATTTATGAGCCTCAGACTTATACCGAAGCAAAAGGGATTTTAAAGTGGGAACATGCAATGGATGCAGAATACCAAAGCCTTCTGAAGAACAACACATGGGTTCTCTCTGATCTTCCTCCAGGGAAGAAACCCTTTAGCTACAAATGGGTCTATAAGGTCAAGTATCATGTAGATGGTACCTTAGATAAATACAAGGCCAAATTAGTTGCTCGAGGATTCACACAGCGGGAGGGCATTGATTATGAGGAGACATTTGCTCCTACTGCCAAGATGAGTACCATTCGTCTTCTTCTCGCTATTGCAGCTCAGTTTGGATGGAAAGTCCATCAGATGGATGTTAAGAGTGCCTTCCTCAATGGTCAGTTGCAAGAAGAAGTCTATATGACGTAGCCTCCTGGTTTCAAGGTTGCCGACAAAGAACATCAAGTATGTAGACTCGTTAAAACACTCTATGGGCTTAAACAAGCTCCTCAAGCATGGTACATTAAGATTGATCAGTACTTGGTTGCTCATGGTTTTCAGTGTTTCCCTCCTGACAGTAATCTGTATATCAAACACTCTGGTGATGGTATTCTCTTTCTTGTTGTCTATGTGGATGACTTGATCATTACTGGTAGTTCAACACATTTGATTGGAAAAATCAAACAAGATCTATGCAAGGATTTTGATATGACAGATTTGGGGCTTCTCCATTATTGTTTAGGTGTTGAGGTTTGACAGACTGATGGTATCATTTTTATTTCTCGGTCTAACTATGCCAAGAACTTGCTTGATAGGTTTCGAATGCAGGATTGCAAACCTGCTTCCACACCTATGGAGATTGGCTTGAAGTTGTCAGCCAAGTCTGATTCTCCTCCTGTAGATCAAACACAATTTAGGCAACTAGTGGGCAGTCTCATCTATCTTATTGCTACTAGACCTGATCTCAGTTTTGCAGTGAGCTACATTTCACGCTTCATGACAACCCTTAAGGCTGATCATTGGGTAGCAGCGAAGCGTGTGCTGCGTTATGTGAAAGGCACCTTTGATTATGGACTTCTTTACACTAGGAGTCATGATCCTAGACTCAATGAGTTCACAGATTCAGATTGGGCAGGCTCAGTTGATGATAGGAAATCAACCTTTGGATATGTGTTCACTTTGGGATCTGGTGTAGTCACTTGGACTAGTAAGAAGCAGCAGGCAGTGGCCCTCTCCTTGACATAAGTAGAATATCGGGGAGCAGTTAAGGCATCTTGTGAGGCAGTTTGGCTTCACCGGATGCTTGCGGAAATGCAAATATCTCAAGGATGTCTGACTCCCTTGTTCTCTTATAATCAGGGAGTTCTCAAACTTGCCAAGAATCCAGTCTTCCATGAAAGAACCAAACATGTAGAGCTTCATTGTCATTACATTCGACAGTGGGTTGAAGACGGATCCATTCAGTTGCTGTATGTTCCTACAACGGAGGAGCAAGTCGATATTCTCACCAAGCCCCTCAATACATATAAGTTTGTAAAATTTAGGGGGTCTATTGGTGTAGTTGATAGATTAAGCATTAAGGGAGGGTATTAATATTATAGTTTCCTAAGTTATTAATGCTCAATAATGTAATATATTGTAATTTTAGTTTCTTCCTAGAAACTTTCTATTTTGTATTTCTTTGTAATTCTTTATAATGATCTTCATGATCATTCATAAATATAACAATCGTCTTTTACCAAATTAATTTCGTAATATGCACAACAGTGGTTTGGCTAAGCTATGGTTGAGTGGCGATGGAGCAACGGAGTCAGGATGCAATGAAGGATGTGCTAAGCGGAGTAGCGATGGAGACTAGGCGTAGGTTGGGTGAGGGTTTTTGAGTGGTTGAAATATAGGCGTAGGACTGATGGAGGAGAGTGGTGCAGCTATGGGGTGCATAAGGCACACCAAAGGTCATGTGCAGGAGGAGGGCACATAGGGTGTGCAAACATAAAATGGTGCATGGATGGAGAGGTGGGGGTCAAGGTGTCAAAAACCAGGCTGACAACCAGAAAAAAAAACTTGCACAAGGCAGAAAAGGTGCTAGTTGTGTAGGGTATGACCCTACACAATGGGCTAATAAAAAAAAACCCCCCAAAATAAAAAAGCACGCCCCTTTAAAAGAATTCTATCAATTTTGGCCAAATAATATATTTTTTTAAATTGTGTAAAAAAAATTTCTGCACAAATTTTTTTGCCTACACCTAGTACAGTTCGTATAGATTTTGTATGGGATAATTTTTTTTTGCCTCAAATTTAACTATATTCGAAATTGACGAATTCATAGATGTTTTTATGGGTTTTGGCTATTGTGGTTGTGATGGTGAGGTATGTTTCATCCCAAACTGACCAATTTTTTTATTAACCTCCAAAACTCGTCTCATCATATGTACCCTAGTTGAAATCACCACAAAAACTCAACAACTTAGATTTCAAAAAGATGAAAGACATTCTTGGGGTTCTTCGATGTTGTAGACACAATGGCGAGGTTTATTCTGCTCCAAAGTTGATAATTTTTTTTTGCTAACCTCCAAATCCACATGAAAGCAAATATGTGATCCTACAACGCTTCTGAGAAAATACACCCTCAAATCTTGAGAAGGGGTTCGCCAAATCCACACTCTGATATCATGTTGAATTTTTTAACATGGGCACTTGCAAGATCAAACGGCAAACATAAACACCTTCCACAAATGTGAGCTACAAAAATGAATACTATATTACTCTAAAGCATAATACATAATGAATTACAATTGTACAATGGGGTACTTATAAAGAAAACACAAATATGTTAGGAGCTAAAATTAGGAGAACTAAAGTGCAAGTATGGGGAGCTAAAAAACCGATTAACTCTAGCAAAACTAGATGCACAACTAAAGCAACTAGAAGCAAGCACTCCTAAGTGAATTTAAGTAAAGGAAAAAAAAAAACATAAATAGCTATAAAAAAACAACTAGGAGCTAAAAAGATCTAACTCCTTTTCCCAATAATTCTTGAACTTATATTCAACTCTTTATTTTCTAAGTCATTTTATGGGTGGTCTTGTTAAGCAAACTAGATATTGGTATCAAGTCCATTTGATGACTTATGCTTCTCATTGGTGAAAACTTGTTAGGTACATTATTTGAAACTATATCATAGAATTCATTCAACAAATTTGAGATTTATATAGGTACATCTTCTTTACTAATTTTAGGAATCAAAGCAAAGAACATATGTTCATGCTTTATTCTATCCAAAAGATTCCTTCCATCTACCAAACAAATTCTAGCATTGTTGAGTACATTTGTTATTTTTCTCTCTCGTAGGTTTCAACTTTTGTTTCATTCTATCTTCAATTAAAGAGTAGGTTGTAGCACAACAATTATGAATGACAGACCTATCATATTTCCACATTGTTCCTAATAACAAGTGACATACATCCATTACCATAATTTCATATAATACTTCATCATGATAACTCTAATGTTAAACTTTACCATACACTTTTCATTAACCAAAGTCATATGTTATTTTTTGTATCCAAACAATCTTATATGGATGTGGATGCTTTAATCTTTTCAAATTTAATTTTGTAATCATCTCTTCATAAATTATATTATTTGTACTTCCACTATCAATGATTATAGTACAACACTTACCTCCTAATTTACACTTTGTCTTGAAAAAACTTTCTTTGGGCTAGTTGTTTTCCTTCTTCCATCGACAAGGCTCTTTTTACAATAAGGTTTTCTCTTCTTTCAACTTCCTCAAAATGGTCAAATCTAGTCTCCTCATCTACATAGCAACTTTGGGATTACCTTTTGGTTTCTATTTGGTTCTTAATTTTGCTGGTTGTCATAAGAGCTATGTACATCACCACATTTGAAACATGTTTCTAGGAATACTTCACTTTCAAGTTCTCTTCCAAGTCTTCTTCCTCTTTAATTTCTCTTTTGTTCTTCGTTTTGCCCATGACCTCCATATAATCTTCTTCTTTGTATGCTCTTAAATATTTTGTTCACTTTACTTCTACCTTCATTGCAAATTGATATGCATTTTTGTTGGAAACTTGGAGAATGATTAGGAATGTTATCAGTTAGGTGTATGTGGGAATGAAGAAGTTGTTGCAAATGCTTAGTAGTGTACATAGGTTGAAAACTTGGAGTTGTTGGCAATATATGTTGTCATTGATGTCAACCTGATATCTGACAATGTGTGATGTTGATGAGCTTATATTGATGTTTTATTGCCTTTATCAATAGTATGCAATATTGTAGAAGTTGAAACAGACTGTTGTAGATTTTCATATGAAGTATTTCTGGAAGGGTGGTATAGTAGAAGTTTCAATATGCAGGTTTCTCTATTTGGTGTTGTTGTTGAGTTTGATTGGTGTCTTAGTTGAATTTTTTGTGGAAGATGATCAAAGATGTATATATGTGTTGCTTGGTGTTGTTGAGTTTGATTGATATCTTAGTAGAGCTTGTGTTGTCATTGATATTACAATATGTAATATAAAATTGTAGCAAATCTTCAATTGTATATTCAATCTGGTATTGAGTATTCAGATGTTGTCATATTGCCTGGTGAAGATGTTGTGCTTACATGAGGAGTTTCTAGAAGATCGGTGTAGCAAAAGTTTCGATATGCAGGAAAGGGTATTTAATGTCTCAATGGAAGAATGTTTTGTATTCCTTTAGATTGTGAAGAGTATGGTGTGCGGATTTGGATTTAATGTTAATAATTTGTGAGTAGTGTACTATCAAGTTTACAGGTCTTTTGATTTCTCAGATGATGAGATTAGTTGTTGCTTCTTTCTGACAATAAGAGTTTTTGTCAGACTGGTCTAGAATTTGCTTGGCATCTTTCGGATATGTGAATTCAAGTGTTGCAGTTTTAAGGACATGTTTATTTGGTTCATGCAGTATTCTAGTTCAATCCTTGATGGTATTTTTGTTCCACAAGTTAGCTATGTTGATTTGTGCTTGGTATATTCATTTGTATTGTGTTTCTCGCATGCTTGGTTGGGTTATATTTTTTGGATCATACTTTTTGGTCCGTATATGCTTTGGAGGTTAAGTTAGAATATTGTAATGGGTCTCACTGTGGTTTGTGGAGATCCACGTTAGGTAATTTGCATCAGAAGGTGTTTGGGTTGACTAGTTGTTGAATTCTATTGTTTATCTACATGTCATGTTTGGTTTCGACTTTGGAGGATGTGTTAGTGATCGTGGTTCGTTGGATTTGTCTTAGAAGGATGTGTTGCAATGGATTTGGGTCTCCTCTATTTCCTGGAGTGGACCGCGTTGAGTGGTGGGTGGCCTATTTTATGTAATATTGTTTATTCTGCTTGTGGTCGACCCTCAACTAGGTTTTTGGTGATCTAACTCGTATTTAAGAAGTGTGGATGCATGAGTTGTGATATAGAATGTGTGGAAAATCATGCGAAGTGGATTTAAATGCTAAGCAAGCAATTTTGGTACTACAGATGTGCGAAAGTCAGTTTGTGAAGAGCCTTGATGATGATATATTCAATGTGAAAGTGTTTTGATATAGTGGCTGATGTCAGACATGTTTGTCATGATATTGGTTGCTTGACACAATGATTCAAGGAAAAATTCATGATCAAGAGATTCTCTTCGATTCAACTCCCCTTTTTTGTTGTTGTTGAAAGATAGTGTGCCTCGTAGTAGTTCTCTGTATCTTGCTCTGAAGCGGTGAGTTTCAATTGTGCAAGTCATTGTATCTTGCTCTAAGATTGTGCGCTTTAGCCTTATGAGTCCGTCAAGTGCATATTGCTCCTTGACATTGTACCTAAATCATTGTAATCAATTTTATCTATATTGTGAGTGTGATTCTCACCATGTTTTTTTCTTGTTGGGTTTTCCACGTATATTTGATGATCATGTGTTGATGGTTGATGGTTGATGGTTGATGTTTTCACTAGTTGTAAAATATTTAAAAGTTGCTTAAATTTTGATAGATAAATTTTTTAGAAGATCCGAATTGATTCACCACCCTCCCTATTAATCCTGTCATGGGTTCAACATTATCAATAGTTATCAATCTAACCAGATTGATCTCTTCTTGGATACTAGGTTTCAATTCATTGATATTGTTGGTGTTATTAAAAGTGTTGTACCTTGTACTAGGTTCTAATTACATGTCACTTAAATTTACTTAGTGATCACATAAGAGCCTTTAGGAGCATCTCCACTTTAGGTGGTATTATTACGTTAATACATTCCACTTTATGTAGTGTCTCCACCTTTAGTAGTTTAATCACATTATCACATCCACCTTTCGTAGTTTCACTTTTCCACCTTCGGTGGGTGATCCGCCTTTAGTGGTGTTATCACACTATCACTTTTCCACTTTAGGTGGGATGATAGCTTATCCTTTTTTGTCTCGTGTCATAATATTATGACACCTAGTCATAATTTTATGCACTCCTATGTTCTCACCTTGGCCTATTTAACCAAGGGGTTTCTATTGTAAACTAATTTATTCTATTGGTTCCAGTTGATCCTTTATATTGCATCATTGGTAGGAATATAGTTTATTCTTGTCTCATTATGTTTCTCTTGTTCTTGTTCTTTCCATTTCGCCTCTAGATCTTGGGTGGCTTACTTCATAGCAAAATCTTATAGATATAACTAACTACATTTTATCTATTATCCTTTCTATGACCTCTAATGATAAATTTGTAAAAGTATTTAGTGTATTCTTTGAATGTTCTATTCATCTACCTCAAACTTTACATCTTCTTTAAGAGTTCCAACTTATAATCTACTAGATTAAATTATCTCTTCAACTTATCCACCTTTATATACCATTTGGAGATCTTTTCCTCTTCAATTTTTCTAACTACACCTCCTCTCACCAAATGCCAGCGCCATTGATTTCAATCTTGATAATTTTGACCCTCTTGAGATCATCTAATTCTTAATATTCAAAATATTCCTCCATATTGTTTAGCCAGTCAGTTAATTATTCATGATTGAGACTACCTAAATATGTTGAAATCTCTTTGGCCTTTTTCCTAATTTTTTCTACGACCTTCAACATTTTGACATGATCATGTTCTTCAATTTTTGCATCATCATGTGTTGCATCATATTCATCTCTACTTTCATCTCTCCTCAATGCAAATCCTCTCCTCAGTACCTCTATAATTACATTAATTTACCTCTATAATTCCCTAAACATTCTATCACCATGACATTTCTACCATCATGGTTTCATCATGGATGCATCTTATATTTCTCTTCTTCTCTTATTGTAAAACTTCTTAGTGTGAAAAAATCCTCAAATTGGATGTTTTTCTTTCACTTTAATACACACAACCTCAAGGTCCTGGTGCAAACTACTTTTCTATTTAGCAATATGTTTACTTACTCAGGACACACTTGGTTTAATTGAAGTTGATGATAATTAGCTCAAACAACACACACAAACAATTTCTCACATGAAAATATGAATTCATTTATTGAAAATGATGTCTAATTACATAACAAGAAATTTGATACAAAAAAGAGGATGAAATACTCAACAAGATACAACACATTACAAATTCAATCCCCTTCTAGAGCCTTATACCTCTTCTTAGCTTTAAATCTAATCTTTTATTTTCATCTCCCTCCTTTCCCTTAACCTACCGCTCTTTGTTATTTTTTTTACACCTTGGAAATGCCCAAAATATGTCATAAATGGCCTTAAGCACCTCCTTACATGTTTTGAAAAATGTAACTCCTATCACCAAAAATGTCAACTTCTGGGAGTCAGGTTTTGGTCTAGGCACTTCATTGACCCCTCTTTTTAAGTGTTGTTTCAGAGTACTTGAAGCCCTTAAAGCTTGATTTATCCAATTTCCCAATTTTTGGGGTCTCTTTCCATTGTTTGAAGTGAAATTTAATTTTAGAGTCTTTTTCAAGATTTTCAAAAACCTATGTCTTTAATAACTTCACATCTATATTTAAATTTGGTATGAAACACACCCACAATGTTCATTTTTCAATTTTGGAGCTTTGGAAAAATAATTAGGTCCACAAGTTCTCAAATTCAAACTTTGTAAAGTAAATGCCTTGCTATTTTAATCCCTTTTTGAAACTTTGAGTTTTCTAAATCATTTTCAAGGCCTTTTAGAGGAAATAAGCTTCATGGGTATTTTTTAAACTGGAAGAAAAGAAAAGAAAACATTTTTTTGGCGATGCAATATTTATCTTACCCCTTTGAATGCTTCTACATCGAATAATATTTTAGGAAAGTACTTGTTAAGGAGTGCACTTAGCACTAGGAATGATGTTAAAGATTGTTTAAATGCATCTAAAATTTTATGCTTACATTCCTTTCCTTCATAGAATTAAAGCTAATTTTTTGCCTTAAAAAACAATGACAAATCCTCAAAATATTGTGAAAAATGGCCTCCAATTTTTTTCTTATCACTCTAGCCATATTTTTACCCTCTACTCATGGTGGCTAGATTCAATGAAATCCATCTTTTGGTGCCTCTTCCATATGGCCACACCTTAGAATCCCCCAAAGTTCCACAAGGTTCTCCCATCATCCTCTCTCTCCCCCTTTACACATATTTTTCTCATATATGCATCAACATCATACCATTACAAGCTCTTGGGAGCACCATGAGACTAATATTAGCTCATTTCAAGCAACCACACTAGAATCAACCTATGCAAGGCCAAGAGTTGCATCTTAGAAATCCACTTATTAGAGTCACAACTTAGGATTCCACATTAGATGGCCCTTTGGGATTTGAACTTGGATCTCCATAATGAGAACTCAATGCTTTAACCAATTAAGCTCAACCCCTTGGACCTCTCTCCCTTCTTCTAATTTCTTCTCCCCTTCTTATTCACAACTATACCACAACAAGTCACTCCTATCGCATCCATTATTAGAGACAACAAATATAATTCATACAATCTTCAATATTGTTGTACAACTTTATTTCTCTCTTGACCAAGTTGGAGTCTCCACACAACTTATGTTTTGTCTCGTTAATCTTGATCGTTCCACCCCCTAGAAAACTCAAATGTATAAACTTATTAGATACAAGTTCATACTAGACAACTTGGAATGCATACACATAATCCTATATACAATATTTGATTGGCTATTTGAGCCACTTTAAGTAGTTCTATAACTTTTCATTTAGAATTGTAAACCAATAAAATAATTTTATTATATTTTGTTTCATTTTTACCCATAGTTAAATAATGTATTTGCTAGGAAGTATTGTTTAAAATTTAGATTATTTATAATAATAATCACCAATCAATGGATATTAAGATGACACCAAGTGCTCAATATTTGAAAAAGGTTTTTTTGCAACAATATAATGAATGATCCTTATCTCCATCCCGACTATTAGGATTAAGGTTTCATCAGCCTTATAAATCCTTTGCCATGGTTCTAACATCCTTGGATAGTATCCTAAGACACTTAGGGTGTATTGGGAAAATATTTTGTAATATTTGTTCTCTCTATTATGTGTAATATATTCATAAGAGGTGATGGGTTCCACTAGCAACTGCTAAGGTGGGTTATGGACACAATTATTTAATATTATTTTTCCCTCATATAGATTCCTAGAATGGGATAATTAATGACATGAGGAGAAAAATGAATGACCTTTGGGCTTCTCCAAGCAGGTGCTTGGAAGAGGCAATAATTTTCTCTTGGTATTTATCATTTATTGTATTTAATGTAATGTTTATCTTCCATGTTTGGGTACCCAAGTTGGAGGGAAATTATTGGAGCCAAAATTGGTTTCCTTTAAACTTTTGTTGGGGTAATCCAAGAGTCAGGGACATTTGGAATGAAGATCCTTCTTTTTTTGGATCTCTCGTCATTCGATATAAACAACTCTCTAGGTGTAGATTGTTGATTCCATTTAGAAAACAATGAGCACAATGAGTGATCTAAAGAAATATTATGATAGCAGAATCTCAATTTTGGACAAACTTAAGAAAGAGTATGAAGGTAGACTAATTCAACTGGAGAGTAAATTCTAGAATGTTAATGAAAACCAAATCTCTCTGGTTACCTACAATCACAAGGTGGTGAAGAACTTAGCTGAAAGCATAAACACCATGGTTGGAAAGCTTGAAATTATCCATCAGGAAGGAGCTATTTTGGATGTGGATACCATTGAGAAGAAACAAGAGGAGACAATTGGGCCTTCCAAGAGAACCAGAGCCAACTTGAAGAAGAAATCTCCCAATCAAGATATACAAGAACTAAAAAATATTGCTCTCAACATGACACAACTGGAAGTTGAGGCCGCAAAGGCCCTAAAAAACTTGTACTAGATCTTCCTTTTTGTTGGTCTTTTGCTAACTCTTGGCTGCTATTTAAAAATGGGTATCTTTACACAAAATTTTGTTTTAGATCTTTGTTAAAGGGTTTCGAGTTCCTTAAAAACCTATTTGTTCCGTAATAAAAAAAAACTCTTTGGGTGTAGAAAGTGAGAAGAATAGTTTAATGTAGATTTACTTTGTAGGAACAAGGACAAGTGGGAGGCATAAGGAGATTGTTCATAGGTCCATAGGTGTTGCGATGTTCGAAGAAAGGAGGAGAATGAAAGTGAATGTATTTTAATCACATTTAATTGTTGATAATGCATACGTGGCCTTTCTTCATGGTGGAGCTTTTTCCTGCAAGGGTTTGTGCACGTAAATCACGTGTTATGTGATCTTATGTTGTTGATTTGTGCCTCATTGTTGCTATCTTATGGTGATGTTATTCTTTATTATTGTTATAATTTTACATAAGGTAGTGTTAATAAGCATGATATGAAGACTGCTTTTTTAGCATCATAAAGAAGGATCTAATTGTGGTTATTCCACATTAAGGCAACTTGATTTTCAAATATGTATATAAGTTTTAGATTTTCATGTTGTAGTTGTCCAATCCTTATATCCCATCATTTGATTGGTTATTTAGATAGAGATTGAATTCCACAACCTTTGGTATTGAAGAATTTATAAAATATTTTTTTAATAATAAAACATTATTTTTTATGAATATAACATAAAGTTTTTTTTTTAACAACTTAACTAAATTATTTTCTTGCTAAAAAATACAACATGACATGTTTATTGAATCTCAAGTATGAATATGTTAAAGAAGAGAAACACATAACGATATTTATTATTTAAAATAGATATCATTGGACCAAATTTGTCTTGGATATTGATGAATATACAATATGTTGGGTGTTTGTTGATCATTCATGTTTTTATGTTATTGAATTGGACTTTGTTTTGATAAGTATAGACAAAAGGGCAAAGAAACATCATGTTCCCTATTGAATACTTAGATCCCTCCTAACTAATCTTTCAGTGGCGTTGATTTGACTTCTAACAATTCATTATTTTATCAAAATACTAAAATCCAAAATTTGGACCCAACTTTGTAGCTACTTGTAAAAAGAGAATTAAATACATCTTTATCTTGAGTAGTCAACACTATACAATATGGTTGATGTGTGTGCTAGACTATTCATGTTTTAATGTTATAGAATTTGAGGTTAATTTGACAAGTAAAGTCGAAAGGAAAATAAACATCATGTTCCCCATTAAATACTTAGATCTCTCCTCATCATTTTTTCTTATTGATTTAACTTCTAAAAATAATTTTTTAGGTTTCAATGCTATAATCCTAATTTCAGACCTAACTTTGTAGTTGTTTATAAAAAGAGACCTAATTATAGCTTCAATGGAAGAATATTGGAGGATCATTGGAAATACAAGTAGTGTTGGATTGTGAATTTTTATTGCCTATATTGCCAAATAATTTTCTTTGTGTTAAGGAATCGACTACCATTGATGATCTAAATTAGTCTAGGAATTCAAAGGACAATACCCAGTGAGGGATTGCTAGTAGTGTAAAGTATACAAAAAATAATATATAAATTATAAAATAGGTCTTATTCTTAATAGAGAGTTTATGTAAATTGGAAAAATCAAAGAAGAGATTGGCAGGCCTACAAATGTGTCTAATTAATGAAAAAACTAGCAATATATATGTTTTGCAAATAAATGGAAGCAAAAAATTAGCAAGATTTACAAATATGGCTTCCCTTGGAAATTAAAGAGTCACTACTCCTAATTCCTCATCGAAAGTTGAAATAGATAGTTAGATGAGGACAAATTAGCTATGAAATTAAATAAAAAGTACACAAATCTTTAGTTTTGGTACCCCAACTTGGTGGGGTCCTAACTTATGACCTATTAGATGAAAATAAAATTTCTTTAGTGCATTGGAAATGTCTATAACGTTTGCATTGAAAACAAAAACAAAAAACCAAGAATTAAAAAATAAAAATCGCTAAAAATACTTCAAAGGCATCTAAAAATGCAATTTATAGTGTAAAAAAATAAAAAAATGAGATTCTTGATATTTTCTAGACTCAATCCCACAAATGCCATCTAGATGTTAGGTGATTTCTACGAGATCAATTAATCATATGCAATGATTTGACAACCATATATAAACAAATGAAGAACATTATTCATTCAGGGGAGAAGTATATTTTTCTTTAAAACTATGCACTAAGTATATCTTATGACTTATGCCCCTAAGAATTCTAAACTTGTGCCTTCATTTTTTTTGGCGAATTGCTACCAGACGAGGTAGATCCCATATATTAAAAGGAAAAGGTTACAAATAGATCATATCTACCGAGAGAGAAGAATATAATTCTTGTGCCTTTAATGACGTATTGGGTTTTCTCAATCTAAGTAGGAGAGAGAAGATTTTCATAAAAAATTAGAAATATATGCATACATCTCCATGTTGTTCCTTGACAAATTGTCGCATAGCATGACTATAGCTTCAAACAAAAGATCCCCTTTTAGAGTTGCGGTGATGCAAATGGCATCACTAACCAAACCTATTATACATTTCTTCTCGAGGCATCAAAGAGAAACAATTACAAATGCTTATAATGTGAGATTGACCATTCTGTTTATTTCTATCTATCCATTTGTAGTTACCACAGGTATGAATTTTTTTTTAAACAAATCTCTCCATAAACTTTACATTGTGAGTATGAGCTCTTTCTAGTACTTGATCTCCTATGATCTGTCTCACCACACCTTCTTTAACATCATCTTTGATCCAATATATATCCTTGATCTATTCATTTGCTAATCATTGGTTGTAGTTGCACTTGCAATCCTTGATAGTGATATACTCTTCTTCACTTGAGTTGGTTGCTACATAAGAACTTGCCATTGTCTTTTCCTCTTTGCATAAAAATGAGGTCAATGATAGATATAATGTAAGCGACCCACTACCAATGTGTGATAAATAAGGACTCGAAGCCTTTAGTTCTATCATCCAAGAATGAAAACACAAAAGATGGGCCAATTGTATGGGAAACACCATCACAATGTGACAACTTTGGAAATGTCAATCTTTCAAACTTCCCATCCATCCCTTCTGAGCCCATTCTTGTTCAGTTCATATGTATAACTATCAACTTTGTGATTTTGAAGATCCATTCATAGCATCCACACCATATTTATCCATTATTTCTTGTGGGGGAACTGCAAGAAATACAATTGTCCAATACAACATAATCATCAGATTGGTTGATGCATTTTTTTGAAATAAAACTGTAGACACCTAAAAATGTCTCATTGATCATGTACTAATTATTCGTCTAATTGGTTAAATAATTCTTTAATTCTTCAATTAAGTTACTTAATTTTATTCTTCTAATTTAATATTTCCTCATCATCTTACTAATTATTCTATCTCTTATTCTATCATTATTTAATCATTTTAACCATTTTCTAATATTAATTAAATATTTATTATTTAATTAATTTTGATTAATTCCCCAATTTAAATAATCTTTATTATTTAAATAAATTCTATTTTTAATTTCTATCTCTAATCAATTAATCATTAACCCTCTTCTAAAGATTAATTAAATATTTATTATTTAATTAATTGTGATTTAATCCTTTAAATTAAATAGAATTAATTAGTTAATTAAGGGCCCATTTCTAAAATAATTAAATAAGTTTCTTTCAATTATTTAATTAACTAATTATTTCATCTATTTTCTTCTAATTCCATTTCCAAATCCCCAAATTCTAATTTCATTTAATTTCAAATTCTTCTAATTTCTTCTCAATTCAATCACATGTGCATGATTTCAAAAATCAGATTGAAAATCAAAGTCAAGTTCTAAATATATTCAAATACTAAACTGAATTTAAAATAAATTCAATTATTTGAATAAATCTCATGCAAAGATTAAATTGAAAATCTAAGTCAAAGTACAAGCACATGCTAAATTAATTAATTCAATCAATCAATTAATTAAATCATTTATCTCTCCAATCTCTATTTTCATCTTCTAGTTAGCTTTTTCTAAATAAAGCTTTCTTTGTCATCTTCTTAATTTCCTCCAATCATTCTTTTTCTTCCTTCAGTTAGCTTTTTCTCAACCAATTAACTCATTTAATCTATTCAATCTATTCTATTCCACCTCCAAATCAACAATTCAACTATCAATCAGCATGTGAGCTCACCTTTCAATCATTCCTCTCCAATTATCTATAAATTGAACATTCAATCTCCATTTTCAACAATCACGAACTTTGAATCTTTGTGTCATTTGCAGGTTGCCAATGCAATATCCGAGAGCCACCATACCACAAAGAAGAGAAGAACAATGAAATTCATATGCGATCATGGAATAGGGAGTTTTGATTAACATATTTTACATTCCTATTTCTTAATTGTATTATTTCATTGGTTTACATTTGGATTGCTTAGATAGTTAAGGGATTCGTGATTTTCCTTATTTCCTAATTAGCAATGATGAATTTGAGCATAGCACATTTTGGTGAACCTGACGTGAACAACAACTAATTAACCTTCTCTGTTTTCTATTTTATTTTTGCAGATCGTACGGATTTTTTTCCTTTTTTGCAAGTTTTGCACGGATTTCAAAGCAGATCTATTCGTCATGCAATCATGTTTGCATCATTAGGCAATCACATAGACAGGGCTACGCAATCAAGCAGATAGGGTTACGCATTCATGCGGAACCCATCACGCAAATGACCTTACAGAATTACGCAATCGCCTACACAGGATCACACAATCCCTCTGATATTGTCATGCATTCGTTAGGGATATTGTTGTTCTATTAATTTTGTTTTTATTTCTTTTCTGTTCTCTACTATGTGTAATACTGTATGAAATTGGGTAAATCTGGAAACAAATTATTTTTATTACATGTTTTGTTATGACATTTTATGGCACGTAAGGTACAATTTAGAATTTCAGGTGTCAGGAGGACAAAGGAGCAAAGAAGACAAGCCATATACTATCAACGAATCCTCAAAGCAGAAAAGCAGATCCAAGATCTAGAAGACCAACCAACCATCGACATATACAATAGCTTAGTTCTCTCATATCGGGTGAAATATGATTTGATTAATATCAAATGGATGATGAGACCTTGCTAGAGCATCACAATCTGTTTTACAGGTTTCTGATCAAAATTAACTTCGGTTTTTATTTTTTTGTGTTCTCTGATTGTGGATCACACAATCACCTTGTTATTATCATGCAATTGATCTGTTAGGATCACGCACTTGCTCTGTGAAAATCATGCAATCGTTCTGACAAAATTACACAATCGCCTATATAGGGTCACACAATCGCGCGGGTATTGTCACACATTCGTTTCTGTCATAATTGAGTTCTCTATTTTCTGTGGATTTTATTTGGTTACTAATCATCTGTTTGCAGCCTATGGCAAATTTACATAGAGGTTCAGATTAGTATTAGATCATAAACACTCATGCTCTCACACTTCATTTTTTGGGCTTAAAATTAACAATGGTTTAAAATGGACATGCATGTGTAACACTTCAGTTTGGGCTTAAAATTAACAATGGTTAAAATTGTCATGCATGCCTTCACATTTCAGTTTGGTGTTTAAAATTGACATGCACATGCCTATTCAACACGTCAATTTGGGTTTTAAAATAAACGTGAATCAGGTTGCACATAGATTAACTCACATTTGATTTTCTTAAGGGAAGGAATCTTTTATCGTGTTTGGGGTGGACCTACTATTGCATTAACTACATTTCCACCCACCTTCGAGGTCTTGGGAGAAAAGGAGAAGGTGACAACAATGCCCAATTTTATTTTATTTCAAGTAGTGAGGGGCATCTTTGACTGGGGATTTCATCGCCCCACAGAGGTCCTTCGAATTGGGATGTGTTGGGGATATCATCTCTCCCAGCATACTCTCGAGTGGGTTTTTTGAGCCGCTATATAAACATACGGGTCAGGCGGCTAGACTGTTGAGTGAATTCGATGTATGTGGGGGCCTTCCCTGCACTGATAAGCTCAACTAAAGTCTTAAGTGGCTTGCTTTGAGAATCCGTCGTTGGATCGGGACCCCTCGAAATTTTACAATAAGAACCAACTTAGTAGCCCGATTGTACCCCATAGATACCCCTCATGTACCTTGCATTATGAGATATAAATCTCTCTATGATAAGATCTTCGGATCTTCGGGGTAAGAGAGACTGGCATGCCCGAGAAGTGTGTGTCGTGGAGTGAAACCAGTGTTGCCAGACTCTCTATCTGTCCGTCTTGTTTTGGTATTTTGTTGCGGGGGCCTCATTGAATGGTGTCCACTTTCCAGCCTAGGATTGTCTTCTGTGTCTTTTTATGTATCATTGTGTCAGACCAATATTGAGTCAATTATTTGGGCTATTTCAGGCCCTATCCTACGTATCTCTGAATTTTCTGAGATTGTTTGAAAACCAATTTAGTCAGCCATATCTACCTCTAAACAATTATTCTCAAAATTGGAAAACCACAAAACTTGTCCTACACATGAAATTACTAAAAACAAAGTCCATTTTTGAAACGTCAAAACTCAAAAGTTTACACACTTGTGACCATAGGTAGTCCTTGGATAGTCCTCATTTACATCCTTGTTATCCTCTTAAGTCCTTGCATAGTTCTCATTTACGTCCTTATTATCATCCTAAGTCCTTGCATAGTCCTCATTTACGTCCTTATTATCATCCTAGGTCCTTACATAGTCCTCATTTGTGTCCTTATTATCGTCCATAGTCCTTGAATAATCTTCATTTACGTCCTTATTATCATCCATAGTCCTTGCATAATCTCTATTTATGTCCTCATTATCGTTCTCATATAAAGTCCTTGTCTAGACCTCATATACGTTTGTCTTATTCGATCATCATTTGCATAAACATCCTAGAAGGTCATAGCATGCGTCCTAATGGGTCTCCTAGGTGATCGTTTGCTCCCCTTCGAGCAACCTAATCTAGTGCCAAACAGCGGTCAAAGAGAAATTATTGACGGTCTAGCTAATTTAGCCTAGCAATCAAAGAGAAACGCACCCCAATATATAGGAGTCGAGTATGAGAAAAATATCGAGTATAAAATTGCCCATAGGATTGATAGATAAATTGCTGCAGAACATCTAAGGGAAGAACTTAAAAAACTTGCATTGCAGAAATCTTGAAATACTCAACAAGTCTCACATCAAAATCCCCAATAGAGAGTCTAGTCTAGTCTTGCATACCCCATACTTAGGTCTAGAGTCTAGAATTAGTTGTCGTCTTGCATAAAGTTCTAAAGCCACCCTCATATAGAAGTCTTAAATGCCCATCACAAGGTCACAAAAGGAAAAAGGTACAATGGACCCAAACAACGACCAGTCAGTAAACCTAATGTGGAATATGGACATATCAACTAGTCAATAGTCAAATTCTTAGGCAATGCCCACAATACATGAACTGCAACAACATTTAACATGTGAAGAGATTGAATCAGCTCAACAAGACCCACATGTCCTTATGATCTTAGATGCACTTATACATAGTGATAGGGACAAGTATCTCTTGTTATTACAAAATGGGGCAAAATTACCTGAAGATTTTGATGTCACAAAAATATTACCACTAGGAAATATTCTAGTTCAAGATAGCAGTCAAATACCACATATGACACAAACATAAGCAATGACCTCAAGTTTTCCTCAATGTTAGTTCAAACACGAACTCTCAATCAAGTGCATCATCTTCAACAATAAATGTTAGCGCACCAACACAAACCATACCGATAATATCAAGTGTCTCAACACCTATTCAAACACAAGTTCCTCATACAACAAGTGCAACTCAACCTCCAGTTTCCTATTCTATAGGATCAACATATAGTCATCAAAATGAAAATCTAGGTCTTGCCAATACAACGAGTACAACTCGGCCAAACATGGGTTCACATATCACTTATTTCACAGTACCTAGTGGAACGTACAACACACAAAATTATAATCATGGTACCTTCCAACAACCTTCTAGTTATGCTACCACAAACCCTTTTGTGGGAAATATACATGCACAAAGTGTACCTTTGACTCAAACAGATATTTTATCACAACAATTACAGAATTTGCAACAATAGGTAACGACTATGCAAACCAGTAATGATAAAAAGAGCTACACAATGTAGGACTTACGTCCTTATCCTTTTGATCATACATTATACATGCGACCTTTTCCACCACATTTTGAAAAATCAAAATTTGACAGATATCAAGGGAAAGGTGATCCTAGAGATCACATCAGAGAGTTTTTTATGGTATGCATAGAGGTTGCGACTGAAGACACTTACCTAATGAGACTGTTTCCTAAAAGTCTGGGAGGACCATCCTTAGAGTGGTTTTCACATTGACCACCAACTATCACATCATGGGGAGAATTAGCTGAACACTTCATTGCAATTTTTTCACATAAAATTGAAACCCCAGTCACTTTGATGGACTTGTGTGCCACAAAACAATATGAGAATGAAACATTCACATCCCTCATACAATGATGGAGAGCTCTCTATAGGAGGTGCGAGACTATTATTCCGGAAACAGAGCAAGTGGATATGTTCACAGAAAACTTAATCCCTAAGATCAAGTACTCGATACAAATGCAATGTTTGAGCACATTTAAACAAATCACTAAAAAAGCCTTAAAGTGTGAGAAAGGACTAGTGGAACAAGGTCTCATTAAGTATGGCAATAACAACAACAACGATAAATCCAAATTTTGGTCAAAAAACAAAAATGTGACCAACGATGGTGTTGTAGACGCTCGTATGGCAATAGAACTCAACCGGTTTTATCTTTACAAGGCCCAAGTCAATCATTAAATCCACATACGAAGAATAACACTATCTCGACAAATGTAAATGCTGCGCAAAATATGAACACAATATTTCCAAGGGTAAATGCTCCAAGAAGGAATTACACACCTCTAGGGAAACCTATTGAATCAGCGCCAAAAAAGTTGATACAAACAAACATGATCACTTTGCCAGAAATAAGAGTATATGAACCAGGTCCTTTCAAACCTACATGATGGAATGATACTATGATTATCATCGTACTAAGGGTCACAAAACGACGAGTTGCTATAAATTGAAAAACTTAGTCCAAGACATGATCGATCAAGGTGACATCACAATTGATACAAACAAAATGTCAGCAAACATGAATCACACTAAATTTAAAGACCTATTTGTCAAACATGACAAAGAGAAGGCTACTACATCAAGAAAACAAGATAACACAGTTAACTGCACAAAATTCTCACACGACTATACTATTCATGCCATTAGCTCAGGAGATTTAGTAAAAGAGGATTCACTAGAAACACTTGATGAAGATGAGCAATATCCAGAGATTCACAAAGATGATAACCAAATTTGCATGCTGTCAGAGGCACCAAAATATGATGAAGACAAAAATCTCTATCTCATGGACTGGGGGCATGACGAACCATTTCATTCAGGATGGTTTGAAGATGAACTTATAGCACATATCATGGATGTCAAAATTACACATGAAGACTATAAGGAGGGATATAACATAAACCTTGACAACACAACATATGGTATAGACAGTTCCTGCACAAGAGATGATATAGTGTCTACAATCACAATAACTCCCAGAGACAGAGACTACACAGTAGTTACTCACAGATTTAAAGTAACTTTACAAGGAGTACCACCAAACCTACCACCAACAGTAGGGGCTTATAATGATATTGAGCAACTCAAGAAAACCCCGACACAAATATCACTCTTTGAACTATTGCGTATATCACCAACTCATAAAGCCGTTCTAGACAAAGCACTTCAAGATTCATTAGTGGACAAAGATATAGATGAAAATGCCTTCCAATCCATGGTAGGGAATTTGGCACAGGGCACTCGCATTGTATTCACAAAATAGGATATTCCTAATGATAGACTTCTCCATAATGACCTGCTACATCTAGAAGCTTACATACATAAGAGAAGAATAATAAGAGTACTTATAGATGGAGGAGCCGATCTCAACATTTGTACTTTAAAGCTGGTTAAGGCATTGGGATATTCTGAGCTTCATATTGATCCATCAAAGAGAATAAATATCAAAGCATATGATGATGAAGAACGCCCCTCAAAAGGTATAGTTACACTACCAGTGCAAATAGGACCTACAACAACATAGGTTACTTTTCAAGTGTTGGACAAAGAAATAGGGTACAACATGTTATTGGGTCGCCCATGGATTCACACCATGCAAGAAGTACCATCAACATTTCATCAATGTGTCAAATTATCGTATAAAGACATTGAAATCACCATAAAAGGTGATCCAAATCCATTCCAAGACTGTAATTACTTAAAGGAAAGTGTGGATAACCAGGTACCAATTAATCAAGCAACACCCCTCACTACACAAATGGAGTCATTAACAATCACAGAAACACAAAAGAATGTGCCTACAACATCCTCTTTGCAGATAAAAGATATTGGTTGTGGAGAGTATTCTATCTCACATACCTCAAATGGCAAACAATTGTCTCTATCTCCTAGGTCTTTTGGGAAACCTCAAAATGCAGTGATGAAACAAGACAAAGGAAAAGAAATTGTCAGATACTCAGACTCATGCTCTTTCATTAGATTGGGTGATTTACAAGAAGAATCTCTAAATGAAGATATCAATCACTAGATATAGATAGAAGAAGATGACATGACAATACCCAAATTACCTCTAGATCGGTATGGAAATGGGTTCAAAATGCTACAAAAACATGGGTATGATGGTACCATGGGCTTGGGATTACAGAAACAAGGAAGATTAGAACCCATTGTACCTAATGAAAATCCAGGAAATCAAGGGTTAGGATATAAAAATATACCACCTACAATGTAAGCAAGACAACGCACACTAGATATTCTGAACAGACCAAGGATACCATTAGACTACATATCTCAAAGGCAGTTGTCCATGCAAGTGTTTTCCTCTTCATCTCAAACAAGCAAGAAAGTACCAACATCACCTAGTGTAGAATCAGATGGTGAAGATATGAGACAACTCTTGCAAGAACCTAGCACTGAGTCACACAACAATACAGTACCTGAAACAAACGCACAAGCAAATGTGGTAATAGACACAGGTTTAGCACCAGCATATGAACCTAATCCCTGGTTATTGTCAATACTTCTGCCATGGGAAACGACTCAAGCTCCACCCAATGAATCAGATGAAGAGAGACTACAATGACTTATACTAGGCTTAAGAAGGGTAACTACTATACAAAGGAGACCAACTAATCTACAACAAAATCCAAGGCAGGAACAAGAGGAGATAAGTGATACGACCTCAGAAGCTAAAGCATACATTGAAAGTGAGACAGAATCTCCCGACTATGAATTCCTATCACTCCATGGTTCCAGCCCAGGAGCAAGTGACATGATAAGGTATCAAAAATCGCCTATAAAAGATGAGAATATACTAGGTCACTCAAACAATCAAGTATTCGTGTTATCAAAATTTCTTATAAAAAAAAGGAGTAATGAATCACCCCTTGTACACTCACACTTGATTGATTGGGAGCGAGAAGGAAAACCAACTCTAGATTGGTTTAAAAATGATTAAGCCATTGCAGAATTCCTTGGTGTCAGAGAGGGATTTCCACAAGGTGATCACAAGGCAAGATTTGCTGTAGATTTGGATAGAACGAAATACTTTGGAGAGGCAAGTACCTCTAAAATAGAATATATGGATCAAAATAACCATAATGGCAAGAGTGAGTTAGACAACCTCTCTATCAAAAGAGAAAATTCAACATTGCTCATGGAAGAAACTGAAGAGGTAATTATAGAAAAAGGAGAAGTTGTACATAATATCCACCTAACAAAATCATTAAACCAAGAAGAAAAGGACAAATTCATGCATTTTTTCAAACAACGTCCTATCAACTTTGCTTGGTCCTATGCGGATATGCCAGGCTTAGATCCTGAGTTGGTGTTACATCATTTATCTTTGCTACCAGGAGTTAAACCATGCAAACAAAAAAATGAGAAAAATGCATCCACAGATTGCATTACTGGTCAAAATAGAACTCCAAAAGTTGTTGGATGTAGGTTTAATTAGATCTATTGACTATGCAAAATGGATATCCAACTTGGTACCTGTGACTAAGCCCACATGAGGCATAAGAATCTGTATTGACTTTCAAGATTTAAACAAAGCTTGCCCTAAGGATGATTTCCCATTACCCAACATCGATATGATAGTTGACTTAACTACTGGGAATGAAATGGTTTCATTAATGGATGGTTTCTTGGGATACAACCAAATCATAATTGCACTGGAAGATCAACATAAAATGACATTTACCTATCCATGGGGGACATACTGCTGGATTGTGATGCCACTTGGTCTTAAGAATGTAGGAGCAACATACCAAAGGGCCATGACAACACTATTTCATGACACGATTCACAACATAATGGAAGATTATATGGATGATCTACTGGCTAAATCATAGACAAGAGAAGGTCACCTTGCAGTCCTTGCAAAGATATTTGATCGGTTAGAATAGTACAATGTCAGGCTAAACACAAAAAAGTGTGTGTTTTGTGTAACAATAGGAAAACCGTTAGGGTTTATCATGTCTAACAGAGGAATTGAAGTAGACCCTGCAAAGATCAAAGCGATCATGGATATGCAACCTCCGTCAACACTTAAGCAATTAAGAGGGTTACAAGGAAGACTACAATCCATAAGGACATTCATAGCACAACTGGCAGATAAATGTCATTCGTTCCAACATTTACTCAGGAAAGGAGTTACTTTCAGATGGACAAAACAATGCCAAGAAGCTTTCCAAGCTCTAAAATATTATCTTCTGAACACTCCAGTGTTAGTTCCACCTACTTCAGGAAAACCTCTATTACTATATATATCAGCGACAAACTCATCTTTGGGAGCTTTGCTGGCACAACATGATGAACAGGGAAAAGAAAGAGCTATCTACTATGTAAGTAGAACCTTGATCGGATATGAGCTTAATTACACTCCTATAGAACAAGCATGTCCAGCAGTAATCTTCGCATCTCAAAAACTTAGACATTACATGCTAAGTCACAAGGTACAACTCATAGTGCACTTTGATCACTCAAATATCTGTTAAGCAGAGCAACATTGACTGGGAGATTGGCTAAGTGGGTCATGATTTTGAGTGAGTCTGATATAGAGTATGTGGACAGAAAGACCATCAAAGGACAAATTATAGCAGATCACTTAGCAGAGGCTCATTTACAAGACAATCACCCATTGCTCATAGACTTTCCAGACGAATCAATATTTACATTGACAACATCTACCATGTTGAAATTATACTTTGATGGGTCATATACAAATCATGGATCTGGAGCTGGGATTATTTTCATCACCCCTTAGGAGGATTCCATCCCTAAGCCATTCAGAATAAATTTTCCCTGTACGAACAATATATCCGAATATGAAGCTCTCCTCATAGGACTTCGTATAGCTGTGCGGTGGAGAATAAAAGAATTACAGGTCTATGGTGACTCGCAACTAATCGTAAACCAAGTCAATGATGACTACAACATGAAAGATGATAAACTACTACCTTATAAACAAATGGTAGAAGATTACAAAGAACATTTCAGTAAAATCACTTTTGAATAGCTTCCAAGGATACATAACAAGGCAACTGACGCCATGGCTATAGTAGGGTCTCTTATAAATTTGCCTAATAATGAAACTTAGTTTGAGTTTATTGTAGAACAATTGATGATACCGATATATGAGATTCCCTCAACTGAATATGTATGTGCAATTGTGGGTCCAGAATCCCCATGGTACAATGAGATATACACATATTTGCATACTCAGTACATGTCTTCGGATTTGTCTAGAAATCAAAAGAAAACTCTTATTCGTCAGGCATCCAGACACACTATTATTGTTGATAGATTGTATAGAAAGGGCTTTGATGGAAACCTTCTCCGATGTCTTGATGAAAATGAAGTACAACTTTCCCTAAAGGAAGTCCATGATGGAATTTGTGAGGCGCATCAAAGTGGTCCGCCATTGTCAAAGAAATTTCTAAGAACTGGATATTATTGGCCAACTATGGAAAAGGATGCCTATAAATATGTACAAAAATGTAAACAATGTCAAATGCATGGAGACCTCATTCATGCACCAGCACAAGATCTTCAACCTATTACATCACCATGGCCATTTTCACAATGGGGGTTAGATTTAGTGGGTAAAATCAATCCTACTTCTTCCAATGGGCACAAATTCATCTTAACAGCTACTGTGTATTTTACTAAATGGGTCGAGGCAATTCCCCTTACATACACCACTGGAAAGCAAATAGCAAAATTCATGCTTATTACAGCATCTATCGATATGTGATTCCAATGTGCATAGTGACAGATAATGGACTTCCATTCAAAATTCAAGAAATGAGAGAATTGTGTGACAAATTTCAAATACAACAGAGATTTGCAACACCATATTATCCACAAAGCAATGGACAAGCAGAGGCAACAAACAAGACAATATTGAAGATCCTTAAGAAAGTTGTCACCGACGCAGGATGAGATTGACATCTCCAATTAAATCCCGCTCTTTGGGCTTATAGAATAGGAGTACGCACCCCTATAGGAGCAACACCATATTCCTTAGTCTATGGAACAGAAGCAATACTACCCATTGAAATAGAACTTCCATCTTTAAGAGTCTCCTTAAAAAACATCATATCAGAGGAGGACTACCGGGTTGCAAGATTACAAGAGCTAGAAACGCTTGATGAAAAGAGACAAATTGCTTTCAATCATTTACAAGGTTATTAGAACAGATTGAGAAGGAGTTATAATAAACGAGTATGCCTAAGAAATTTTGAAGTGGGAGATCTAGTTCTCAAAGAGAACCAAAGGAACCTAGCGGAACGAGAAAAGCCAGGCAAGTTTTAACCTAATTGGCTAGGTCCTTTTATCATAACAAGGGTTATAGGAAATGGAGAATACAATTTGGCTACCATGGAGGGAGATCCACTCTCTGACCCTATGAACAACATGCACCTTAAACAATATTATACCTAAGGGCTGCGTTAGTTTAGGTTTTACTTTCCATATTGCATATCATTTTATTCAAAGCACTGCATCACACATATTTTCTTTTCAAGCACCATCATATTCAGAAATCACATTCGCAAAGTTTTTGCATTTGCATATAGCGACATCAATAAAACAAGGCAACTATCTAATTTGGTCATTTGTTTACATTCAAGAGAAATAAGGGTCATTTCCCCTCTTAGATATTTTGACATGAAGTCTTTTAGGTCCTAAGGTCATTCATTTTCAACATTACCCCATGATGACACTTTACTTATGGTTGGGTAGTGAAAGGTAGTGATTTCACTATTTGAGACTTGTTAACCCAAAATCTATCAATTGCTATATCTCAAACACATTAACAAAATCTCTAATTCATTCGAGCCACCTAGTTGATCATATGACTAGTGAAAAATCTAAAATTCCACTTCAGCGCCGCTGTAATTATCACACTTAAGTAGGTTTCATTACTTACAAGTCAAGGCAAGAAAATAAAAAGAAAAAGAGCTATGCCAAATATCCATCTCAAGGCAAAAGAGCAATGATATATTACTGAAATATCATGCATACAAAGTGCGACAAAAAAGATTGACTATGGGACCATGCAAGTAACTCCATCAGGGCTATAAATGCCTCCTAGCAATGGAGCAATATTTGAGAAATTACAGTCTATAACCTCGTCGGAGCTCTAGAAGCTTGCTGGTAGTGAGACTCTATTCGGGATGCTTTTGAAGTTAGGATAATCCACGTAACTAGTCATATAGGATGCTAAGGATCTTTAGTGAACATAAGAGCAGGAATTAACTCGTTTGCACACACATGGGCAAAAGAAGATCAAAGTTTCAAGAACCAATGAGGAAGTTTTCCACGTCTCCATTTGTAAATCCTAGTCACTAAGTGTGTTAATTTGGATGTTCCAAGGGACCTTAAGGATATATTGACTGCTTATCTACTAAATGTTTTGTACCTCTAATTCAATGGGTGTATTACAAAATGCTAAACAAAAACAATAATCCTTGTTCAAATAGGAAATACATTTTCATCATGCATATTGCATTAACATAGGTCATATCAAAAATTCATTGTCTCCACATGCATTTTGCATATCATCATGTCATACAGATCTGCACACTGGGGGCATAACTGAAAAAATCCTAAAAATCATTTAAAGTCCTAAAAAATTCAACCAAAAACATTCGGAAAAAGTCCCGAGAAAATCCTACAAATCATATAACATCCTTCAAAAAACCCAAAAAACAGTGAAAAACTTAAAAATCCAAAAACACTGAAAAACTTAAAAATCCAAAAACATCAAAAAATTCAAAATAAAACAAAAACATTGAAAAACATAAAAATACAAAAACATTGAAAAACATAAAATCAAACAAAAACATGGGAAAATCCTTCAAAAATCCAAAAACATTCGGAAAGAGTTGTGAAAAAAAAAAAAACATCTGCAAAAAGTCTTGAAAAAATCAATCAAAAACATTCAAATATCAATCCAAATAATCCAAAAAACATCGAAAAAGCTCTTGGAAAATAACAAAAAAATAAAAAATCAATCAATAAAAAAACTTGCAATAAAATGTCTTGCGAGAAACAAATACCGTAGCAGATATCCAACAAACACTTCACACGAAGTTAACAAAGGATACGACTATCTAGTCAAACATCTGCAATCAATTGATCAAACTGTCTTATCAATCATATCATATCCATATCAAGTGATCATTATCTTGTCTTAAACAAAAGAGGATACACTCAAAATCAGACAAGTCAGTCTTAAACGGGGTCCGCAACTTTTTGAGATCAGACATTATCAACCATCACATCAAGCAACTAAGAACGAAGGCACAAGGTCAGTATAGCTGCTGAATTTGTCCGGGTCAATCTTTATCTTTTATCATTTGGTGACAGATAATGTTCCTATGCTACTCAAGGATGTCCACAAGTGACTAGAGGAGCCATGATGGGCATTATCTTTTTCTTTGTTTGTTGTTTGTGGTGTGAACCGATGAAGTTCTAGGGAAATTGCTCTAGTGGGTGTATGTGATAGGAGCATTCAGCTATTGAATGCCACACATACCTCGACCCCTAGTGTATTTCCTAGGATGGAGGGGTTCACTCCTTGTTTGCTGACAGGTTTTTTTCTTCAATGAGATATCTTTACATCTTGGTTCCTTATACCATGATGTGCTAAGATTCATTATTCAATAATAAGGCTCAGTGATGAATATATATTGTGCAATAAAATAAATGGCACAGGTTCGTGATTCATTCAATTTCATTCTCATCTCATATGTTTATTGATAGTTTGTTGATTTCCCATCTTCTTTCTAAATCATATTCTTTTCTAACATTTTTCTTTCATCAATCTTGTCTTTCTTTCATCTTACTAATATTTCTTCAAGGCACATTTGGGTTAAAAGAATATTCTGGCATTATCTTACAAAAATGAAAGTGCATCCATATAGTTAAAAAATGCATCCATATAGTTTCAAAAATGCATCCATCTAACCAAATTGCATCCATATAGTTTTAAATGGCATTTAATAAATCATTGCATTCATTACATCATTCATAAATCATATAGACATACATCATATAACTCATAGCATCATTCAACATACATGGAAAACAAAACATAAATCGCCGCCAAAAAAATGCATATCATATATATAACTCAAAAATGATAATGTGTACGAATACAATAATCATAAACAAGCCCGAAGGCTTAGATACCATGATCTAAAATGTCTCAACGAAGACTGCCTTTGTTAAGAGGTGGATCCTGCCCACTAGATCCTGCCCCAGGATGTCGAGGTGGACCCATAACACCACCGCTACTAGTCCTCCGTGTAGAAGTCCTACTAGAACCAAAATGACCTCTAATCGCACTAAAGATAGGAGATCTCTATCCCTCAGGTACAGTGTCATAGTAAAGCTTTTGATAATAAAAAGCCTCCTATGTAGCGTAATAAAGTCTGTCAGAATGCTTGCGTGCATCAGTACCTGGAGAAAAATGTTGATCATAGGTAGCCTAAATAATTTGCAAGTCTCACGGCCTCATCTCTCTCCCTTTGGAGAGGATCCCTCTCGGTCTCTAGTGCACCATAGTCTTTGCGGTATGCCTCTCGCTCTACATCTCGTCTAGCAACCTCGTCCTCTAGAATCCGAATTCGTGCTTTGAGAATCTGCGGATCATCATCATTCCTGTCACCCTCCTATCCTCCTCCACCCTTTGCAATAGGAACATCCTCTAGCTCTGGCATTTCATCATCATCACTGTCCTCACTACTCAATGAGTCTGAAGAATCATCAACAGCTGCGCTACTCATAGACTCAGTGTCTCCACCAATGTTTACATCCTCATCTCCTCCCTCCTTATCTCCTCCCTCCTCATCTCCCCCCTCAGCTCCTCCACCCCCCTCATCTCCTCTTCCCCCCAGCTCCTCCACCCTCCTCTCCTCCAACTCTCTCCCCCATGTCAATCCTTAGTCGCTGTCTAGGATGTCATATCTGTTGCGCTGTAATCGAAACAGTAGGATCAGTCCGTAGAATAGGCCTATGTCTGGCCCACCATGCATCATACTCCGGAGTAGACCCTGGATTTGCTGGCCCTGTCATCCAACCCCAAGGTAATGGCTGAAGAGCATCAAACTTGACAGCAACAACATGTGGCTGTATGCATACACCCCAATCAGAAACCTCACGAGAAACACAAGCAAAATACGTGATAACAATAGGTGTCACCTATACCTCCCCAAACTGTCGGAGTACCCATCCTAGAAGAGACATCTCAATGATCCTCTAAGTCTCAACTATCCTGCCAATAAGATATCTCTGCTGTTTGCAGAAAGGCAAGTGTTGTGCATCATCTACCCAACTGGGGCAATCTAAATATGGTCTACAAATGAAATGTTGCAAGATATCAAGCTAATGTCGCCAATACAAGGTGTTACCCGAACCCTTGTGCCTGATACCAGCTATGTGCCTATAAGCATAAGGCTCACTAGACTGCAAGTCAACATGAATAAAAGGTCTAGAGATAGATATGTGCTCCCAAGCCCAAGTCTGGAGCAATGTCACACCACAACTGATAGATCGGTATCCTAGATATACAATGTCGTGCATCTGATAATAAACCATGGCTAAGAGACATGGAACCCAAGCATATACTCGCTAATGAACAATCATATCACAGAGCACTCTACCCCATCCAACTAGAAATCCATGACCTCATTTATCAAGCATCAACAAACCACCTACGATATTGCATAATACGATAGTTAGATCATCATAGTCCAAGCGAACCCAAGGGATATCATAATGACCACTGATCTGTAAGTCCTGCACATCACACTCAAAAAGGGCACACAATCTAGCAACGCCATCATCATGATTGTAGACGAATCTCTCACCATGAATAAGAATGCATAGTATACGCCACACATCCTCTAAGGTAATGGATGCCTCACCAGTAGGAAGATGGAAGGAACATGTCTCAGAATTCCATCGCTCTATCAGCACTGTAATCAAGGCCCTATTGGCTGTAACCTTTGGCAAATGTAAAACATAATATAATCCAAGATGTCGAATATGTGCGATCTCCTCCTCAAGTAAATGAACATGAAGATCAAGTCCACTGGGTTGGCTCTGTCGGCAGTATAACACTCCAATATTCTCCTGCACAGAGAAAATGTTGAAAATATCAAATATCAGATAACAAGAACATGAGAAATTATCAAACGCATGACAAAAAACTTCAATATACAACGAATGCATAATGTTTTAAACTTATGCGTGACATTTTACACTTATGCATGACATTTAGCATGAATGCGTAACAATAAGAGCTAATGCGTAACAATTACAACGTATGCGTCACAATTACAACCAATGCGGTACACTTAACCTCTTGCGGTACATTTAAGGTGATTTGCGTAATAGTTAAGGCTAATGCGTAAAAAATGACATGCGAATGCGTGATAAATGAAAATAAGGTCTCTCAATTGTTTTTGGAAAAATAGCAAAAAACAAGTAAAAAATTAGGCAAAATTTTGGAAAAATACCATGCCGCCAGTCCCTGGAGGTCTTTGATAAGAACGTACTCGGTTAGACAAGTGCAATCGATTTCTATAGCCAGCCATGATGATCAAATACTCAAAGGAAAGCACAAAACTCGCAAAGAAAACCAAGAACTTACCACAATGCAAATGAGCAAATGAAAACCTAAAATCTCTATTTATAGCTCAAATTAAGGTTTTTTACCACCTCGACGCCTGTGGTCCCCGCCATCTTCATACAACTTGTAGGCTACTCAAATGATCTCAAAATTGCATGAAACTTCACACGAGTGCTGAAAATATGGTCTCAATTTTTGAATTTTTCGACCACCTTTTCCGAGGGGGCATATTTACACTATACAGTAGTATCAAGGCATACTGGGGTAGAATTTTTTGTTTTCTTCGAAATGTCGTTTCGACTTTGTCTCAAAGAGGGGAAAATGTAGACACCTAAAAATGTCTCATTGGTCATGTACTAATTATTCATCTAATTGGTTAAATAATTTTTTAATTATTTAATTAAGTTAATTAATCTTATTCTTCTAATTTCATATTTCCTCATCATCTTACTAATTATTCTATTTCATATTCTATCATTAATTAATCATTTTAACCATTTTCTAATATTAATTAAATATTTATTATTTAATTAATTCTGATTAATTCCCTAATTTAAATAATCTTTATTATTTAAATAAACTCTATTTTCAATTTCTATCTCTAATCAATTAATCATTAACCCTCTTCTAAATATTAATTAATATTTATTATTTAATTAATTGTGATTTAATCCTTTAAATTAAATAGAATTAATTATTTAATTAAGGGCCCATTTCTAAAATAATTAAATCAATTTCTTTAAATTATTTAATTAACTAATTATTTCATCTATTTTCTTCTAAATCCATTTCCAAATCCCCAAATTCTAATTTCATTTAATTTCAAATTCTTCTAATTTCTTCTAAATTCAATCACATGTGCATGATTTTAAAAATCAGATTGAAAATCAAAGTCAAGTTCTATATATATTCAAATACTAAATTGAATTTAAAATAAATTCAATTATTTGAATAAATCGCATGCAAAGATTAAATTGAAAATCTAAGTCAAAGTGCAAGCACATGCTAAATTAATTAATTCAATCAATCAATTAATTAAATCATTTATCTCTCCAATCTCTATTTTCATCTTCTAGTTAGCTTTTTCTAAATAAAGCTTTCTTTGCCATCTTCTTAATTTCCTCCAATCATTCTTTTTCTTCCTTCAGTTAGCTTTTTCTCAATCAGTTAACTCATTTAATCTATTCAATCTATTCTATTCCACCTCCAAATCAGCAGTTCAACTATCAATCAACATGTGAGCTCACCTGAGTTCCACCTCTTGATCAATCTGTTCCACCTTTCAATCAATCCTCTCCAATTATCTATAAATTGAGCATTCAATCTCCATTTTCAACAATCGCAAACTTCGAATCTTTGTGTCATTTGCAGGTTGCCATCACAATATCTGAGAGCCACCATACCACAAAGAAGAGAAGAACAATAGAAGTCATATACGATCATGGAATAGGGAGTTTTGATTAACATATTTTACATTCCTATTTCTTAATCGTATTATTTCATTGGTTTATGTTTGGATTGCTTAGATAGTTAAGTGATTCATGATTTTCCATCTTTCCTATTTAGCAATGATGAATTTGAGCATAGCACAAAAATGAACAACCAAATTTTCTTCTCTATAGATATGCTTTAGTGAATAATCATAATCCCCTCCAATAGTTCCCAAACACCTTCAATCCATATTTTAAACTTCCATATAGGGGCCTGATTTGAGATAACTTCCCTAATTAAAATAGAGGAATCCCCCTCTATATCTATATTGTTTAGATTATGTTCTCTGGATTTCTTGAGGCCTTCCACAATTGCCAAAAACTATGCATCATTGTTGGGTCCATCGATAAATTTGATGGATCTTTGCCCAAACAAGCTTCCCAAGACTCTCTTTTAATATAATTAACCCCCAATGCTCTAGGGTTTCCCTAGAAGCACCTTCAAAGTTGAGTCAACCTACTTTTGATGGGAGGAGAACCTATCTCATAGAGCTTTGATCCTTCTTGGGTTTGATAAAGTTTCCTTTGGCTGGAATGAGGTGTTTCCATAATTTTCCATTCATGAAAACAAAGAATAAAAGAAACAACAAACAAGCAAAGCGAAGTAGAAAAATATAACAGATGAATGGATCAACTAGGAGCACTGCAGAATGCAGGCTCGAGCATTCATTTTATAGATGAGAAACATTAAATGTTTTGAACAACTTGCAACAACTTCATGTGAAGTAGCACACAACCTTATACGTGGAGTGGCACACCATGCTATGATTAATTTATTGTAACACCCCCCCATGATTTAATTATACTAATTATTAGGTACCCATGTACAATAATTTATTCACTTAATAAAATGGTTGGAATTCACTGTAATCCCCATAGAATAATGACCATGAGATAGTCAAATGACTTCTCGTAAGCCTAAGAGATTTCAAAGAAATACAAACGCAGTCTCACATAATGCTTTAGTTAAAATATCAACTAGTTGATCTTCTGTCTTACAATATTGAAGATGAATCACCCGTTGCTGGAGGATATGTCTGATATAATGGTGATATATCTCTATATGTTTTGTTCAAGCATGAAACATGGGATTCTTTGACAAAAATATGGAACTTTGACTGTTGCAATGAATTAAAGAATGTCCTTCCTGATGTTGCTTGGGTATTGCTAGAATAGATCATAACCAAGTTATTTATTTAGTTGCTTCATTTGCTACACTATATTCAGCCTCTATAGTAGATTTCTTCTTACTACACCATTAAATAGGACTAGGACCAAGAGACAAAACATATCGTGTAGTATATTTCTGATCATCTGCACAACCTACCCAATCTGAATCTAAATAGCCAAGAAGTTGTATATCTCCTTTAGAGGAATAATAAACACCCATATTCAAATTACCTTGCACATACTTGAGTATTCTTTTTGTTTCCATCCAATGTGGAACCTTAGGAGAACTCAAAAACCTTGAAGCTACACCAACTGCAAAAGATATATTTGGTCAAGTGTTAGTCAAGTACACCAAACTACCAACCAACTGGCTTTATAAGGTAGGATCAACATCCTCACCTTCCATATCCTTTGTCAACTTCAATCTTGGATCAAGTGTAGTAGAGACACTCTTACAATCTTCCATCCTAAACTTTCTTATCAAGTCTAGAGAATACTTTGTCTGAGAGAGGTAGATTCCATCATCGTTTTGCCATACCTAGATGCCAAGGAAGTAGTGTAGAAAACCAAGATCTGTCATCTCAAATGTATTTTGAAAATTTAACTTCATGTCATTGATTTTGTTCATTGATTCCATTTTGTCATTTATTTAATCCATTAAATCAATTCCTCTATTAATTAAATTATACTTAATTAATACCCCCCACATTCTTCTATTAATTATATAAATTATTCAATCTATTTAATTGACCGCATTCTAACCTTTAATTAAATAAACCATTTTTATTTAATTGAGCCCCCCTTTCCATTTAATTAAATTTACCTTTAATTAAAATCTCTCGCCCATTTAAATAAATCAATATTTATTTAAATATCCTTCCAATGCAAGTTGTAACCACTTTTTGAAATAAATCATTTTATTTCAAATTAAATCCAAAAATATCCTCCCACTTGCATTCTCTTAACAAATTCATTTGCATGACTAATTATCTTCTATATTCTTCTTAACTATCCTAATTAGCCTAATCCCCCCTTAAGCATTCGCACAATCCTTAAGAAAAGGGTCACTTCTCAAAAACTCTCAAAGTCTTCATAAACCATTAAAGGCTTTATGTCTTCAAATGGTTAACCTTTTAAGTCTTCCAAACCATTAAAGGCTCTTACATAACCATTAATGGTTAACTCAACCTCAACCCTTGGTTAGAGACTTTCTCTCTAACTTAACCCTCGTTTTACCCATGGGTCTCTTCAAGCATTCATTTCTTTGACCATGGTTATCCATTAAAACTTGCATAAGATTTTATCCTTTGGAAAAAGGGATTATCCAATAACTCAACCTTGACCTTACCCCCTAGGGTGACCAACATGTCTTCTCAGGCATTTAATGCCTCTTCTCTCTCCTCTCAAGCCATCTCATGTTGACAATTGTCACCATTTCATTGGTGAAATTTGTAAGCATGGATTGAAGATCATTCAATCTTAGCCTTTGTTAATATTACTCAATCTTAACCATCCAATTGCCCATTTCTTCTATAAATAGGCCTCATTTCTCTCATTATTGATATCCAAGTTTTCATGCATCTACATTATAGTCTAATTTTATCAATCATTTGTCTCTCTTTGATAATTAACATTTTAATCATTTAGGATCATTATTAATATAGCATTTTCATGATGAATCATGTTAGCATAGCTTGTTAGTTTCTTTATCATATCATTTTCTTCATCATAGAAATAACTAATGATATCTAAGTAAGTTTATCATATTAGATATATATTAGGTGCATCTTGCATATAGATTATCATACATTATCACTCATTCTTGGAGTTGTCATTCCAAATTCAGTTGCTCAATGATCTGAGAGCAACCATTGACTTGAGGAATCATGTGAGATAGAGAACAATGAGACACATCTTGGAGGATTTAGCTTGTTTAAATCAATTTAAGATTAGTTAATCTTTATATTCAAATTTTCATTGGTATGTTAGTTTCTAGTTCAAATTGATTGACTAATGAAACTAAAACCTCGCATACAGTTCATATCATGGCCTATGATAATAAGATCATCAACATAAAGGACAATAATTTTTATTCCACCTTCATCAAATTCTTTCACATATAGATTTGGATCATAAAGACTATTGTGAAAGCCTTGAGTTTGAATATTCATCAATCTTAGCATACCAAGCCCTTGGAGCTTGTTTCAAACCATATAAAGACTTTCTTAATTTGCAAACCAAGTATTCTTTTCTCGTTCTTTCAAATCCTTGGGGTTGTTTCATATAGACCTCTTCATCATTGTCACCATTCAAAAATTCTTTCTTGGTATCCATTTGGTGAAGATGCCACTTAAAATGAGTTGCCAATGCTATAATAGTTCTGATAGTATTGATCTTCACTACTGGGGAAAAAGTTTTTGTGTAGTCAATTCATTCTTTTTGTGAATACCCTTTATCCACTAGCCTTGGCTTGTGTTTTTCAATGCTCCCATCTGACTTGAACTTAGTCTTATACACCCACTTGTTGTTGATCGCATTCTTTCCCTTGGGCAAGTCCACCAATTCCTAAATTTTATTCTTTATCAAAGAGTCATAGTCATACTCATTCTGCATATCTTGTTCCTATTCATGTTTCCCTTTAGCCTCATCATATGTTTGAGGATCAGTGGTCTTCATTATGATGGTCATTAGAGCATAATTAACTTATTTTGTCTTTTGATAAATATCTTGAAGACTCTTCAAATATACTAGAGGTTGTCATAGAGCTTCCACTACTTTCAAAATCATTGAAAGATTTATCATTATCTATGACCACTTGTGGAATAGGAGAGGATTTTATCATATTCTCAAACCCTTCATTAAACTTGACATCCCTACTTATGAACACATCCTCCATAGTAGGATCATATAACATGTATCATTTTCTTTCATCATCGTAGCCCACAAAGATGCACTTAATTCTCTTCTTATCAAATTTATTTTCTCTAATCTCATCTAATATGTGAGAAAATTCTTCACATCCATATACTCTAAAATACTTAACATTTGGTTTATTTACACTCCATGCTTCTTTAGGAGTGATGTTCTGCAAGCAAGTTGTAGGAGATCTATTCAAAACATGAGCAGTATTGACAACTTCAGACCAAAGAAACAAAGGAAGACCCTTGGATTGTAGCATGTACCATGCCATTTCAACTAAAGTTCTATTCTTTCTTTCAGCAACACCATTTTTTAAACTAGTATATCTATTAGTCATTTCTTTCTTGATCCCATGAAACTCACAAAAATATTTGAATTTGTTGTTCACATATTTTCCACCATTATTTGTTCTTATTCTCTTGATCTTATTTCCACTCTAATTTTTCACAAATTCTTTATACATTTAAAATATGTTAAACACTTCATCCTTTTGATCATACAATCTCCTTTTAGCTGTACAAAGTTGGATTCTTGGAAGAGTGGCTAGAAATTACAAATTGATTACAATATATAGAAGATTGGATGGTCTTTGGAGGATGGGCATCACATGAAACTGTCAACTAATAAATATGGATCAGATCTCAAGGCCTGGAAAATCTCACATACTAATGAGAAGATAGGATAAGATTTGGAAGGAAATATAGGAGATAAGGTTCATAAATGGTTTCTGAATGATGTAGGCTGAAAGAGAGCATAGAAAGAAACAATGGACAAGCAAAGAAAAATTAAAATAAAACATAACAAAGGAGTGGCTCAACTAGGAGCATAATAGAATATAGGCTTGAGCATTAATTCTATAGATGAGAAACATTAAATGTTTTGAACAACTTGCAACAACTTCACGTGAAGTGGCGCACCATCCTATGATTAATTTATTATAACAATTTGATCATCTCAAGAGGAATAAAACTCACATTTTCTATTGGTTACCTTTATGTTTTGGTACTCATATATCTTGATTTCAGTATTACCTTGTATCATTTCACTTGGGTACTCATTTTCCTTGAAAATTATAGCATTCCTCTCCTTCCAAATATGTCATATGGTCATTGTCAAAATTGCCAGCCATAAGCTTGCCTATAGGGAACCTTTGTGTAAAATTGGCCAACTAGAGAAAATCTCTCAGATGTTGTTGGGAAGGGGCCTTGCCACTCTAACCTGCCTTGAAACTTGGACTAGCAAGCTTGGGAAATTTTTCATTGGAAAAACATGTGACCCACCATTTCATCATGGGATTTGCATAATGGGCATTGGAATGGTTCAAAAACCTCAACTTCATTAGTCTATCCCCCATCAAATTTCAGTTGAGAAGAGTGGTACATGTGAATGCACCCACTTTGGGAATGATGTTCAAGTTCCAACATAACTTATGGGCCAAGGGCATGCATCATATTCTCTCAAAGCCACTTCATACTTGATCTTTGTTGACTATTCCCCGAATTTAGTCGCACACCACATTATCTCATCATTTCCATTTGAGAGTATTACTTGTTGATTTTTCAATTACTTTGTCAATATCTTCCAACTCTCAAAATTTAGGATGTCAAAAAAAATCCATTTGAAGGATCTAGAGTCGTCTTGCTAAAGAACATTCATGTGATCTTGGATATTACTATCGTATCTTGCTTCTGTGATATGATGGATGTCTTCAAGAGCTGGTATAGAAGATAAAGGGTGATAGTCATACCATGAATCAAGCCAAAAAAAATTTTTACTTCCATTCCTAATTTTCGATGTTAATTGGTTTATGATTAGGCCCCTATATTTTGACAGAAAAATCTAAATAGAGGAGTCGTACAAAAGGTTGTTATCGTTAGAATTCTATTAGGTATTTGCCTCATCCAAGTATTTCTTTTGTAATACTTTACACAACAAAGCATAAATATTTCTATATAGTCATCAAATACACTTGACTATCAAAACCAAATTCTAAATTTGAATGCCATGAATACCAACCTCACCGCACAATTTGATCTTTTTAACCACATCCCATTCAATCAAATAAATTGTTTTTTTTGTCATTTAAGTCTCCCTAGATAAATTTCTACTATTGAGATGAGAGTTTATTTGCCATACCTTTAAATTTTTCCACACAAGATATTATGTATATTACAATTTTTGCCACCACAACCTTTAACATTGTTAACCTTCTAGCAAGGAAAATCCATTGGCCCTTCCAACACTCCATTTTCTTCTTGCACTTGTTTGCAATTTTGCTCCACAAATTATCTCTTATTGCTCTATTGAATAGTGGAACTCCTAGGTAGGATGATGGGAGCTCATCAATGTTAAAACTATGTAATTGAGCTATCCTATGTTGACCAACATTCACCATATTGAAGAAAAACATTCTTGATTACTCTCTATTAATTATTTGACCGATCATGCAGTTGTATTCTCCTAACATATTATTGATTGTCTTGGCCTCCTCCAAAAAAGAGCATCCTAACAACAAAGTATCATGTGCAAAAAAATGGTAAGTGAAAGTCAAAAAATCATTGATGGTGTTGATGCATTTCTAGATGCCACCATGTGCCATAGTAGAAATCTTCCTATTGAGTGCATATGCCTTAAGGACAAACAAAAAGGGGGAGAGGGGATCCCTTTTTCTAATACCATGGGCACCTTCAAAGAAACCACAAAGAACACTATTGGCCATTACATAATGTCTTGGTGAGACTATAAAAAAAAAAATCTGCTTGATTCATTTTGCATAAAAACCAAACCTCTTCAATGTCTTGATAAGGAAGTGTCATCGAACCCTATCATATGCCTTTTTATTGTCAATTATTATATCATTCCTTTTAAACTATACTACCTTATCAAGTACAAGACCTCATGTGCAATGACGATAGCATTAGAGATGTTCCTCTTTAGAACAAAGTTGCTTTGTTTAGGGGAAATCAACTTTGCAAAGATCCATTTTAGTCTATTTTCTATTACCTTGGTGATGATTTTGTAAATGGTATTGAATAGTGAGATGGGCCAAAAATCATCAAAATAGGAGCAATTTTGTTTCTTCAAAATTAATGCTATATCAATATTGTTTAGATCTTTCAATACCTTTTCATTCCTTCGTGGTTCCTCCACTAACCCCAAAATGTCCTCCCCCATGAATCCTAGCATGACTGGAAAACGAGCAGGGAACTCATCAAAGCTCTAGGGCTTTATCCAAGTGCAAATGAAAAGTGGTTGCTTTAACTTCTTCCATTGAGATTGAGGAGATCAAATATCCATTGTATTTGTTAGAGACCAATTGTGGAATTGATTTCACCAAGATATTCTAAAGAGTCTCCACAATCTCGATTCCTCCTAGCAAATAAAAAAAAAATGCTTTAAAGAATTTTCTTGAATTTTTTTTATATAAACTGAAAAAAGCAAAGAAAGTTCACATACCTTCCAAAAAAATAATCAATGGAAAACCTCCATATATGTATGGTGACGCAAAATTCAATGCATAAAAAGACTCTTTGAAGAATGCCCTAATTTTGCCAATGATTAATTTTCATGTTTGGACAAGAAATTTTTAGGTTTTTGGGTCTCCAAAATGCAACTGTGAGGTCCTTTTGCCTGAAAGTACACTAATTTTTTGTTGAATGCTAGATTTTCACCTTGGATCTCATGCCCTTAAAAAAAGAAAAAAATTTAATTTCTCAATTTGAGCATTTGAATAATCAATCCTTATGTTTTTTGTCAGTCTGAGTCTATTGCTTCAAGATGAGCATATTTTTCTCCCAAGGCTATATCTATCAAAATTTCGATAGGAAGTTGATTTGGTGTCCTGTTACCATGTTGGAGTTGATAGTTAATCTCACAACTCCCAAAAATAACCTATAATAAAAATGCTTGTAAAGCATCTCCCATTTGTAGTTTTGAGAAGATGGATATCTCATTTTGTACTCGCCCATACTATGGGGATGTTGATTTATTGTGCTCAATTGGCCCTCGAGCGTCTATTCTTTATCTTTCTATTGTGCTTGTATAATGCCTCTATGAATTATGATGTGTTTGGATCATTGACTATTGTTTTTATTGCCTTGAGATACATGCATGTATTCTATTATGTTTAATTACTGGTCAAGGCTTGCGTGATTGTGTCATGATATCTTATGGGATGCAAGTAAAATATTGATGTGTTCTATGTTAATTATGCTTTAAGTTATTTGATTTTAAGATATTTTTAGATGATGATTTAATATTGATTTAATGATTAATTAAACATGCTATTGATGTTTAAATATATTTTAAAATGTATAAATATCACGAATTGATTTACTATGCTTTGAAATTTTGGCATGATGTTAAATTAGATGATAATGTGTTTCATTCAATCAATTTAATTTAGCTAGTTAATATTTTATTGTATTCTAACCTCGTTGGGAATTGTATGTATTTCAATATTATATATGTGCGTATGTATTCACATGTATCCTTGTCATTTCAAGTGGTTGTAGGTACCGAGTATCGACTCCACCTAGCTAGCTCCACCGGTCTGAGCGTACCATTCTCTGATAATGGTTATATTGGAGATAGCACATTGGCCAAAATTATCAATGTCTTATCCATCTTACTTAAAGTAAGTGTGATTGTTGATGTAAATACCAAAAAAGACCTAGATACCATGTTGGTAATGTTCAGATTACCCTAAGTCTCTATTGTGGTAGAGCAGTAAAGAGTGTTTGATTTGGCTTAATAAATTGTCATCAATGTTTTAAATCTAATTATCCCTTATGCATATTAGTTTTAATAGGCATTTGTCCAATTGGGCATATGAGTGACTTTTGGGATTAAGTTTGGATTTCTAGAGAATTTAAATTTAATTTTTAATTTATTTAATGTTGATGTGTGTTGATGACTGTTTTGACACACTCGCCAACAGTCAAGTAGCCAATGTGAACAATCACCACCTCTCCTGAAAAGCAATAAGTTCTGGGGAACCAATCAGTCCAAGGTCTATGGTCGGGTCTTGATGGTGATGGGAAGCCCAATGGTTGACATGGTTGTACCTATTAAGGGGCTTGCTAGTTAAAACTAAATCCCACTAATCGTTAATAACTTAACTTCCTTTTTTTTTGTATTTTATGGTTTTAAGATTCTTCTGGAAATAAACTGCAAGAGATAGGGAAACAAGAAAATAATGATGAAGCTAATTCAATAAAAACTTAACAAACTACTTAATTAGTACCCTACAATCCAAATATCACCAAATATTATCCAAATCAACATTCAACAATGGACCTCCAGTAAACCTGCAAAGTTAGCAACCTTACAGACTTACGGAAAGAATATCACCACAGTATTGCCTATCACAGTAATTACCATACACCACTTACATGTCTAGCATGAGTCATAAAGTGATAAACGGAAGATTATAACACATGGCTAATTTCAGACAATAGACATTACCGGATTACAAAGAACAAACTCATAGAACGTATGCATAGATCAAACAATCTATAAGCTGCTTCTTGTATTAATTTCAAAGAATGTTTAACAAAAATAACTCAAGCTCATAACAATCTACAAAAATAATCTAAAATTTATAAGTGGGCCTCAAATCATCAATTTGTGGACCCTTACAAATGAATCAAACTCCTCAATTTATAGAGTTTTCTGCCCTACTTTCTAGGAAATAAACCTAATCTAAATTAAGAGCTCAAAAACTAGGAGTCACAGTTAACTTGCAAGTTTCTGCCTCTAGACTCCAGTTAACTACTATAAAACAGAGGTCAGGTGAGCACTATGAAGAGCATGTTGTATGAGCCAAGCTCTTGTAGTCATGCAAAATTTTGTTCAAAACTGGAACATGAGTTGGAGATGCAGTCGAAGTACCAATGGGGAAGTCATGCAAAATCTCTTCTCAAAAGCCCTTCTATCTTTAGTAACTATATGTTTATCTTCTACTTATTTTCATAGGACTTATAATTATTAATGATACATGCAACTACCTCAGCAGGAGGATCAACAACATGCTTGATTCTGAATTTATACTTTTTTAAAACTTCCTCTACATTCTTTCTTTTCTTCTCTAAATCTCTATTGTTTTTGTTGCCTCTTGACATTGTGTAATTAAATAAGTATATCTATCCATTAATGTCATAGTGAACTGAGCTGGAGGTCCCAAATGTTGGGCCTCATATGCATCCCACTGACTGAGTACTTGCTCTTCTTCCATAATCCCTATATCAGTTGTCCCTAATCCAAAAACTCTGAGTAAATGTTTTACAAAGTCCTCATATTTCAAAACTACCTTGAGGAGGGGAACTCAGATATCTTTCACATCCTTCACATATTGCTGAAGCATCTCCACCTTCAATTCCAAAATGTATGTATAAGACTACAAATTCTTACAACTATCTCCACCCAAGAGGTCCTCCTCTATTATTACTTCCTCACCTAGGTGCAAAACTTTACTTAATATACATAATTGTTTACTGAACATGTTGAGCTTCCACTCCCATTGCTGAGAGCAAGAAGCTAATGCTCCTCCCACTTGTACTTCCTCCTTGTACTCCTTCATGGTATTTTGCAAAAATAGTCTAATTTTTGAGGCATTTATCTGGGCCCATGATTTTGTTGTGGCAGCCACCTGCCTTACCTCCAACAAAGCTTTTACCTCTCCCTCTGAAAGTGATGAGGTTGAAGGTAGATTATCATTTCTGCAAGTACCTAAATCCTTGCCCATTTCTACCAGTAGCTGCTTGTACTGCTCCAGATGTACTTTGACCTCTACATGGGAGGTGTATTCCTTCTCTATTCATCCCCTGATGATGCTGGTAGCCAATTCCAAAGTATCTAACTCTCCCCACTTTGTTTGCTTGCCTAGTTTTACCTAAGATACTTGGTACTTGGGGGAGCCTTGACCTTCTACCTACAGAGGAACTGCTACATCCACAACCACCTCACCGAAACCTATTCTTGATAGATGATGCACTGTCTTGGGCTTCTTAACTTTCCTTGGTTACTCTGTGATTGTTTGTTGTAGTGTAACCTTTGGTAAGTACACTACTTTCCTCTTCTTTCTTTCGAAGGTGATCTCCAACCATTGTGGCACATCTTTGTCCTTATCACCTTCGTGAGGTACTATGTTGGTGGTCACAATATGCACATCTGACTATTTCTTTGCTTCGTCTTTCTCTTCGCTTCTGTGTGCTTAGAACCTTGAGGTGAAGTGATTTGGTGGGATAGATTAGTTTGGATAGCAATATCAATGTTCAGCTGATGTTGCTTATGCAACTCTACCAACCTATTACTGACCTCTTCTCCAAATGTCCTTCCCTCTTTATCTGTTTCTCCCATACCTTGCCTGACAACTATATCTTAAAGGAGGTCTGCTTGATCCCGAGGGGTTAAAATTAATCTTTCATTCAACAAATCTTCTGTCACATTTCGTTCTTTCTCCCCTCCACGTGACTGATGTTCTCTAGGCTGTTCCTCTTCCCGATCAGAGTGTTCCAATATTTCAAACAGTTACAGTTTCAGTGGTAGGCCTAAATGCCCGTGTCTTGGGAGGCACTGTGGTTGTATCAATTGGTAGTGGCATAGGGGTATTGGTAGATGGGGCCTATGTTGCAACTGTTGATGAAGGCTGAGTAGGTGCACCTTCATCTATTTTTCCTTGTTCTTCTTCCTCCTGAGCGCCTTCTCCTAGAGTTTTTCCAATTGTTGTGCTTGCAGGAAGAACCTTTGCTAGTGGTACAATACCCAACCCATCTATCACTCCAAGATCTGTAGCCTTTTTCAGTAATTTAGATTTTCTCATTTTCACATATGAAGCTTCTCCATTAATTCATTAGTACTTTCCTTGGGCTTAGCCGCTTCATCTGGGTCAGTGTATGTATTCTTTCGGGAACTAGACCTTGTCTTGCGAGCATACTCATAACCCCTTGATTGGGGCACACCTGAGGTGGATTCCTTTTCTTCCCCTTTGAAGCGCTTGGCCTAACCCTCAAATTGAGCCACTGCCTAGTTCTATTTATAACTTCTTGGGTTGCTTAGTCTATATCCATATCTTCTTGCGCCAACTACCTTAGAGGAGAGAGAGGCTTCTTGTCAATTTATTGTTCTTTATACATGGAATCTAATAGTTCTCCATCATCCCTTATCTCTTTGGGGAGATTGGTTTCTATTTCAAAGTCCCTGATCTGTAGCACTGACAGTCTGTATAATTCTTCTCTCACCTCAAAACTATCTTGGAGGTTTGCCCAAAAGTCCTCCAATCTAGGCTTGTGCCCCTCATATGCCTTAGGCATGGTTTGTTTGATTTTTCCATAGGGATAATAACACTCCCTTGCATAATCAAATTCTTTAAGATTTAAATCTTGGATCTCCCACTCCGCTGTCTTTGCTACTTGAATTTTTGAACAAGAAAAATATCCAATGGAAGCTGAGAAGTCTATCACTGCCTTATGTTTTGATGAAAACAAGGATCGGAGGCCAAGCATTTTCCTGACATACTCTAACAAAATGGTACATTCATTGCAATATTGAGGCCATAGCATCGAGTTCCCTATGAACCCACTGACCCTGATGTATGTAGAATGTTGGTTTTGGATGAACCCGCATGTCCATTCTTGGATGATTGCCATTGCTTTAGGGCTTCTTTTGTATCCTATATCACTTGGATGATAACAGGGAAGAGGAAGGCATCGTTGTCTCTCTTGAAATGAGCCTTTGCATTATTGAGAGGGAGTTGTGAGTAATACTCCCAAACTTTCTTCTACCCTTCCTCATCTCCCAGCTGGCCTTCTACCTATAATCCTGGGAGCTTACCTACTCAGGAAGCCACCCAAATAACATAGGAAGTGAAAAATAACTTCTTTGTTTGTTGTACTTCCATCATCTGTTTATGGATGTTGTTGGAGAGGATTTGGGCCCAGTCGAATTACTGCTTCCCTACAAGGATGGTGGTCATGAGCTGGAACATACAGGGATGGAAATGCTTGAAATCTATCTTATTGAAGGCTTTGATCAACATAATGATCAAATCTATTTGTGGTTCCTTAAAGTCTTCCCTCAACACATTTGTGGCTTTTAGCCCTATTTTTCTCTCTTCCTTGAACAAGAAAAATATCCAATGGAAACTGAGAAGTCTATCCCTGCCTTATGTTTTGATGACAAAAGGGATTGGAGGTCAAGCATTTTCTTGACATACTCTAACAAAATGATATAGTCATTGCAATATTGAGGCAATAGCAATGGGTTACCTGTGAACCCACTGACCCTGATGTATGTAGAACACTGGTTTTGGATGAACCAGCATGCCCATTCTTGGATGATTGCTATTGCTTCAGGGCTTATTTTGTATCCTGTATCACCTATGAGTTTGATGATAATAGGGAAGAGGAAGGCATTGTTGAATCTCTTGAAATGATCCTTTGAATTATTGAGAGGGAGTTGTGAGTAATACTCCCAAAATTTCTTGTGCCCTTCCTCATCTCCTAGCTAGCCTTCTACCTGTAATCCTGGGAGCTTACCTACTCAGAAAGACACCGAAATAACATAGGAAGTGAAAAAGAACTTCTTTGTTTGTTGTACTTCCATAATTTGTTTATGGATGTTGTCGGAGAGGATTTGGGCCCAGTCAAATTACTGCTTCCCTATAAGGATGGTGGTCATGAGCTGGAACATCCAGGGATGAAAATGCCTGCAATCTGGCTTACTGAAGGCTTTGCTCAACATAATGATCAAATCTCTCTGTGGTTCCTTAAAGTCTTCCTTCAACACATTTGTGGCTTTTAGCCCTATTTTTCTCTCTTCCTATAACTAGTTCTCATTCATATGCCTCTTATTTGAAGCAATATTACCATTCCATACCCCAAGGGCTTCTTTTTCAGTGGCTAGAAATACTTCATCTCTTGCAGGGATGCCAAACACAAATCCTAGCATGTCTAGAGACAAGTCAATTGTCGTCCTGCCTTGATAATCCATGCACTTTCTTGTGTCTGAATTGTAAAATTGGGCCACAGTCATGATAAAATTGGGAGCTTGGACTGAGTGTGGGAAGATGGTTGCCTCTACCAGGCCTAATCTTTTAATCCCTCTCAACAGGGCCTCTGGTCTTGGTTGCTCCAATTGTGTCTTAATGTCCTCTATTTCAATGTGCCCCACCTCCGTGTCTGTAACCCTTTTGATCTGATCATCCAAATTTGAAACATACACCTATCCTTGATATTGATACTTCATTGTCATGAGAAGTTTGTCTATATCCTTGCCTCTCTTGCTGGAAGTTGGTTCCATTTAAATGCTCTGATCTACAAGAAAGAATCAAGAATTAATGCATTGCATAGATAAACATATTAATAGAATCATCTACCTCAGGACTTTGGGGTTCCAGAGTTCTGGGGTGGATAAATTCCTTATAAAACAAGTGACCTCAGAACTTTGGGGTTTCGGGGTGGACGGGTTTGAAAACAAACTCCGGAACTCTAGGGTTTCGGTGTGGATAACTGAACAAATTTCGGAACTCCAGGGTTCTGGGATGGGCGAAGCAAACAGAGTCTGGAACTCCGGGGTTCCAGGGTAACTTCGAGACCTCAGGGTTCTGGGGTCTCAAGGTAAATCACTAAGGCACCAAGAAGATACTTCAAAACTCCGGGGATCCGAGGTTCCGTGGTTAATGCAGTGGCCCGGTAAAAGGACCTCGGGACTCTGGGGTTCCATGGTCGGGAGTATTTCAAACAAACACGAGCTGATCTAGAACTCTGGGGTTCCAGTGTGAATTGGCATGACTAAAGGAACCAACCTCGGGACTTCGGGGTTCCGAGATGAAAAACATGACCATGCCCAGAACTCTGAGGTTCTGGGGTTCTAGAGTTCCGAGGTAAAAAGGACAAAACAAAACACGAAGAACTCAGGACTTCGAGACTCCGGAGTCTCGAGACTTAAACAAAAAGAAAAGAAAAAGGCACAACTTCAGAACTACGGGGATCCGAGGTTCTGAGGTTGTGTACCAACAAACAAACATAGGAGACCTACCTTGGGACTCTGGGGTTTTGGGGTTCCGGGGTACGACAAAGCCAAAAAACAAACAAAGGAGACCTCGGAACTTCAGGTTTCCGAGGTTTCAAGGTTGCTAGGCAAGACTATAAAAACAAAGAAACAGAAAGCAAAAAGAGGGACCCATATTTTCAACACAAGGAAACTAATGGGGGTTAGGTATGCAAGGCATAACAATATGACTTTTAATTATTTAATGGTTATTTGATGTTTTGGGAATATTTTTATGGGGTGTATTAAATGTAAATTTAATTATGAATTTCATTGTGGAAGGTTTATGAATATGGGAATTGAAATTTTATTTAATATTTTATTCATTTAATTATTTTATTGGCTAAAAGTCAATTTGGTTTTATATGGCTAAAACCCTACAAGCTGATTTTGAATTGGTGAGTTTGGAAGATTTATTGGGTGGAATTTTATGGGTAAAGGCTCAAAAGAATTGTCTCAGTGAGATCTATGAGATGTTTAGTTTTTACAACCTCTCTTGGTGTGAGTGAATTTCTCTTCGAATTTGAAGTTTTCTCCAAGTTTGGAGTCATTCTTTTATTTTTATCAATTTGAAGGTTTCAATCTTGTTTCAAATGATTTGTGGAATGACTTAAAACATTTTTATTATTTAAATTTGTGCATTTGATTGTTTACATTGAATCTATGTTTTGAATTTGGAAAATGTGAATTTATATGGGGATGCGTTGTCAAAATTTTATTGGATTGTTGAAATGGAAATTTGAGTTCATTTTTGTGATGTTAGGTTGATGGGAACTAATGGGTTTTCTCAGGATTTTGATCCATTCTCTTTGAATTTTTGAGTTCATGGAGGATTGTCTTTGTACTATTTTTTTATCCAAAATAAAATTGATATTATTATGAGGAATTATGGATATTGTATATGCAATTTTGACTTGGGATTGATTTGGATTTGTTTTCATGTGCTTTTGGCCAATTGATCAATTATACACATTATGTGAATAGTGGTATTTTATGTGAAATTTTACATTGTTTTGAAGTTGGCTCTTTTGGTGAAAATTGTGAATTGGATAGTTGATATCATTGGATTTTGAAGTTAATTTTTGGATTCATTGAGCCTAGGGTAGGTATTAAAAACAATGATGGGAGTGGCATCCAATGGGGGTTGGGGCACAAAGGGGCCGCCGAGACAACCCATTGGGACATTTTTGTAATCAAGTGAAAAATAATGACACATTAATAAAATGAACCATGTAATTGTGGATGCCCCTCTCATGACTTGAGTTCCTGTATAGGCTAAGGATGAGTTGGCAAGGCTTGACCATCCATGGGGTGTTGATTAGGCATGATCGAGTCTCCTCATCTGTATGGGAGAACTACTTGGTTTCGCATGAGCCATCTCTTCGAGAGACACAATGACACTCCCCGCTCTTTCTCTCAAACATCTATCCCTATAGATTTGAGTAGCACCTGGACGATGGTGTGGCTTCCTTGTTGGTGTTGTTTCATTGATGATATTGTAATTGCGATATGAAATTTCCATGATTTTATATGTCACCTTGTACTTGGATGATGAGAGGTGTTCTTACTTTGATGTTCATGTGTTGCACACTTATATTGGTGTTTGTAGTATTCTCTTGCTCATTATGTTGTGATTCAGATGTATGTTATTTCTCCAAGTTGGGATTGTTTCTCTTGATTGCGTGGATGTGTACACTTTATATGTGGCATGTGTTAAGCCTATATCCTTTTGTATGCGTGCTTGAGTGTTTGGGCCTTATATCTATCTCCATGAGCACAATGGGGTGGACCTTCAGGTTCCAATCACTGTTTGAGATCAAAGGTCGTGGCTTCGAGGATGGCATTGAGTTCATCCTTCTCTCCTTCCTTCTTATTATTTCATGTACTTCCTCAATATATATATATATATATATATATATATATATATATATATATATATATATATATATATATATATATATATATATATATATATATATATATATATATATATATATATATATATATATATATATATATATATATATATTGATGTTTGAATCCAAGATATGTAATGATGTATATCTATATTGGACACTCCTCATGGAGGATGATGTAATCATTTGTATATGTAATGGATTGGAGTAGTTTATGTGTGTCGATGTTGGTATCAGATACAAGATTATATGCTTTCATTCTTTATGTCTTAAGTAGTATCATGAATTTATGTTAGGAATATCTCAATTGGATATTAAAATGAACTTATTGGATTTTGAATGGTCTTAGAGGGTGTTTTAGTTCCCTCATGAGTTTTTCATACCTCCTTGTTGTGAGTTGATTCGTTGAGTGGATTTGAGTCAATTCGAGTCCATTTGGGACTCTCTAAATGAATCTTGGATAGTTTTGTATGACGTTCAAGCATTTTTAGCCATGGTTCCTAGTGTGCTTAGTGTGTTTTAGCCTTTGGGAGTTTGGAGTGGGTTAGATATGTTTAAAGTCCACTCGCTCTTTGTCATTGCTTGTTGGTATCATAGAGAAATCAGAGGTATTTTTGGTACTTCATCTCCACACCTTTTTGTCGATTTATTTGTCCTCAAGTGCCATCTATGTATTTGGACCTCACCAATATGTTTAGGGTGTCTAGGGGACCAAACAGTCCAACCGAAAAGCTCATTGGTCTAGATGAATGTATGTCTCAAAGGACAACAACGTGGGTTACAAGTCTTGAAGGACGTCGGCCATGAAATCAGATGTATGAGTGAGTGGAGGAATAAAGCATGTCACACTAGTGTCCTAGCAAGATGTCAAGATCTCTAGTTGGTACTTGTGTCTAGTGGTTAAGTATTGCAAGGTCTTTAAAGGTCTAGAGGGTCAATTTAACCTCGTTGAAGATGCTTGTTGGGGTTTGTAGTTTAAAAGGAACCTCTAAGGTGTCATGTGGTTTTATAGGGAGTCAAGTGGTGTCGATAACATCCATGTTCAAGTTGGTGCTTGCTAAAGCCTTTCTGTAATGACTAGGACCTACGAGATGGTCTTGTTACCAAGTTGGCTCTTGTGTCTCAGGAATGTCTTGTGTGAGTCTATTCACCTTGTTGATCATGTATTATGTGTTTGGAGATCTATCACTTTTCTTAGTTGGTGTTTAATGTGTTAGTCTTCCGCATGTGCTTTGTTGCTTGTTAACAAGTTGTTCTAAGCTTGAGGTTTGGGCTATCATTCTTCTATGAGATGCATATGTTTATCTTAAATGTCTCAAATTTTTTTTATTACATTCCTTCTTATATCTATCTATCTCATATCCTCAGGGGTTCCTTGGCAGGGAATCACCTCTCGTATCAGAGCCCATATTGTAGCACTGGGATCTCTAGTTATGTTGTTGCCTTCTTAAGTTAAGGTGTTGTCACATAGATGTGTGAGTGTTTGTGTTCTAAATTAGTTGTTTATCTTGTTTCTTTGGTGCCTCAAGTGGCATTCTAATGAGCTTAGTATGATCCAATCCTAGTAGCATGTTGTGGAGGAAGAGTACCTCCTAGATCCTATTGCACCTATAGGGGATTGTTAGATACCCCTGTTTGAGAGCCGCTTGAGATGGTTAATGATTGATTGTTGGTGCAGGCTCCTTGTATGTGAGATCTTGTTTAGTCTTTGTGTGGTAAGGAGTGTGTGGATGCTTAAGGAAACAAATGTGGTTGTTGCCTTGTTTGACCTAGCATGATATGTTGTTGAGTGTATATCGTTGATGATAGTTAGATCCTTATGTGTGTCGAGGAGTTCACTCTAGTATGACAGTCTCTTGAATGTCTAATTCTTTTTATCATGGATTTTTCGTGTCCCTTGAGTGGCCCTTATTATTTTTGTGTCCCTTTTGGGATTGCATGACCGATTATTGTATTTGACTTGATTTGTATGGCTATTGATTGGCTCCTTATTAATCATCATGTACAACATTGTATGAGTATTACATTTAAATTTGAAAGAGATGGAATTGATTCATGCTGGTGGTATGTTGACATGGTGGTACTTTCATTGAGTGAATTGTGTGTTAGTCTTTGTGAGAAGGAATTGTTGCATATGTGAAATGAAGTGTTCATAAGTGAAAGATGCATGAATTATCATAATAGAACATTTGGGTCAATGACTTATGTCCCCAAATATGCATTATTTATTATGTTCATATAAGAATCTATGTGGCTCGTTATCTTGTGGCATTGTGAAGAAGTTGTCTAGTCCATTGCATCATGTGTATCTTGCAATTGTGATTTGTGGTTTCATGTGACCCTATTTTACATAGCAAGCATAATTGAGCTTGTGATATTAATATTACATTGTAATAGCATTGTGTTAATGTGGCCTAATTCCTTCATTGTGTTGTCCTTGTTATTTATGTGAATATAATTGTACCTTAACCGATGAAAGAGATTTGTGATGTGAGTATGTATCTTTCTCTTGTGTGCATAGCTTCCTTATGGCCACATTGTTGATCACCTCCTATAATATTCAATGCGAAAATCACAATGGTATTAGAACCATAGTGTGCCTTGAAGTGGCCTTGTGTTGTGAACATGTCATTAAAATGAATCTTATTTATTTTGCCTTGTGATCCTAAAATTCCTAATGAATGTGATACTTTAGGTGAGCCTAGTCCTTACGCTTGGTGTATTATATGTGAATGCGTTAGATTTCCCCTTTATATGTCTCCTTACATAATGAAGTGATTGCATTGCATTAAATTGTAAATGCTTGCGAGTTAAAATAATAGTTGTGTGTTTTAATGCGTAAATGTTGCATAGTATCAAAATGGTCAATGAATCGTTTATGTGGTGCATTGGGTACATTCTCTAATGCATCTAGGAGGTTTTTTTCATGGGTGTCATGTAGTGGTTACTCCCTCAAATGTGGCTACAATTAGTCACTCAGTTATGTGAAAGTGTTATGGATGTTTGATGCTTTACTTTAGTTATTGATCAGATGTTCCATGTGAGTCATGAGGACTAGCATTGAATTTTATTATGTTGGGTAAGTCACCAAACTTCTTTATCTCTCTATTTTGTGACCCTTGGTCGCACTTAATTTATTGTTGAAAATTTTGGTATTTTCATGATTTAGTGTTGAAATTGATAATTCCCCCTCTTGGGTTTTTCCTTCTAAAATCTCATGTGGCTATTCTAAATGTTGATATTGTTGTTTCATGTTCAGTGTTGTTCTCTATCATGTTCCTTATGAACCCTTGATAGTATGTGCAAGGGAGTACATTGTAGAGAATGTGCTATATTTGTATGTGAATAATGATAATATTTGAATATCCTTCTTATAGATATGTGTATGAACTCTCTTGAGTTGCATGTAAATAATTGTAAAATTTATTGTTAAACCATACATGTTTTCCTAGTAATGCATTAGTCAAGCTAACTTGAATTATGGTTATTGTAGATGTATAAATTTGACCACTTTCCTAAATGAACATTTAATATTTATTTTAACCCCATTCCCCCTATTAATTAAATTCTATTTAATTAATTTCTTCATATTCATCTATTTGATTAAATGAATTACTCAATTTATTTAATTAAGTTCACCTAAACCTTTTATAGCCTTTAATTAAATAAATCACTTTATTTAATTAATTCCCCTTTCTCCCTTTTTAATTAAATTTGCATTTAATTAAATTGATCCTTGTAAATAAATAAATCTAATTTATTTATTAAATCCCCCCACTTGTATTTATGCAAGTTGTATCTATTTTGTTGAAATAAAGTAATCCTCCTCCATCCACTTGCATTTTCCTACATCTCCCACTTGCCTCCCAAACTCCTTCTAGATTCTTCTAATCCCGTCCAATTTAGCTTAATTCATCTCCTAATTGTTGTCACATTCCTAAGCAAAGAGAAGTCACTTCTCAAAGCCTCCAAAGTCTTTGAAATGCATTAAAGGCTTTATGTCTTCAACAAGTTAGCCCTCAAAGTCTTCCTAACCATTAATGGTTAACTCAACCTTCTTGCATAGTTAGATACTTTCCTCTAACTTAACCCTCATCTAGCCCAAGGGTCTCATCAAGAATTCATGGCTTTAACTTTGGTTATCCTATTAACCCTTGCACAAGAGTTTACCCCTTGAGTAAAAGCTTTATCCATTGGATAACCCTAACCTAACCTTAACCCTTACCTCCTAAGGTAACCTTCATGTCTTCTCAAGCATTTAATGCTTCTTATATCTCCTCTCAAGCAACCTTTTGTTGAAAATTGTCACCATTTCATTGGCGAGAATTGTAAACATGGATTGATTAACTTTCAATCCTGGCCCTTGTTAAGATTATCCAATCTTGACCATCCATTTCCCTATTTTCCCTATAAATAGAGATCTCATTCTTCATTTTCATAATCTCCAAGTTTTCATGCATCTACATTATATCCTAAATTACTAAACATTTAGTCTCTCTTTGTTAAATCATCATAATAATATTTAGAAGCATTTAAATATATCATAGAATATTCATGCTAGGATAGTATATCATTTGCTAGGATAATTTGCTAATATTTTATCATATCATCATCTTTATGCTAGCTTAATCATCATAGTTTCAATATAATACATCTTAGAATTAATTCATGCGTATAAATCAAATATCACTCGTTCTTGGAGTTGTCATTCCTAAGTCACTTTGCTCAGTGATATGAGAGAAAAACATTGACTTTAGGGATCTTGTGAGATAGAGAACAATGGGACACCCCTTGGGAAGTTGAACTAATTGAATCAGTTCATATACTTGCACTAAGAGTCTCTTTGGTGTGTGGGTATTCTGGATTTGAGTTATTTATTTTCATCACCACATTTCCCCGCATACATTTCTGGCGCCCGACGTGGGGCTCATCCCCATAAATAACATCATTTTTTGTGTACGACAAGGATTACAAGCACATTGGAATACCCTTTTAGCATGTCCAGAGTATACTTTAGTGCATCTATGGAAAATAGTAGCGCCTTCATCGCACTGTTTAGCATATAGGAACCTTTTTGTAGCGCTTTGGAGCTTACTTCTAGCGCATAACACTTTTTGTTTCTTTCTTGTGCATCATAATATCAGCATAGCACATTAGGAATCAGCGTAGCGTGTAGGAGTCATACTTTAGCGCTTTTGTACCTTTTTGTAGCGCATCTGTGTAGAAGTTTAGCACGTGACTCTGGCAAAAAGAAGGGATAATTTGTAATAGAGTTAGAAAATTAGGCTTGTATAAGCTCACCTAAGGTATTATTTTTTCACTAACTTTCATTTGTTGTAGGTTACTAATCATTTCTTGCAGATGGGAGGAGTTAGATTTAGGCATTTGATTGTTTTTATTCCTAGCTTTTTCAAGTTGGTTTAAGAAAATTCATTTCTTGTTGGTTAAAAAGAACCTCATCATTTCTTTGGTTCTTAAAACAAGACCTCACTTTTATTTTTGCAAAAGATTAAAAAGAACTACAAACAAACCTTTATTTTGCAAAGTTAAAAGGAACCTCATCGTTTCTTTAGTGCTTAAAACAAGATCTCACTTTTTATTTTTGGAAAAGGTTAAAAAGAACTACAAAAAAACCTTTATTTTTTCAAAGTTAAAAAGGATCTCACTTTCATTTGGTACAAATTAAAAATAACTTCATTGAGGATTGGTTGCACAATTTTCATTTTGTTGACCAAATACACGATTTTATTTTGTTGACCAGGTTCATTTTCCAAAGTTTTTGAAACACACATTTTTCTATGAAAGGCTAAAAATAACACCATGTTTGTTGGAGAAACATCTCCAAATAGATCTTAGCAAATCATTGCCTTGAAGTTAAAAAGAAAATTGTTTGCCTTATCTCGAAAGTGGAAGGTATATGCTCTCCCCTTAATTGGGTGACCAAAAAGACAAACCACTCTTATGCTTTATTTTTAATTCAATTTTTTAAATCCTTTAGAAGGCATGGCCTCTTGAGTTGCCCTTAGGGTGCCATTAATGGCCAGTGAGAGGGGAATGACCTAAGTGGGAAACAATTTTATCGCCAAGTATTCCAATCCACTATAACCAAACGTGGAGGGTGACGAAAGTCCCCTTCAACGGTTTTGCTCAGTGATTAGTCTTCCCCCAGTATCTTTAAGATATGTAAAGCCTTTGTTCTAAAGGTTGGGAAGCCCCCCGAGGGATTTTATCATTGAAGACCGAACAAAAGCCTGATTAAAAACCTTAGCATTAGAAACTTTGAACCGAGTCAGTCGCCAAACATTGGTAATATCATAGTGAAAGGGTGGGGAAGAATCCACCCCCAAGATCACTCACCATATATCTCCCAAGATAACTACTCAACTATGAAGCAATTCACTTTGGGTTAATTTCTTGCAAAAGGCAAAAAAATAGGTGCCCCCTAGGGGTGACAAGGTTGTTTGAGCTGATGGAGTATCGAGACTAATAGACTATAATATTCTTGATGACCCTTGAATAAAGATCTGCTTGATCTATCTTTTTTGTAATCCAAACCTGTGAAAACATCGGGGATTTGAAAACATCCTCAAAAGAACATACACTACTTGTTTAGCATAAACAAAGTTGTTATCTCTTCTATGTGTCGTGTTTTCAAGTCATTTTTTAGAAAATCATCCATCAAATCACAAGTGTTCTGATCAATTAAAAAAATAGGTTTTCAGGACCCGAAACCTTTAACATAAGTTTTAAGAAAGGACACCAAAAAGATCAGAGCTTAAGAGCTGCATACAAAAAGACTGGCAAAAAAACCAATGAATAGAAAGGACAACAAAACTAACAACAACTAATAAACTGAGACGGCGCTACACAGAAATTTTCTTCAACAAGTCCTCTGCCTTTGTCACTAGCTCATCGTAAGAAGCCCCGACAACTTTAAGGTCTTCCTGATCCTTATTAGGTTTTTTGTCCTTCTTTTTGCCTCTGGTGCGGGTTCTGAGGCCTTGAGCTTCCCTTGTTCCTTCCGTTTCTAGGTCAATGTCTAGGATTTCCTTTTCATCATCCAGCTTACTGGTGAGAGTGTTAGTGTTGTTGGCTGAAATCTTCAGGATGCTAAGGCTTTGTTCAACAATGTTATTTAGGCACTCCTCAATTTTACCAATTTTTCCAACAGTTTCCGTGAGGGTGTGGTCATTAGTGTCAGCAAGATTATTTATTTCCAGCAAATCCTTCTCAATTTTTTCGAACCTGGGGTTGAAAGCATCTCTTATGTCTTCAGCTTTGGTGATGGTACTTTTCAGGTCCTCTATGAAGTTGGCCATGGTCTTCCCTTCCCCTGTATTGATGGTTTCCACGATCAAGATTCTGTTACAGAGTTTTTTATTTTCGTCCATAGCTTTCTTGTAACCATTGATGAGCCACTCCATAGTTTCCATGAAACCTTGCAAACCCTCGGGGGGAGGGTTAGAGGGGGGGTCAGCTTTTCTAGGGGTTGTCTTTTCCTCTTTAGGAGTGTGCTGGATGGTTGTGTCAACAACCCTACGAACCTCTTCCATGGTTTCCTTTTCCTGGTTCTGATCATCTTCCAGGGCCTTAACCTGCTTGTGGGCTTCTGGTTCCTTAACAGTCTCCTCTTTCTTCTTGTGCATTTTCCTTGCCTGGGTGTGAGCTTTAGTCTTCTTCTTCAGACGCCCTTGAGGGTGCTCCTCCTCAGAGTCATCCGAAGTCTCTTCTTCCAAAGAAATGCTAATCAGGGGTCTGCCTTTAGTCTTTTTGCCCTTAGAGGATGATGTGTTTCCTCTTCTTCCCACTTTCATAGTCTGAGACATCCATGTTGTCCTCAGTATCAGTCGAAGGGTCACTTTCAGACTCCTCTTCCTCTGAGAAGGAAGGGTCAGACCCCTCATCCTCATAATCCACAGAGGGTTGCATCCGAGCAATTTGGTTGGCCTTAAGATGGTCATAGATTAGTACCATAAGGCCTTGGTGGATGACTGTATCACCACGTGCGTTCTCTTTGTATGCCTTGAGGGACGCATTCATCGAACAGAGCACAAAATAAGGGAATTTAACCTTATCATTGTGCCTAAAGTGATTTAGTAGAACAAAGTGATAACCATAAACTTTAGTGAACCTACCATCTAGAGTGATGTACCGCATTAAAACAAAGAGGACTTCCCACTAGGGCTTGGCAAAAGCCCTGGGCAGGTAGTAGGTTTTGCTCAACTTTACCAGTCATTTCTTCTCTTTCCCGATGACTGGGTATCTTTCAATAGCTTCCCTACTGACTTTCCTATCTCTGTAGAAGTTGCACCCTTCTCTTGTGAGGCCCGTAGCTTGAGCAATTAAATCTTCATCGATTTCTACAGTTTGGTCTCTCATTTTTAGCATGCCCTTTTTCCAATTTTTGCAGAAAAAATTGGTGATCATATCGTCGCGATCGTGGAGTCTCTCCATGAATTTCAAGAAGCCACCCTTCTACACAATTTCCTAAACCTCCTCCTTCTATTTCCATTCTTTACAACTACTTGGTTCATAACGCCTCCTGTTACCACCCATGTTGTCGCTGCTCAACACCATATTTTGAACCTTGCAGAGCAGATTAGCTGGTGAGTTTTTCAAAACTATTAAAGTCACCTAGAAAGTGTGGGAACTTATGGCATTGGTAATATAATAAATGACTCTCTCATTATTATAATGACTCGTAGTACTCAAGTCAATTCTTTTCATAATTATCCTATCCATCAAGTATCTTAGGAGTACTTTTATAACGATCATAGAAAATGATTTTCCTAACATCTTCGGGGAGTCCTTGTTCTCCCATCCATGTGGTAATTGCTTCCTTGTTAACCGCCGCAGTGGTAGCCTAGTCAGCAGAGCCGTTGGCCTCCCGGTATATGTGGGATATGTAGCTTTTTTTAAAGGTGCTAATTATGTCTCTAGTAGAGATGATGATATTGTTGATCGACCATGAAGGTTTTGAGACCCCCTTAAGACAGTTTATAATATTGTTTGAGTCCCCTTCAATCCATAGGTGGGAACAATTCCATTTCTTTTCTAGGAGGATACCTTGGAGAGCAGCCATCGCTTCGGCTTTATGATTAATTTGGATTCCAATAGGGACTACAACCATTTCCTTACACATTCCTTTGTCATCTCTTAGAACAGCTCCACAACCTGAAGGACCCGGGTTACCTTTGGTAGCACCGTCAAAATTGACTTTGAACCAACCATGAGGGGGGGGGTTTGCCATTTAACTTCAAGCCTTCTGTTATGAGTGAAGTTTGGACTGTCAGTACCCTTCATATTCCACACCCTTAAAATGTTTGCTTCCAATGTATTGCTCAAAAAACAAGGACCCTCAATAATCTCTATATTTTTCTGAATCGCCCATTGGATTTTTTGGAACACAATATCCTGATTGAGGGAAATATCCCTGAAGATTCAATTATTTCTTTCTTTCCATAGTCCCCATAGGATGTGAGGAAGCGAGAGCTACCACAAAGATCTCAAAAAAGAATTAGTCCATTTTATGTTCCAGGAGGAAAACAGATCTGTGATGGTGTTGGGAAACACCCAAGTAATGCTAAAACTATTGAGAAATCTTTCCCATATTGAGGCTGAGAAGGGGCAGTGAATGGCAAGGTGGTCCATAGACTCTTCATCCTGAAGGCAAAGAGCATATCTATTAGGGATAGCAAAGCCTCTGCATTTCAGGTTGTCAAGGGTCAAGATTTTATTATGGAGAATTGTCCAGAAGAAGAAATTGATCTTGGGGGTTAGGCCTCTAATCCAAACTTTAGACCAGAAGGGATTACCTAAAGGATTAGGGGACAGAACATGATACATAGAGGAAACAGTAAGGATACCTTTTGGATCATGTTTCTAGATCAGGGAGTCAACCTCTTTGTTCAACCAAACCATAGACAAATGGATCTTGAGCTTAGAGAGGCTTGGGTGGATGCTTTCAATATTCTGCCATTCATTACCAGTCCAGTACTCAGCAACTAAGGAGCCAAAATACCTTACACAAGAGGGAGCATAAGGGGCCCATTCATTGATTTCTATCAAAGGCTTATCAAAAAGCTAGGGATCCTCCCAGAATTTGACTTTCCTACCATTTCCAACTTTCCAGATCACACCTTTAGCTATACTTTCTTTACATTTAGAGACATAATTCTATATGTGGGAGCCTTTAATACTAATATCCGAATTGATAAAAGAAGAAAGGGAAGAAGACTGAAGAGAGTACTTACTTTGCCAAATTTTGCACCATTCAGTATCAAGATGAAACAATCTCCAGACTTGCTTGGACAGAAGAGCTTCATTTAGGTTTCGGATCCTCCTCAGGCCTAGATTGCCATGGCTCTTTGGTTTGCAAACCTAGTCCCAAGCCACCAAGGACATTCTTTTCTTGTCCTCAACCCCAGACCAAAGGAATCTTCTTTGGATTTTCTTGATAGCATCAGGATACTTAACTGGAATTTTGAAAAGGCTAAGAGCATATATTGGGATACTTAGAAGAGAAGCTTTTAGAAGTTGGAGTTTTCCAGCCTGACTTAGGAGGGCTCCTTTCCATCTAGCTAACATTTTTTGGAATTTCTCCACAAGAGAACTCCAGAAGGAGTTAGGAGGAGCAGTGCCCATGGGGAGACCAAGATAATTTGTAGGAAGATTAGCAATCCTACACTCTAGGGTTCTACTGATTCTCTGTTGTCTTCTTTCTGGGGTATTGATGAAAAAAACTTCACTTTTATTCCAATTGATAAGCTGACCTGAAGCAGAGGCAAACTTGCAAAGAGTACTCTTCAAAGTTTTAGCTTCAAAAATACAAGATTCCCCCATGATAATAGTATCATCGACAAATTGTTGATGAGAACAAACAAGATCCGCTGAGGAGGGGTGGAGACCCTTAAAGGAGCCTTGCAAAACCAAATTTTCCATACTCCTTCCAAAACAGTCTGCCATAATAATGAAGAGGATGGGGGAAATAGGATCCCCTTGCCTAAGACCTCTAGAGGCTTGGAAAAAAGGAGAAGGTGAACCGTTGATTATAACAGCATAAGAAGTAGACGTGATAAGTTGGGTGATGAGATCCAAAACTCTGGGAGAGAAACCAAAAGACATAAGAACCTTCAAGAGGAAAGACTAGTCAACCCTGTCATAGGCTTTAGAGAGATCCAACTTAAGGATGAGACCCTGCTTCTTAGCTTTAACAAGAGGGTGGATGTTCTCATGGACAGTAATAATAGAATCAAGAATTTGATGACCAGGGACAAAACCATTGTGCTGGTGATTAATGAGAGCGGGAAGGACAGAAAGCAATTTGTCCTTAACAAAAAGAATCAAATCACAAGTGTTATTCAACATCACAACAAAAGAATTAAACAAAAAGAATCAAGACAGTTAGCACATATGAGCAACATCCTAGCACATCACAAGCATTCAATAGCGCATTTGCACCAAAACTTAGCACTTTCATCACTCAACCTAGTGCATAATCAATATCATACTGGTAAAATTTTAGGTAGCGCTTATCAACATCATTGTAGTGCAATCAAGCATCAACCTAGCGCATTCAAGGTATATTATAGCGCTTTCATATCAAAAATTAGCGTGTAACCAGGACATATTAGCGCATAACCTATCCAGCAAAGTCATTATCAAACAGTCTAAAGTAGCATGTAGGGAAGGCAACATAGCGCATAGTGAACATTTTGTAGCATTTCGGGAACTATCTTTAGTGCATTGGGTCTCTGTCTTAGCACACAATCAATATTAGGGAAAAAAAAGAGCAAATTAGTCCCTTTGGGAAATTTTTATCAATAGTTTCAAATACCCTTTTAGGTCCTTTAGCAAATCCAGCAACAAAACTTCAAATCCGATCATCAGTGAGAAAATTTCCAAATTCAACAAGGCACTATTAGAATGAGTTTTTCAAATCATTAACTAGCTTGAGATCAGACTTCATCCAAAAAAATTAGGGAGTATCGTAACAGTGATCAAAGTTTCACCATCTAGTGGGTCCTATCAAAACAAATACCTAGTTTGGTCCTTAAGTTGTCAAATAAAGTTTCTATATCGGGAGGCTTTATCTATATCATTTGACACACTTTGTCGTGGAGGCAAATTGAACTAAACCTCTACTTGATAAAGAAAACTTGAGTTTTCAAACAAAGTATCCAACATCAAACATCAACATCAACATCAACCTTTGATCATTCGTGTATGACCACTCATATTTTGAGAAGAACAAGTCTTCATCAAAAGACTAAGTTGAAGAAGAGACAACCTAGTTCTAAGACACTTGTTAAAAGGAATAAATTTCTCTATATCAATCATCAACTCTTTGCATCACATCACGCATTCTTGCGTCATATGCGATCGTATATCGAAGGGAAAACAAAGGAGTTTGACAAGGAGCCTTTGAGAAGTAGGGCTTACATTCAGAAAGCGGCATTCAACCAACGCCTAAATCGTGGAGGAAGGATTAACCCTGCTTTGTTCCCAAAGTTTCTTATCACTTATAGCGAAGCTCGACCCAAGCCACCAACTCCACCAAGAACTCCAATAGAAGAAGAAGAATTCATCACGGTAGAAATATATTAATGCCCGTTGTCACTCGATCTCAGAGAAACAAACAGAAGGAATCACAACCAGAATCTAGTATGGGTCATAGAATGTCCAATCCTTTTGATGAGTATGCAAATATGGGAGAAAGAAAGAAAACCAAAGAACTTCTCCAAGAATGTCAAGAAAACACAACTTTCCAATAACACATGGAAAGACTTATAGAAGCAGACAAGGAAAAATATCTACTCATGCTAACTAGCAAAGGAGTCAACATTCCAGAAGATTTTGATACAGAAAACTTGAGGAATATAGATGAGAGAATTTTAAGAACAAGGTCAATAAATTATGCCTATCAAGAAGAATGAAGATAAGAAGAGACACATGATCCGTAAAACATACTCAACCAAGATCGCACCCATGAACAAGACAACACCCATGAGCAAGACCATGCCCACAATCTGGACAATCTTAATGAATGAGGGGAAGCTCCCCCTCAGAGGAAAAATGAACCCATGGCTACTCTTGCACAACAACTCCAAACACTGCAAAGACAAATGCAGGACATGCAACAAAGAACTACAGTACGATACTCCTTGGATGAAATATGTCCTTACCCTTTTGATAGGAGATTGAACATGGTACCTTTTTATTGGTAATTGACACTCATTGGATTCATATGTTGTCATTGATGGCAACAAGATTCTATATGGCAACAAGATTCCATAGAATTCATACACCGACATTTGGAGGCATTCACCGACAGACACTAGTATTGGAGAAATCAAGGTAGACACTGACACCGGCATCGACACTGACATCCAACATTTCAGTGAAGCCGACATTAGGCTTGGACCTGAAGGAAGTTTTATTTGTAAAATCATTTTGTAATTATTGTATAAGACCAACATTCTATATCTTTTGTAATGCATTGTAAGCCGACATAAGGCATATTGTTTGTGAAGGGTATATAGGTCATTATGATATATGAAAAATATATGTGAGAAATAAGAATAGAAATATGGGTATATGCGAAGGATATGTATGTAGATCATTTGTATGCGAATGTTATATCATGAAATGATTTGTAGATATTTTGTAAGACACTCTTGGAAGGAAGGAGATATTGGTAGAAGGTTAAGGGTTTATGAACCGGTAAAGAATAGAGCTTTAACCGGAACTCTTTTTGGCATTGTAGATTCATTTTGTGAGTTCACCAATACTGTTTTATTTCAGCAAAATCTTGTAGTCAGTGAGACTCTTTTGTGTTGAGTAGTTTTCTCTAGGCAGTATGCCTTCCTGCATGTGCAGGCCCCCATGCTATGTAATATATTTCATATGGCTAGTGAATTGATATTGTGGGTCACAAATCCCACCATGGTTTTTCCTCTTTGAGGTTTTCCATGTACAAATTTTGTGTGTTATGGTGTTCATTTATGTGGATGGTTTGTTTGGTTCATGTTATATGTTTCTTCATTTACTGGTTTATATGTGTATGTTGTAAGAGGTTAAAATCATGTGTTACCGGTAGAACATCGATTCACCCCCCCCTCTCAGTGTTCTTGGGTTCATTGTATTCCAACAATTGGTATCAGAGCCTGGTACCTCGGAAGAATTTTAACAGCTTGAGGAAGATCCTGAAACCGGAATAATTGAACATGGCTATGGAGAAGCAACTTGAGATGACACTTGAGGACTATGATGCTCAAAGGATGAAGAACTTGAAACTACAAGATGAATTGAATTCTGCTAATGAATTCATTCTTATTCTGCAAGAAAGGTTATCATCAACTCAAGCTAAGAGAAAAGAACTTTTGCAAAACCCGGATGATGAAGAGAAAAATGCACTTAAGGAACAATCTCAGAAATTGAGTCAAGCAAACATGCTCATGAAGAATGAAATGCAAGACCTGACTATGAGGTTATCAAAAGATATTGAGGACAGAAAGAAGAAGGAAGAAAATCTTGCTATATCTTTGAAGAACAAATTTAATGAATGTGGCAGATGGACTCATGAAAATAATCTGTTGAGAATTGATTTGGCACACTCCCGAAATAATGAGCAAGAGCTTGAAAGACAAATAACTACTCTAAGAGATTATCTAACTACTGCAAGTGAGTATAAAGAAAAATTCAGGATTAGCACTGCACAGTTGGATGATTTATTGAGAAGACAAAGGCAAAATGAAGATTCTAGAGGACATGGATTTGTACAAGGTGAAAGCTCTAGTACTGCAAATGAAGACCAGACAACTAGTATGCAGAACTCATCAGAACAAGGGAAACCGATAAGGCAATCTAATGCTTATAAATTCAATGGTAGATGTTTTTCATGTAATAAATTTGGGCATATTGCTAGACAATGTACAAATAGAGAAAATCAAAATTACAATTATGTTCCTGGTCAATGCAAAAATTGCAAGAAATATGGTCATAAGTCAGAAGACTGCAGAATGAAAATAAAATATCATGCATGTGGAAAGTTTGGACATTTGGCTAATCATTGTAGGTCAAGGAATGACACCAGATAAGTTAAAGCAATTCAAAAGAACAATGTTACATGTTATGCATGCAACAAAATAGGTCATATTGCTAAGTACCGTAGAAGTAAAACTACACCGGTTAGAAATAATAAAGAAAATGAGAAGGGAAAACAAAAGGTAGATGAAATACAAAAAGATCACACCAAGAGATGGGTTAGAAAATCTGAAGAACCATGTGGAGATGCAACTACACCGATAACTGCACCTGTAACTCCACCAGTAGACCAGAGCATTCCTGCATTGACAGGAAATTCAACTGGTAATTGAGGCATATGCCTTAGGGGTTGGCAAACTCATTGCAAATCTTGCATATTCCCCGAAGGAGATCTGGAAAGTTGTGTTAATCATTGATGAAGGTTTACCCGACATAAGACTGTGAAATCGACATCCGGTAGGGTTCATCGTGAAGCATTTATGATAGTGAAGAATTAGGGTTCACTCACTGAAAAAAAGGGGAAAGTGGATTCATTTTCATTCACACAACATTCAAGCAATCTAGAGCGAAGAAAAGGTGAATCTCAGGCGATTAAGGGCAAGAAAAAGCATTATGTGAGGATTTACAAAGCACTCAATCTTCCAACTGGTGATCACTTTCAGGTATTTCTTTGCAATGGCATCCAAATCATCTTCTCCTACTTTCATTGCAAATCCCACTATTGTTGAAGTCAAGGATAGGTTGAGACCCGTTTTCAAGGAAGTTCCCTAGATAGCTAAGAAGGAAGACTCTACGGGAGAATTCTCTAGGGTTCCCGATGGCATGATGTATGTTGAAGATGTAAGGGCATATATTCATTGTACCTTGGAGGATCTAGGCATAGAGGAAATAAAGGGCATGTATCAATTTGTGATACTAGGAAGCTCCAGAACAATCAAGCCAGAATACAAAGCTATTGAGGATCTAGGGTTAACTGGTATCATATACATACCAAAATTCAAAGATGAGGTAATCTGGTATGTTCTGAGCAGAATTCCCAGCGAGTTCATCTGGTTGGATCGACCCTATATGATCACAAAGGAAGCTATTCAAGCTATCACCTACTTACCCAAAGTCGGACAAGAACCTAGCAAGAAGATTTCCAACACTATGGTTGAGAATCTCACTGGAGCAACCCATGATGGTAGATCAATGAGGATCAACACAATAAAGGATACAAATGTGAAGTTTGCAAGCATGATAATCCATTACAAGGTAACTCAATCTAGCCGATTAAAATCTATTGCTAGTTCTTGCATCCATGTTGCACATCAGATGCTAATGAATGATGGTAAATATGACTTGTGTGAATGGATGAGAAGTGAATTGATGTTAAATCGTGGAAAGATTAAGGGTGTTAAGAAAGGAACCTTCAGGTTTGGAAAACTCATTGTTTGTCTAATGCTTTACTTCATAAATGAGCTACCTGGTCTAGGAAAGAAGCATTGGGCTCATGACATATCGGTAGGTATGCAAATCAAGGAAGCAATCACTGGTCTTGGTACCGACAGAGATGAAAAACTTTGGGTTTATTTCAAAACATTTTAGGAAAACATGAGATAGAGGGAGAGAATATCAAAACACATTGTGGAAACGTACTCCACTAATATCTGTTTTATGGTGAAGACTGATGAAACTCTTATGGAGGTAGTGAAACCAAGGACCATATGGGTCACTAAGCTTGGATATGAAGTGGAAGATAACATTTTTGAAATTTGCGCAAAAATGTTGCTTGAAGCTCCATTGGATGATAAGACATAACACTTTGGTACTGCTGAAGAAAAGGCTCTTGAAGTCAAGATTGGCTTTGATAGGAAGAGAAGAGAGAAGAAAATAGATAAGATGTCAACATATATACAGAATGTAATCAATTAGATAGATACAAATATAGGTTCTAAATCCAAACTGACAACAGAATCGACAGTGGCTAGTACTCCAGAGGTGAAGAAGCCTAAAACTTTCATTTCTCCTATCACTTATGATTCTGATCCAGAGGACAACCAACCTCTAGCATTCAAAAGGATACAGAGGAAGAAAGTAGACCAGCCTCCAACAGAGGAGAAGGGGGAGCCAAGGAGGAAGCTTGTGAGAAAAGTTACAAAACCTAGTGCACCCCCACCTTCAACAAGGAAACCTATTCAGAAGAGAAAATCGGTTACATCCACTCCGGCAACCCCCAGCAAAAAGAAGAAGAGTGATGATGTTACTGAATCTAGTAAGGCTTCAATGACCTGTGCTAAATTGATTGGTGAAATAACAAAGGATGGAATTTTGAAAAATGTATCTATTTATTATGAAGATTTAGAGGATAATGAGCAAAATGAGATTGAAGAGGCAATTTTGCTACACATAGATATATATAAGAAAGCCTTAGTAGAAATTTTGAAGGAAATTCCTCTATCACTATACAATAAATTAGATGCTAGAAGACTTGATGCAGTCAAGAGGGATAGAGAAATTAAGGAAGTAGAACTTTTGAGTATGTGTAGATCAATAAACAATGAGGAAATGAAACGATGCATTGATGTTGCAAGCAGAACAATTTTTAATAGCAAAATTTGACAAATAAGTCTAATGATGGGAAAAGTGAATGAGGTAGTAAATGAGACCAGAGATGGTTGGACCAAATTCTTCCAAAAGAATCTTGATTTTCTCACCTCCCAAGAAGAATTTGTAAAAGAAACAACTTCCACCATCCGGAATAGATCTAAAGGGAAAGGTATTTTAGGTAGTTCAGCTCCAATTTTGAATAAACTGACAGAAACTATAAGTATACAGACACCACCGACAGTAAAGGACAGTGTATAGTCAGTACCAACAGAGACAACTTTTGAGCAAGGCAATGTACAAGGTACTAACAATATTGTGGATAATACTCCACCGACAGCAATAGATACTGCACCAAGTGGCGAAGCCACCGGTGCTAAGGAGGATTAGGTAAAGGGAATTGAGACTATACCATCAATTAATATTGATTCCCTGACAAAGGTTTTGGCAATCGACACTTCCCAAGTTGAGAAGAAATCAATCACTGAGATGAGTCCAACTGAGTTAATGATGATGGCTACTTAGAAACTAATAAAGGAGGGATCGACAAATAAAGGAATAATAGATCACTCAATCATAGTTTTGCACAAATTAATTCCTGATTGTAAGATTGAAAATGAAGCAATCCCTTCCGACAAGATTAAGGTATTAACTGAGCATATATCTAACAACTTTCAATCTTTGAGGCAGATTTCAGACCGGCAGGCACTTGAGAGATTTACTGTGGCTAAGAGAGCCGCCTTTGACCAAATCATTGAAACAGAGAAGAAGAAAATTGAAGGAAAATTGATTCCTATTGAAAATTGTGTGAAACAGTGTATAAATATCTACAGGGTCTGTTGTAACATAGAAACACTTACAACTAATGTAGATAGCAGATTAAAGGTGATGCTCTGCAAAAAGGGTTAGAAAATCTATTTGATGACAACACACACACAAGAGCAAAACGTTAGTGTTAGCAACAAAAGATTATTCTAAACAGGCATATCAAAAGAGATACCAAAACCATGAGAGAATATTTAACTAGGAAAGTAAATATGATGAGACATCTCCAAATGCCTCCTAACATGCTCTTAGCTCCTTCTCCTTTGTTCCTCTCCTCTCCAAGTTCCAAACTAGTGCAGCTCTCAACAACTTTTTGCACTATGGATTCTTATGGAGGTTTGAGATTGAAGTATTTACTCTAAATGTGAATAAAAAGCTAATACTAGATGCAATGATGCTAAAATGATTTATTTTAAACCAAAATGACAAGATATTAGTGATTTATGTTAAATGCTCTCTAAAATTCTCTATAACTTAGATGCATACAAGTTTTCAGGATCTGGATTATGAAGAAATGAGCTCTATTTATAGGAAAAATGGAGCAATGGATGGTTGAGATTGAGTAATCTCAACAAGGGCCGGGATTGAATGATATTCAATCCATGTGATGACTTTCAACCCAATCCCAGGATGACAAGTGTCAATGTGAGATAGGTTGAGAGGAGAGGGAATAAGCATTAAATGCTTGACATGACTTGAGAGTTAACTTGAGAGTTAAGGTCAAGGTTGGGTTGAATGAATAATTTTTTTATTCAAAGAATAAAGCTTTTATTTAATGGATAAACTCTTGTGCAAAGGCAAAAGGGATAACCATGGTCACAGCAATAAATGCTTGAGGAGACACATGAGTGCAAGTTGAAATAACCATAAATGGTTATGTAAGAGCCATAAATGGTCATATAAGAGCCATTAGTGGTTTTGGAAGACTTTGGAGGTTAAATTGTTGAACACACAAAGCATTTAATGCTTTTCAAAGACTTTGAAGTCTTTGAGAAGTGACTTCAAGTTGCTTTGGATTGTGACAATAATTAGGGGATGGATTAGGCTAATTAGGAAGGGGTTAGAAGAATCTAGAAGGGGGTATTGCAAGTGGATTTGGTGGGTGAGGGAAAATAAGATTTTTATTTAAAATAAATTAATTTATTTCAATAAATGTGTGCAAGTTGCATTTGTAGGAAAATGCAAGTGGGGGGGGATTTATGATTTAAATAAATGGTTTATTTAATTTATGTAAAAGAGGAAAAGGGGATTAAAATGAAATAAATATGATTTATTCATTTAATTGATTTGTGAATTTGGTATAATGAATGAATTAAAATAAATTGAATAATTTATTTAATTAATAGGAGAATGTTTGAAAGTGAATTAATTAAATATTAATTTAATTAACTGATGGCTAGTGGATTTTTAATCAAATAAATAGGGAATATTCATTTAATTAAATTGGACAGATTTATGTGACTACATTTGCCCCTCTTTGAGACGGTGCAGTTTATCGCGTCGTTTCAAAAAAAGAAAAATAGGTGTGAAGAAATGCCCCATAAAATATTAATTTAATGGGTGGTATGCCCCCTCGAGAGATGGGCCGATAAATTTTGAAAAATCGGGTGATCTCTCGAAAAAGAATAAAAATTGGTAGGGTGATAGAAGAGAAGAATTTAGCAATACTGGTGAAAAATAGAATAAATTGGGGATAAAATGGAGAAATGGGAGGCTCGGGAAGTTCACGAGGACCACAGTGGTGAGAAAGGGAAGTTAGGGGTATGGCGAAAGGGTTTATATGGGAAGAAAGGGGTGAAAACAGGCTCATTTGTTACCGCGGCCATAGTGAAATTAGAGCTCTGATATTGAAATTTTGGAGGAGCAAGCAACAGTTAGGATGCTGGTACCGGTAGTAGAGCACCGATTTGAGCGAGTTCGACGATTCCAGTGGCCAGATGACTACGAACCAACAGTATGCAAATTTGAAATTTTGAATTTTATGCATTTTTGATGTGTTTTTTGCTGAGTCCAAGTTGGGTCGAGACAATAGCGCGGAAACTGTGTTTTGATGTTTTTGTCCAATGAATTAGCACTATTGTGTCGCAATGGCGCTATTGTGTAGTTTTGAGCGCTTTTGTTAGTTTTAGCGCAATGGCATAGCTGTTTTAGCGCTTTCACGTGTTGGGCGCTTTTGTATGTTTTGATTGAGTGTGTTTGCTATTAAGGGGCACTTTTGCATAGTCAGTATAGCGCTATTGTTGTTTGAGCGCTATTGCCTAGTTGGTTGAGCACTTTTAATGTGAAGCAACGCTATTGCATAGATGTTGTAGCGCTATTGTAGTTTAAGCGCTGTGGGATAGATGATTGAGTGCTTTTGTTAGGCGATTAGTGCTTTTGGATGGAATGAGCGCTTTTGTGTGCGAAATAGCGTGTTTGTGTAGAAAAATAGATGCCCTAGTGTTTTGATCAGATAATCTCCAGATGCCAATGATGAATGGATGGAGATGTGGAATGAGAGTTGTTTTGAACCATAGCAGCCCTGATGAGACTTAGGTCATTAGGATAAATGCCTGTTGAAGTCTAGGTGTGCTATGATTGCTTACCTGTTGAGACCCGAAGATACTTGATCAAAGTATCTGTCGGTAGTCTAGGTTGAAACTTTAGAAAGTTTGAAACAAAACAACTAATGATGTTGGTTGATGCACTTGTGTAGAAGTATCTGCGCGTCTTACAGTTGTGCGAGAGGCATCCCGCGACACAGGGGCTATGTGATCGGTTGACAAAGGCCGAGATTGATTGTATTGCAATGACTAGGCTGTATGACATTATGTATATGCCCATGATTCGGATGAATCACGGTTTGATGACAGCCTTGGCAGAGCGTTGGCATAGTGAGACATGCACGTTTTACTTGGCGCAAGGGGAGATAACGGTGACACTAGAGGATGTATGACGCATCTTGCATATTCTGATTCGAGGGGAGTTGGTCACCTATGACAGAGCATGGGGTACCTTGGCGGTGCAGAGATTTTTTGATGAGGATGTCTATATTGATGATGGCTCCATAGCCTGGGAGGATATCACTGCTTTGTATGAGCCATTACCAGCAGTGTTGTCGGGGATTGTTGGGGGGCTACTGTGTCCTGATAGACGATCACATGGTCTGGCCATTATTTGGGGATAGGTTATTGAGCAGATGATGATAGAGGGGACCTGATTTGCCTAGGGACCGTGCATGTTAGCGCACCTATATCAGGAACTGCATGAAGTAGTGTATCGTGGGAGGGGCTCCTTGGCAGTGGGAGTGACGCTGCTGAATATATGGGCGTGTGAGCACTTACTAGTTACTTGACCAGTGAGTCTTAGATTCTAGGCAGTTGATCAACCCTATGTATTTATGTACAGTGGTATGATGAGTCAGCCCCACCTGGGGAAGTTAGAGTGGTGGCGGCAGGCGTTGGATGATATGGATGCAGTTATTTGGAGACCATATATAGAGTGCGAGCCCTGGGAGGATGATGCAGAGGCATTGCCGTATGTATTCATGACCCGATTCCTTATTGGGAGGACATGCTACCATGTAGAGAGACAGGTGTCGGGCAAAGTTATGAGGCAGTGATTAGGCATTGGTGGAGTTCCGGATGTTACAAGCCAGGCCATGGGATATATGGCCGAGGGTGGTAGATGCAGGGGTATCAGAGGAGTATACGCAGTATATGGCGGCTCATCCGATTCTGCAGATATCAGATCCGGCAGAGCCAATTCCCAATTTTAAGGAGGAGAGGGGACGAAGACGGAGGAGGAGAGGAGGTCGAGGACCGATGGTAGATGGAGGAGGTAGAGGGGATGGTGGTGATGGAGGAGGTGGTGATGGAGGAGGAGGGGGGGATGGTGGAGGTGGTGGATTCAGAGGTGGAGGTGGCAATGGTGGTCGGGTGCAACAAAGAGGGAGAGGTGGTTTGTCGTTGCGGATATCATAGGGACCTCTGATGCAGGGAGGAGTGAGATTGGGTGGGAGAGGTATGGGGGAGAGAGAGGTACCAATGGATAGAGGGGAGGGAGCCACTAGAGATGGAGCTACAGGTGAGGCACCTATGGATACAGGGGAGGGAGCAACAGAGGGTGGTGATCTTCGGGATCATATGCTAGCATATTTGCAGACTCGACTTACAACAGCCAAGACACAGGTAGAGGATCTGGAGGCAAAGGTTGCAGCTAGAGATGTGCAGCTATTTGCACGAGAGTCAGAGTTGACTATAGTTTTGCAAGAGAGGGATGGTGTAGTGGAGAGATTAACAGAGATGTAGGAGAGAGTCCGGGTTGGAGTAGGAGCACAGGGTCCTACTGGGGAGGTGATGAGGGAGATCCGACGAGCACAGGCTGAGATAGAGTATTGGCGAGGATTATATGAGCAGGTGGTGCCAGCTAGTCAACGAGCACTGATCTATTCATAGATGCGACAGGCCAGATTAGAGCGGTCTCAGAGGGTGCAGAGCAGTGGGGGTGTGATGGGTCCTCTACGGAGAGATAGGTTAGGTGGCGTAGGAGCTAGTGGCGGTTTGATGGGTCCTCCACGAAGAGATAGGTCAGATGGTGCAGGGACTAGTGGGGGAGCAGGTGGTGATGGTGGTGCAGCATCTGGTCAGAGTGGCATCTGAGAGAGCATTTTGTATATTTTGATATTTGTCATTTTGGACTATGTCTTGGATGGCTCTTAGTAGCTGATTTTGTAGACTTCATTGTACTCTGATACATGAGATGATATATATATGAGGAGATCCCATATTTTTGTGATGATATGTATTTTGATGACATGCTATGGATGTTTATGCTTGATGGTGATTTCATGATTTATGCTTAGATGGATATTTGTTTTATGCTATATGTATGTGTTTATGAGATGATTCCTATATGCATGTTTTTATGATGATTTATCTTTACATGATGTCTATATGCATTTGTTGTATGATGTTGGATGCTAATCATGTGGATGTAGGTTTATGTATGCGTGCATTTTGATGTTTTTTTGGGATAAAAATGTCGGATGTATGCAATGCCATGATGTTTATGTATGCAGAAAAATGATAATGTATGACAGTATATATAGTATTTTGTACTTTATTTTAGCACAATGATGGGATAATGATATGTAATGATGTTAATGCAAATGGATTTGAATGATTTATTTATGTATATGCATCTAGATGGTTTAAAAAAAATGTAACATGGATAAACAAATGTAAAGTACAAATGTTTAAATGATGATTTCTAAATGAATGCATATGCTATAATGTATGAACCAATGTGTGAGACAAATGATATTTATGATTCTAAATGCCCAAATATGATGTAGTAAAATGATAATGTGATGATAATGCAACTCATGCTTAATAAAATAACTACACCTTAATGCAATTAAGAGAGATAATGAATGCAATCTAATGAAGCCTAAGTGAGCTAAAATGGATGAATGAATGCACTTTAACTATTGAATAGATAAATGAATGTATGCAATTTATGGAAACCTAAACAAATGTATGATACATAAGTGTGGAAATAATGATAAATGATGATAACTAACAGATGTTTAAATGAGTGTATAGTAATGAGTAATCATGGTAGGAAATGTAAAATAAGTATAATTATCTATGCAAGTGAATATAAATGTCATGAGTGTAATAATGAAATGATATAATGATACTAATGTAAGTAAATGAGAATGAACTATATGTGGTAAGTGCAACTAAATGATAATAAATGCATGCTAATGAATGGCTAAAGAATAATGCAAATGCGACTAAAATGTAATGATGATGGGATGATGATAGATGAATGCAAGGTTTTTTAGACTTTGCATGATGCATGTGATGATGTATCAGAGTACTCTATTGCGATTGTATCCAAAAACCAGCTCAATTTTCGTAGAACTGCTCATTTTTAACTTTGTTCACACTTTGCATGCAAAATTATGTAAATAAATGAGTAAATGGATGGACGGTATGCAATAGAATGCAATATAAACAGATGAGATGAAATGACGATCCATAGTTCTTTATTTTTCATCATCGAGCTTTTAAAATGTTGTAAGAAAATACAAGCAACTTGACATAATGATTCAAGATGACCTGAGTATTCCTTACATGGATTTTGATATAGCAAGTCAATACAAACAACTTGATATAATGGGTCAAGTTGACCTGAGTATTGCTTGCGGAATAGATAAGGATCACCTCCTTTCATGCATGACTTGGATCGTCCTCCTTGATCTTGGGTTGATCATATCCTGAGACAAGTTCATACCGTAATAAGAGACAAAAGCCTTTATCCAATTTGGATGAGGTAAGAGGAACCAAAGAAAGAGCATTGGACCGGTAAGTAAACAACATACATAAAGAATAAAGAATATGGATCCTTCGTAATGGTTCATGCTCATATGGTCGAGGTATATGTTGTAGTCAGCAAACCGTAGTGATCTATGACTGCATTTTGCATAAGATCACATAGCTTAGTGAACTTCCCACGTAGACACCATTAGTACATGCCCCAGAACTTCATTGGAAGAAATCGTAGAAGATACACAAACAATGCTATAGGAACTTGATATATATAAATGAATGAATAACCCACAAATCAACCAAGTATTTAATAGCTTAAACAGAATTTTCTTGTCAAAGAAAATGTCATCTTGTCTTTGTTTTGGTAAGGAAGGATGCATCCTTGTTGAAGACAGTTTGAGTGTTGATGTTGATTGTTTGGTCGATTTTGAGAAGTGATCATTGTGTGAGTATTTTTCAATGCTTGTTTGGTATCTACTCGGATGAGTATGTACAATGTGTTGCCATGTTTTTGTGTGATTATCGATGTTTTCTGATGTTTTTGGATTTTGTGAGACATTTTTGAATGTTTTTGGTATTTTGTGAGATAGTTTTGAATGAAGAACTCAATGAATCACAAAAATAATGTATAACCCACTTCCATCAAACTAGATTAAGGGCATTGCCCCCAGTTTAGACATGACTATGAAAAAGCGGGATGCCAGACGCATGAAGTACTTTCTTGATTGCAGATCAATAACAAGCCATGGTTTGGGTGGATGGATATGTGTATGAAATAAATGTGACCACAACAAGCCTAAAAGACAATGGAGTCATAGCCTTTACGAGTGGTGCCTGTTTGCCAGATTTTTCACCATCGTACTTACCCAAGGTGCCACCGAAGTGGTTGTTCACCGTTTGGATGCATGATTTCTCTTTACTATTTTGATGTTTTTATATGTTTCTTCAGGACCTTTATCTGGATGTTTTTGGTATTTTTTCTAGTATATATGGGAGCCTGATGCTCTGTGCAGCTTATGTATAAAACCTTTTGAGGTGCATGTTGTTGATCGGATTTGCTAGTGGTTCTCCTTCTGAAGTAGCCAACTGATATGCCCCGGACCCAAAAACAATAGTAATAACATATGGACCCAACTAATTTGATTCAAACTTTCCTTGATGTTCTCGGTTGGGTTGGTTACGAGGATTCTCTCAAAAAACAAGATCACCTACCTCAAATGTACGAGGTCTAACCTGATGATTATAGCTTCTGCTCATGCGTTGCTGATAGGCCTTGAGGTGGTTGTATGCAGCTTGTCATTTCTCATCAAGTAGCTCTAAGTATTGGAGACGTGATACCCTGTAGGCCTCATCATCTATTAGATTATGCAAGGAAACCCGTAGTGATGGTATCTCGACCTCAATAGGTAAGATGGCTTCTGCACCATAGACTAGTGAGTAGGGAGTTGCGCCTGTAGGGGTTCGAATACTAGTTCGATATGCCCATAGTGCTGGATTCAATTGAATGTGCCAATCATGATCGACATCATTGACTGTCTTCTTAAGGATTCTTAATATGTTCTTGTTTGGTGCTTCAGCCTGACCATTGCCTTGTGGGTAATAGGGAGTGGAAAAGCGGTGTTGGATGTGAAATTTCTCACAGAGTTCACGGACATCTTGATTTTTGAAAGGAAGACCGTTATCTGTGATGATGGACATGGGTACACCATACCAGCAGATGATGTAATTGAGGATGAATGAGGCGATTTGCTTTTCGGTGACTTGGGTAAGTGGAACAACTTCGATCCACTTTGTGAAGTATTCGGTGGCGGTAATGATGAATTGGTGGCTGTTGGATGAAGATGGATGGATTTTACCCACAAGGTCAAGGCCCCATTGACAAAAAGGCCATGGTGTTGTGATGGGTTGCAATTCTTGAGCTGGTGCATGTATCAGGTCTCCAAGAACTTGGCATTTCTTGCACTTTCTGACAAAATAGTAGGAGTCTTTTTCCATAGATGGCTAGTAGTATCCAGTGCACAGGAGTTTCTTGGCTAGTGACGGACCACTTGCATGAGTTCCACAAATTCCTTCATGTACCTCTTCCAAGGCCTTTGTTATCTCATCTTGTTCCAGACATCAAAGGAGAGTACCATCAAGACTGCGTCGGTATAAGGTTTCAGCGATAATGGTATATCGAGCGGTTTGGCGAATGAAGGTTTTACGTTGGTTATTCGATTGGTTAGGAGGAAGGGTGTGATCGCGAAGGTAGGTGTAGAATTCACCATACCACGAGGATTTAGAACCGATAAGGTGACATATCATCTCAGATTCAGGGATATCATAAGCGGGGATCCAAAGTTGTTCTACCAAGAACTCATAGCGTGTTGAATTCTGTGGAAGATCTAGGAGAGATGCAATGGTAGCCATAGCGTTAGCACCCCGATTCTGATCTCTTGGTATCTGCTCAAAGGTGATAGTAGTAAATGATGCCTTTAATTTGTCCACCATTTGTTTGTATGGCATGAGTTTGTCATCTTTAGTCTGATATTCATCAGTTGCTTGTCGAATGACCAGTTGGGAGTCGCCATATACTTGTAGTTCTTGTAACTTCCATTATATGGCTAGCATGAGTCATGTGATCAAGGCCTCATACTTTGCTATGTTGTTGGTACATGGAAATGTGAGCCTGTAAGACTTCGGGATGCTGTGACCTTGAGGTGTGATAAATCGAATGCTTGCCCCCGAGCCATCCTAGTGTATGAACCATCAAAGTATAGTTTCCATGGTTGTGTTGTTGTGATCATGAATATCTCTTCATCTAGAAAATTGGAAATGAGAGGATGATCGCCTATGAGTGGTGCATCGACCAACTGATCTACAATAACTTGACCTTTGATAGCTTTACGATCCACATACTTAATGTCAAATTCACTGAGAATCATCACCCATTTGGCCAAACGACCTGTCAATGCTGCTTTGCTAAGTATTTGAGTGTATCAATCTTTGCAATGAGCTATACTTTATGGGTCAATAGATAGTGCCTTAGTTTAGTGGCTGCCAAGATTACTGCTAGGCAAGATCTCTCAATAGGTGTATAATTGAGTTCATAGCCAACTAGTGTGCGAGAGATGTAGTAAACAACGCACTCTTTCCCTTCTGCATTGTGTTGAGCTAGTAGCACTCCCAATGCTGTATTTGTTGTTGATATATAGAGTAACAGAGGTCTACTCGGATCTGGTGGGATCAACAATGGTGTATTCATGAGATAGTCTTTAAGCATCTAGAATGCTTGCTGACATCTGGTATCCCATTGAAAGTGGATGTTTTTGTGTAGCAGGTGTGTAAAGGGGTGACTTATCTGCCAGTTGTGCAATGAATCTTCGGATTAATTGAAGTTGGCCTTGTAATGTCCTTAGCTGACTAATGTTCTTTGGAGGTGGCATGTCCATGATTGCTTTGACCTTTGCTGGATCGACCTCAATTCCTTTACTTGAGATGATGTATCCTAGAAGCTTCCCTAAGGTTACTCCAAAGACACACTTCTTTGGATTGAGCCGAACATGATATTGTTCCAGTCTATCAAAGATTTTCTCTAATATTTCTAGATGACCTTCTCTTGTGAGTGATTTTGCTAGTAAGTCATCAACATAATCTTCCATTATGGTATGCATCATGTCATGGAAGATGGTGGTCATGGCTCGTTGATGGGTCACTCCTGCATTCTTGAGACTGAAAGGCATTACATTCCAGCAGTATGTACCCCATGGTCATGTGAAGGCCGTCTTATGTTGATCCTCTGGTGTGATCTTTATCTGATTGTATCCTGAAAAGCCATCCATGAGTGAAAGCATGGCATGTCCTGCTATTAGGTCTACTATGATGTCGATATTTGGTAGGGGGAATTCATCCTTAGGACATGCTTTGTTCAGATCTCTGAAGTCAGTATAGATACGGATGCCCCCATTTGGTTTGCTGACATGCACAATATTGGATATCCAATCTGCATAATCAATTGGTCTAATAAAACCAACATCTAGGAGTTTCTTGAGTTCTGCTTTGACTAGTACTGCAATCTGAGGATGCATCTTGCGAAGTTTCTGCTTGATAGGTTTGGCTCCTTCTGCTATGGTGAGGTGATGCATGACTAAATCTGGATCAAAACTAGGCATGTCTGCATATGACCATGCAAAGTTGATCTGGCGCTTCTGGAAGAACTCTACAAATTTAGGCTGTTCCTTTGGAGTTAGAAGAGAAGCCAGATGTATGTGGTGAGGAGTTTCAGGAGTCCCCACGTTGTATTCTTTTGTTTCCTTGATGAGAATCGTTGATTGTTCCTATTGTGTACTAGCAGGGAGAATGTCAAACCTTTCATCTTCCCGCACCTTAGAGAGGTTTTCACCATTGGATACGCTCTTTCTTTTTACTTTTGTTGGATCAAACAGTGCCACGGTGTGGTTTTCACTGGAAGATACATGTTTTATTGTTATATTTTTGTAGCTGAAAGGTTTGGCATCCGCCCCAAAGTATGCTACACTATTAAGTTCTATGGTGAATCCATCTTTGTGATCCCCGCTTGGTATGTTATCCCGTAGTTCCAAAAAGTCAATGATTGCCTCATCATTTTGGAAATAGTCAGGACATGGGGGATTAGGTTGGTTCCATTTGATGAGTTCTGGATGGATAATGGGCATTACCTCATCAATAAGGTGAAGGGTGTTAGATGTGTCAGTGAGGGTTAAGACATTGTGGTGAAGGTCGTTGATGGTACTCTCCCTATCAGAATCAGGCGTAGGATGTGACGTAGGGTCTGTGGAAGATGTTTCCAGCTCAGGAACCCAAGAGGTCTTTATCTATGCTTCTCTGTAAATAGGGATGTCTTTGCGAGGTGGAGGTAGTGATGTGTCTTCCTCATCTGAAGTATTGAGCTAGATGGAATCAAATTGCCATTCATGTGAGTCACTTTCTGAGTCACTTTCCAGTAACCGGTTACTGTACCATACTCGAAACCTTTGAGTTAAACACTATAGGTGTGATTGGTTGATGTACCTTTGTAGATGGAATGATCGGTGCTACAGGAAGGATGATGGGGATCAATGAATCTGATATAGGGAGTATCGGTAGTGTTGACTCTGTTGCTTCTACTGAAACTGCTGATGTTGTAGATATTGCCATGGGTTATGATATAGTTGTTGCTGTTAATGGTGCTATTGATGTTATGGCTACTGCTGGTGGGATTGCTGGTTTGATTAGTGGGATGATGGGTATTGTAGATGGTTGTGTTAGGATTTTTAGCCTCAATGGGGTAGTTGCTATGGTGTTTGATGTTGCTTTTATAATCAAAGGTGACCTCTTTGTATTAGGATGATTTAGAGGTTGGTTGGGTTTTCCTTTGAATCTGAGCTTAGGAAGGATCTCCTTTTGAAAGCCTAGTCCTGTATTATCCTTGGGTTTTAATTCTGGCTGCAGTGGTTCATGTCTTCCTTGTTTGCAAGGTCCCAAAGCACTTTGACCATCATAACCCATTCTTTGCATAATGAGAAGGCCTTTGCCATACTGATATGTGGGAATCTTAGCTTGTGGAATATCTGTGGTGATGGGATCTTTATAGATCCATTCTGCTAAGTCCTCATCTCTAGTTTCTTCTTCTTGACTCTTTCCTAGGATGAAAGGCATCAAAGTACATGCTGGCTTGATCAGTGGTTGTTGAAGTACCCGTTGAGGTTTACCATGTGTTCTAGGAGAAGTGGGCATTTGTCCCACACAAAAGAGTTGACTCAAATTGTATTCCCCAGGACCTTCCTCTGCTATTTTCATCTTAAGCTTTCTTTCTTGGGTATGGTGGTGTTTGAACTGGAAAGAGAGGCTGGACTTATGTATGAGGTGGAGGAGATGGCTTCTCTATTGTTGGGAACAGTAATCTCTGGTTGATGACTTATATTATGACAATATGCAAAGGGATTTGCATCACCCAGGATTGTGATCTCTACACAATTATGTGGGAACTTGATACACTGATGATAGGTGGATGGAACAACTTGCATGGCATGTATCCAAGGTCTTCCTAACAATAGATTGTATGGTAGAGGAAGGTCCAAGACTTGACAGATAGTGTGTTTCACTACAGGGCCCACTCAGATTGGTAGTACCACAACTCCTTTGGATGAACGATCGACATCATCATAGGCTTTGATTGTGATCTTCTTGCAGGGATCCACTGATTCAATTGCATATCTCAAAGCTGTGACTAATTGTAGAGTACATATATTCAGACCTGCTCCATTGTCGATCAAGACTCGCTTAATCCTATGCTGGTTGATAAACCCTTCAATGTGGAGCGAGGCGTTATGAGGTTGCTGGAAGGATGTGTTGTCACTTTCAGAGAAAGTGAGACAAGGTGATGACCTTAGATTTCCAACCATGGCTTGGAACTAATCTGTATTTAGGTTTGCAGGGACTGACGCCTCTTGGAGAGCTTGATCCAAGATTGTTTTATGGGATGGAGATAGGCGCAATAGCTCTAAGATAGATATCAGTGCGGGTGTTTTGTCTAACTGTTCCACAAGATTATACTGCTTTGGGATAGATGGGGTGCCTTGTGGAGCTGCTTTTATGGTAATCTTGCTGCGATGTGTAACAACATTGCAAGTGGAACTAGGATTTTTGATGGTTATAGTTGCAACTTGTTCACTGGCATCATATAGGTGATTCACAGTATAATTATACATGGCTTGCATATAATTGGTGGTATCTGTGTTTCTCCCTGAAGTAGAAGGACCCCTTTGATCTTGTGATGGAAGTGGATTTTTAAACATAACATGATCATTGTTTGTTGTCTTTGGGTCATGTCCTTCGATTTTGATTTCACCTCAATCAATAAGATCCTGAATAAGATCTTTCAATCTGTGACAATTGCTTGTCTTATGCCCTCTCCCTTGATGGAAATCGCAATGTTTAGTATCCCTCCACCATGAAGGTTTTACTTGAGGTTCATAATTTGATGTTTTGGGTAGGGTTACCAGATTTTGAGAAACCAGTTGTCATAATACTATTTCGATGGGTTCCCCTAAGGGAGTGTATGTTCGCTTTGGTTTTTGTTGACGCGGTCTAGGTTCATCTTGAGATGTGATGCGGCCTTGATTTGGAGGAGAAACTATGTTAGTCTGAGGTGGGGGATTATGTCTTGCAAATCAAACTACAGGTTGTGCACTTTTGATAGTTCTTGCATCCACAACCCCGTCGTTGACGATATTTTTATTTTTGTTCCAAAAGCTTGGTTTGTCACTATTGAAGCGTGGGCGAGGGCCATCCTTTGGTTCATTATATATTTTGATAAGCCTTTTTTTTATGAGAGCCTGCTCACATTGTAAGCCTTTGGTGATCATGTCATTAAAAGAGTCTATGTCTTTTACGTCCAGGTGAAACTCCATTTCTTCGTTTAAGTTGGAAATAAATATTTCCACTAGTTCTTGTTCAGGTAACTGAAGAGAACGTCTGCTAGACATTTGACGCCATCATTGCAGAAAGACTGAGAATAGTTCACCTGGTTTTTGTTTAGTGTTACATAGATCAGCCATGGTGATATCACGTTCAATGTTGTGTGAGTAATGTGCCAAGAATTTCTGGACTAACTCTTCAAATGTCCTAATGCCACTTGGTAGTCGGGAAAACCATGATGTGGTTGTTCCTCCCAAGCTTTGGGGAAAAAGTCACATTAGGTATGTATCCTTGTATGCCACTTCGAGGCAAGCTGAATGAAATTCTCTAACATGATCACGAGGATCTCCTTTTCCTCTATACTTTTCGAACTTGGGTGTTTCGAACCCTCCTGGAAAAGGTGGCATATGAAGATTCCTATCAAAGGGATAGGGACAAATGTCATTGAGTGAAAATTGATTAGTTTTCACACCACTATGAAGTTGTTGGGCAAGATTTTTGACTTGTTGCCACAACATGTCTATTTCATTTGGAGGAGGTGGTGGTGGATTACCTTGATGAAAGTTGTATCTAATGTGCTCTCGACCTCTTTCATCCTCATTATGACTTTGACGCTCTGATGCTTGTCTTAGTTGTGCAAGATCAAAGTCAGAGGGCAGTTTGGCTCCGTCTTGAGCAAGTTTTAAAAAGTGAGCATCAGCATTACTCTTGAGTATCTCATCAAAAAGCCTATTGAAGAGAGGGTTGTGTTGTGCCCTTTCTATTGCCGCAAGAGTAGGAGTTCCTAGATTGTCATCATTTACATTTCCTCCAAGGGCTTCTTGGAACTCATTGATATTTTCCTCCTCTTCCTCTTCAATTTCTTGTTGTCTAGATCGTGACCTGGTATGAGCCATTTTGTTTATAAGTTTTTGTTGAAGTTGGGTGAAAATGATGATGAGTTGTTGATGAAATGAAAGATTTATGGTTGGTGTGGTGTGTTGCATTTGGATCTTTAGCACTTAAAGGTAGATGTTACCAAAGTTCTTTCTTCAATTGCTTGTTGTGTTTGATTGACAACGTTTGATGTGATAAGGTTTAGAGAAATCTGAGATGTGTTATAGACTTAACTACCTAGTAATGAGAGGATTCAATCATAGACTGGTTTTAACCTGCATAGAAATGTCTCTTAGGATAAGTTTATCCTAGATGTAGGGACACTCTAAAAAGTGATGTTTTTGTGTTTGATTCAAGAAATTTTGAAAATAGAACTTAGGACAAAAACCTCTTGAGTGTGTTGAGAGTTGGGATGGAGTTGATGAGATATGGATATGACAATGGATGGAATGTTTAACCTCAATAAAAGCTTTGTGTCACATATGGGACAAATTCTTCCTCTTCTCTTTCGGGAGTTGGTGGTTCTTCCCGAGCTACGTTATATGTGATGCAAATGTATGGAAAGAAGTCAGGGTTGACCTTGCCTCCTTTGTTTTTGTGATAACTCAAAGCTCTATATTGCATAAAAGCTTGGCGGTTTAATGACTCTTGATCAAATTCGTTTGATTTTTCTTGAAGATAAAGACGCATGTGACATAAGAAGGCTCTATGAGAGACAAAGATTTGTCTATTAAGATAGAAGAATTTCCTCCTTTTGATAAGAGCCTTTGAGCTCAATGGTCTTTTCTTCAAGTTGATGTTTTGATGAAGATTCTTCTTTCTCAAGATGTGAAGAATGGTCATATAGTTTGATACTCTTGCTCTTTGTTTTTGATCTTTTGTTGGTGTTTGGAAATGTTTATGTTGGATGAATACTTGTTCTTTGGAATTTGGTTTTTGATTCTTTCTTTGACAAGAAAACAAAGCAAGCACACAAACACAAGAATATTGCCTCAAAAGGCACAAATAAGTATGGGTCTAGATCAACCCAATCCTTGGACTTTTTATGACCCTTTCCTTTAAGTTTATTTTTTTAGGTGTTTTCCCAAAGCTTGAAGTTGGCTCAATTTGCACTGGTCTTGACTCAAAACGAAAACACTTCAAACACTCTTTATCCCTAAGGTCAAATGGCCAGCTGTGATAAATTCAGCCCACATCTTGATATTTCTTCAACTTTGGTACTACATACCTTATGAATCCCGCCGTGGTAGGTAAGGATGTGATATACTAAGTCTTGCACGAGCATAACAAATAGATGATCCCTATGATGGGGGAGTCATCACTTTCATCAAGCCACAAGTGACTTTTCAAAAAGCTATGTTTCTACTCAAGGAAATATGTATGGTGTGTATCTTGGGAGCAAAACCATCTATGCTCTTGCACTAAATTATATCACAAATATCCTCAATCAATAGAATGGGTGGGCTACTACTTAAAGGTGTTTAGTAATGTTCGATGTTTTTGGACATAAGTTCATTCTGCAGTGACTCACTTAAGAGCCTTGTAACTTGTGGTGGGGCCCATTTGTCCTTTTGGCAAGTTACACTGTAAGAATAGCTATATTCAAGGCTACAACTTTCGCTCTCACTTGATTTTTATAGCGGCTCGAAGGATTTACCGCGCGAGGTCGTTCCCAAGAGTGATGTGTCTCTTGGCAGACCTCTCTTAAAAAGATAAAACTTGAGTGTTACTAACACTTTTCTCTTGCACCTAGGACCATGAAATCCAAGGGAGAGGATAGTTTGTGTTAGAAGTAGGACCACTCAACAAACTCTTTTGCACAAGTGTGCCAAACACAAAATACACTTGTTCCTTTTAACTTGCCATTGCAATGATTTTTTATCTATTCAGAGATGTTGCTCCAACAATAATGAGGTTATTTTTAACTTCAAAAGCAATGTGTTTGAGTAAACTATAATTTGAAATCCTGGTCAACTTAATTTGAAACACGTATGCATGAAGTAAATCGCTTGCAAAATGAGACAAATGGATTGTTCCTTTTATTTGCACCAAAATTTGAAGTGTGGATTGTGAGTTTTACTTAAGTTTGATGCAATAAAAGGAAATTTGTGTTTGTCTTGTTTTAAGCACCAAAAGGAGAGTGTATCCTAACTTGCAAGAAATGAATTTGTTCAATTTTTATAGCACCAAAACAGATTTCGTCCTAACTTGCAAGAAATGAAAATTTGTTTGTTCAATTTTATAGCACCAAATGTAAAATTTTCATTTTTAAACAAGTAAATGAAGTTAGTTTAGACTTGCACAAGGAACAAGTGGTTACTAAAATCCAAAATAGGGAGGGCCTCCACAAGCCTAAGAAAAATTTCTTTTCGATTACATGTTCCTTTTTTTACAACATTCTGTTACAATAGCGCTATTCTGTGTGCAAATAGAAGCGCTATTTAATACAAACACGCTAATATGAAGACAACAACACTAAAAGAAAAACCCTGACAACAAAAACAAAAGCACTGAAACAATCACAAATGTGCTATTTAAGCCACAAAAGCGCTAAAATATGGTCAATAGCGCTAAATTTGAGACAATAGCACTATTGTAAATACAATAGCGCTAGAATATCAAATTGCAATAGCGCTACAATGTGATCAAAAGCGCTAAAGTGTGACCTGTGTGTCAAGCTCAACATGCAACCAAGTTAGTTGTGTTTAAAAAATCTTTTTGGGTGTTTGGATTCACATCGGGTTCACCAAATGATGCTTTGCAAAAAGGTTTAGAAAATCTGTTTGATGACAACACACACACAAGAGAAAAATGTTAGTGTTAGCAACAAAATATTATTCTAAACAGGCATATCAAAAGAGATACCAAAAGCATGAGAGAATATTAAACTAGGAAAGTAAATATGATGAGGCATCTCCAAATGCCTCCTAACATGCTCTTAGCTCCTTCTCCTTTGTTCCTCTCCTCTCCAAGTTCCAAACTAGTGTAGCTCTCAACAACTTTTTGCACTATGGATGCTTATGGAGGTTTGAGATTGAAGTATTTACTCTAAATGTGAATAAAAAGCTAATACTAGATGCTATAATGCTAAAATGATTTATTTTAAACCAAAATGACAAGATATTAGTGATTTATGCTAAATGCTCTCTAAAATTCTCTATAACTTAGATGCATACAAGTTTTCAGGATCTGGATTATGAAGAAATGAGCTCTATTTATAGGAAAAATGGAGCAATTGATGGTTGAGATTGAGTAATCTCAACAAGGGTCAAGATTGAATGATATTCAATCCATGTGATGGCTTTCAACCCAATCCCAGGATGACAAATGTCAATGTGAGATAGGTTGAGAGGAGAGGGAATAAGCATTAAATGCTTGACATGACCTGAGAGTTAACTTGGGAGTTAAGGTCAAGGTTGGGTTGAATGAATAAATTTTTTATTCAAAGAATAAAGCTTTTATCCAATGGATAAACTCTTGTGCAAAGGCAAAAGGGATAACCATGGTCAAAGCAATAAATGCTTGAGGAGACACATGAGTGCAAGTTGAAATAACCATAAATGGTTATGTAAGAGCCATAAACGGTCATGTAAGAGCCATTAGTGGTTTTGGAAGACTTTGGAGGTTAAATTGTTGAACACACAAAGCATTTAATGCTTTTCAAAGACTTTGAAGTCTTTGAGAAGTGACTTCAAGTTGCTTTGGATTGTGACAATAATTAGGGGATGGATTAGGCTAATTAGGAAGGGGTTAGAAGAATCTAGAAGGGGGTTTAGGAATGCAAGTGGATTTGGTGGGTGAGGGAAAATAGGATTTTTATTTAAAATAAATTTATTTATTTCAATAAATGTGTGTAAGTTACATTTGTAAGAAAATGCAAGTGGGGGGGGATTTATGATTTAAATAAATGTTTTATTTAATTTATTTAAAAGAGGAAAAGGGGATTAAAATGAAATAAATATGATTTATTCATTTAATTGATTTGTGAATTTGGTATAATGAATTAATTAATAGGAGAATGTTTGAAAGTGAATTAATTAAATATTAATTTAATTAACTGATGGCTAGTGGATTTTTAATCAAATAAATAGGGAATATTCATTTAATCTAATTGGACAGATTTATGTGACTACAAAAGGAATTCCCTGATAAGATAGCTAACATTGCAAATTCTTTTGATGGATTGACCTCACTAACAACATCTATTGATGGTCAAATTTTGTCTTTAGAGAACCAATTTTTTTCTTTAGAAAAGGAGAGAGAAAAGATCATTCAGAGAGTAAGGAGTCTTAGAGGATTGGTGAGTCCACGATTGGATTCACTCGATGTATATAAGAGAGAATATATGGATATGATTGCTAAGCCCACATCAATAGAAGTCTCAAAGAAGGAAAAACTTGCACACTTACTGAGTGGACTAGTATCCATATTTGATACTTTCAAATCCGGATGGGATACATATTTACACTTGCTGGACAAGGCTTACCAGGAAATTTTTGAAATTGGTTAAGTTCCGGTAAATTCTTTTGCACAGATTCTTTCAATTCTTTCACCGATCTTTGGCATTGATGCCAAAAGGGGAGTGTATATATGTGAAAAATATCAGAGAAATATTGGATAAAATAATATGGGAAGGATATCAGATAGAGTGTATTACTAAAGGGGAGCATGTGTCATATTTTAGTTGAACTGACAGGGAATCCATTTTTCACATAGTGTTGCCATCAATACCAAAGGGGGCGATTGTTGGCAATTGACACTCATTGGATTTATATGTTGTCATTGATGGCAACAAGATTCTATATGGCAACAAGATTCCATAGAAGTCATACACCAGCATTTGGAGTCATTCACCATCAGACACCGAGATTGGAGAAATCAAGGCAGACACCGACACCGACATCTAGCACTTCAGTGAAGCCGACATCAAGCTTGGACCTGAAGGAAGTTTTATTTGTAAAATCATTTTGTAAAAATTGTATAAGGCCGACATTGTATATCTTTTGTAATGCATTGGAAGTCGACATAAGGCATATTGTTTGTGAAGGGTATATAGGTCAGTTTGTTAGGTCATTATGATATATGAAAAATAGATGCAGGAAATAAGAATAGGACTATGGGTATATGTGAAGGATATGTATGTAGGTAATTTATATGCAAATGTTATATCATGCAATGATCTGTAGATGTTTTGTAAGACACTCTTGGAAGGAAGGAGATACTAGTAGAAGGTTCAGGGTTTATGAACCGATACAGAACAAAGCTTTAACCGGAACTCTTTTTGGCATTGCAGATGCATTTTGTGAGTTCACCAATACTATTTTATTTCAGAAGAATCTTGTAGATAGTGAGACTCTTTTGTGTTGAGCAGTGTGCTCTAGGTAGTATGCCTTCCTGCATGTGTAGGCCCCATGTTATGTAATATCTTTCATATGGCCAGTGAATTGATATTGTGGGTCACAAATTCCACCATGGTTTTTCCTCTTTGATGTTTTCCATGTACAAATTTTGTATGTTATGGTGTTCATTTATGTGGATGGTTTGTTTGGTTCATGTTATATGTTTCTTCATTTACCGGTTTATATGTGTATGTTGTAAAAGGTTAAAATCTTGTGTTACTCGTAGAACACCGATTCACACCCCCCCCCCTCTTAGTGTTCTTGGGTTCAATACTATTCCAACACTTTTCCCCCAAATTCAGATATACCAAAGTATGACAAATATGATGGTAAAAGTGATCCTCGTGATCATGTTCGGAAATTTTGTACCATGAGCCTAGAGTTTTCTCACGATGACACTTAATGAGATTATTCCCAAGAAGTTTGGGAGGGAAAACAATGGAGTGGTTGTCTAAACTTACACCTCCCATCAGATCATTTGACGAGTTGGTAAACAAATTCATAACACAATACTCCTATAACATTCAACACGCAATCACCATGTTGGATGTGTGTAACACAAAACAAAAGAGCAATGAAACATTCATGGTGTTTCTTCAACGATGGAGATGCATGGTTTGAAGATATCCTCGAGACGTGTCTGAGAAGGAAAAGATGGAAATCTTCATCGATAATCTAAATAGTGAGATGAGTTATCAACTCAAACTCCAATGCATACCATCTTTTTCCAAATTGATAGAAAATGGAATCCAAGCAGAGGAAGCGTGCATCAAGAAAGGAACATTGAAGTTCTTTAAAGAAGGTGTTAATTCGTCAAGCACTAACACCTTTAACAATCAAAATAATAAAAATACTTTAGACAAATCCATATTTTGGACAAGGAACAAAAACATTGTTGATGGTGGGGTATTTGATGCCAACAATGTGAAGTCTAAACATCTAGTGTTGGCTTTATCAGGTAACCCATCATCCAATAATGATAAAAAAAAAAGTGTTAATCAAGGCATTAACACTTATCTGTGAAATACCAATCAAGGAAATTCAACATCAAACACCAACAAAAATCATCAAGGCAACAAAACTAACCAAGGCAACAACACTAACCAAGGCAAAAACATTAACAAAGGGAACAACACAAACCAGAGAGGCAACACCAATACTTTCCAATATCAACGCATCTACACATCATTAGGAAAAACCTTAGAATCAACGTTTCGAGAACTCTTGGCGAATAAGATCATCACATTGCTAGCCACGAATAACTTTGAACCCTAGGTCAAACCACCTTGGTGGAATGACTCACATTATTGTGATTTTCATCGAAACAAAGGACATAACACAAATGATTGCATGAGGTTAAAGAACATAGTTCAGGACATGATCGATAGGGGCAATTTAATAGTTGATGGTCACAAAATGAATGGTGACCATGAAGCCTTCCAAAATCCTCTTCCAAATTCTGACAAGGGAGGAGCTTCAACATCAAAAAATACCAAAGGAGCTTGTATTAAACACCTATACGAGAACACCATCAATCACACATCGGCATATGGAAATCAAGTAAATGTCATAAAAATCAAGGACAAACAAGAACATGTATCGATAATTTGACAACCAGAGCGCAAAAATGCATCTTGAAAGGGAACACATCAACATCCATAACTCTCCCCAAGACTCAATATAATTTAGTTGATCAATTACAAAGAACTCTAGCTCAGATATTCATACCTGAGTTACCCAAACTCTCGCCAAGACACAAAGATAACTTGGAACAAGCACTTATTAAAACAAACATTCCAAATTATCTAGACATTGATCAATTCCATGCCATGGTGGCTCATATGATAGGGCCGCATAACATATCCTTTTTTGAACATGATTATGTATCCTTGAATCATTCGCATAGCACCCCGCTCTATATCAAAGTCTTAGTCTATAAACATCGAGTAAAAAGAGTGTTAATAGGTGGAGGAGTTGGTCTCAATATCAATACTCTAAAGCTTATCCGTGCATTGGGCTTCTCTAAGTAGTCCATTGATCCGACAAAGAAGATCACCATCAAAGCCTATGATGATGAAGAAAGGTCATCCGAAGGACCAGTAATATTGCCTTTTCAGGTAGTCTTGGTATAAAAAGACACCACGTGCCAAGTCTTGGACATGGAATTGACATACAATATACTATTGGTTAATCCATGGATCTATGAAATGCAAGTGGTGCCTTCCACATACCATCAATGTATAAGTTCTCGTACAATGGACAAGAAATTTCCATATCAGTAGATAATAACCCTTTTCAATATTGCAATGCTATGGGGGCAGCTCAAGATAGCTTGGTTCCACACAATATGGAGGCCCAACCTTCCTCAGCATCCAATCATCATCAAAAAGAACTCAAGTCTCTATCCATAGACTTTTAAGCAAAAAATGAAAATCAAGGACCAAGGCATGGGGGAATACTCTTTTTAATCCCTATATCTATCAAAATTGCCAACGTCACCAAAATCTTATGGACAACCTTCTGCATCAACACATTAGGTAACACAACCCATCACCAAGTTTGATGGTCAAATTATCTAGCTGGGCACACTGGCCGATGAATCGGAAGAGAAAGACATCCTTAGTTGGCTATACAAGGATGAAGAAGAAGTCAGATCTACCAACATAGAAGTAGTCGTACCAACAAAACAGTATGGAAACGGGTTCCGAATCATGCAACGGATGGGATACAACAACAAAGGACCTATTGGCAAGTGCCAAGAAGGAATTATAGAACCCTTACAACCTCCTTCACAATTTGCAAGAGACAAAACAAGACTTGGGTATGGGCAACATGTGCCGCCTATGCAGAAACAAAATCACCAGCAAAAACCTCAGTGGAGAGCAAAGAAAAAATATAATGAAGACTCATGGCAAGATGCACTACACCAAGTAGTAGAAATGACAAGGAAAGAGCAAGAACATCAAGAAAATGAGAAACGACAAGAAGAACTGGCCATTCAAAGGGAGGAAGCCTCTTATAAGAAAGTGCATCATATACAAGAACCTAATCAAACCGAGGTGGAGCCACCACCCAAAGAAATTACTACTCAACGAAGAGAAATAGTGTATGAAAAAATGCAAAGAGTACAAGCAAGCTCTGATTCTGAATCACAAAAAGCTACAAAACTAGTGTCAATCGTTAGAGATCTTTTCTCACCATACAACATACCTGTCAAAAGCAGCGAGATAATCTGGGACAGTAATTCTGAAACCGATTCTAATGAATATGATTGTGGTAGTTGTTCAGATGTTACTGAGGACATTGAGGTAGATACCATCCATGCATACCCATCCCTTTCTCGGGAGGGACAAGGCTCAGAATTTTGACCGCTTGAATTTGGACCATGACATATATACGAGGCTAGTGAGAATGAGCAGCGACAATACGAACAAGGCAACATCGAAGATAATACCATTGAAGACCTTGACAATATCATAGACCTAACCAATATCCCAAACAACTATAATGATGACTCTATCATGACACTTACCACAACTGATCTTAACCCACCAAATGATTCCTTACCGCTCATATATCCTGATCTCATAGACTGGTAAGAATCTAAACATCATGATATACCAATATTCCTAGACGATGAATTTATTGTCCAATAACTATGTTCAGTCAACCCAGAAACATGCTCTACCAGTGAACAAAATAATGATATCTGCAATCAGGGGAGTGCCAAGTTTCTTAGTCACAAAAATAAAATAAACAAAAGATCTAATAGTGAAAACCAGTCAATGGTAGTATTAGATCACAAAAAAGACAAAATAAAGGACGCATTTGCAGGTGAAAACCTTTTTGAGGCACCTAAAGATGGGAGACTTGACACTCTTCCTAAAAATTATCAAGAAAGGTCACCAATATTGATTGAGCCAACTCAATCAATAAACATCGGTACTGAAGAAATGGCCAAAACCATACATCTAGTAAAATCACTCACAGAAGAGGAACATCCAGATTTTATCAAATTCTTCAAGGAAAAGCAAATCAATTTTGCTTGGTCTTATGCTGACATGCCCGGAATAGATCCGAACCTAATCATGCATCACTTATCCATTGCTCTAGGAGCTAAGCCAGTCAAGAAAAAATTAAGATGAATCCACATGTGGAATTATTGGTCAAAGTAGAACTAAAGAAGTTATTAGATGTCGGATTCATCTGACCTGTAGACTATGCTGAATGGATTTCAAACATTGTACTAGTTTCAAAACCTGACAAAAGCATCAAAATATGCAAAGATTTAGAGATGTCAACAAGGCATGTCCAAAGGATGACTTTACTTTACCAAGCATTGACATAATTGTGGATCTAACAACCGGCCACACAATGTTATCATTAATAGATGGTTTCTCTAGCTATAATCAAATCAGGATAGCCCTAGAGGATCAAGATAAAACTACATTCACCTGTCCATGGGGAACATATTGTTGGAACGTCATGCCTTTCGGCTTGAAAAATGCTGGGGCAACTTATCAAAGAGCCATGACAACAATATTCCACGATATGATGCATACCTTCATGGAGGACTATGTGGATAATTTGCTAGCTAAATCATTCACCCGAGTAGAACATCTGAGTATACTAGATAAAGTCTTTCAAAGATTGGAGCAATGCAATGTCAAACTAAACCCTAAGAAGTGTGTCTTCGAGGTCACATTAGGCAAATTGTTAGGCTACATTGTGTCAGAAAAGGGCATTGAATTAGATCCAACAAAGGTATAGGCTATCATGGAAATGCCACCTCCCAAGAACATTATCCAACTCAGATCTCTGTAGGGATGGGCGCAATCCATCAGGCGATTTATAGCTCAGCTAGCAGATAAATGTCTCCCATTCAATCATCTACTTCATAAAAATATACCTTTCAGATGGGAAGACAAGTGTGCAGAATCATTTCACCAGCTCAAACAATATCTGATGAATCCACCAGTTTTGGTACCACCGATAACAGGCAAGACACTCATTCTCTATATATCAACAACAAAAGTATCATTGGGGGCACTACTAGCGCAAGAAGATCCGGAAGGAAAAGAACAAGCTATTTATTACATCAATAGAACTTTGAACGGATGTGAGCTTAATTATACATTCATTGAGAAGGCTTTCTTACCAGTAGTGTTCGCCTCTCAAAAGTTCCACCATTATATGCTAGCCCACATAATCAAGCTGGTAGCAAAAATCAATCCTGTCAAGTATTTACTCAGCAAGGCAGCTCTTATAGAACGATTAGCTAAGTGGGTCATGGTTCTTAGCGAGTTTGATATCCAGTACATAGAATGTCAAGATATCAAAGGACAGTAATTGTAGATCAATTGGCAGAAGCACCACTACTAGACCAACAACCACTGCAGGTGGAATTTTTAGACATGGATGTACTCACTATCACACCTAAGCAATGGACCCTGTACTTTGATGGATCCTATACACAACATGGATCGGGTGTTGGCATCCTTTTCATCTCTCTTGAGGGTCACACAATTCCAAGATCTTATAGACTAATGTTTACATGCACTAACAACATTGCTGAATATGAAGCTCTAGTAATAGGAATCAAAATAGCTTTGGAATGGAGAATCACATAATTGAGAGTCTATGGGGATTCTCAATTAATTATCGATCAGATCAACGATGCATATCAGACAAAGGATGATAATCTAATGCCTTACAAGAGAATGGTCGATGATTTCAAACAGTACTTTGTGCACATCACCTTTGAGAAAATCCCAAGATTGGACAACAGAGTTGTCGATGCAATGGCCACTATCGCTTCACTGCTGCAAATTCCAAATAAGTAGAGTCGTTACAAGTTCCTGGTAGAGCAATTATTTTCTCTAGCCTATGACAATTTTGCATCCCAAGTCATATATGCCCTAACCGGTTCGGACTCACCTCTATATGGGACAATCTATGATTATCTCATTGCAATGCCCTCACAAATATCCTAGAGAAATTAAAACTACTAACACAATAATGGATATTAATTTATTTTTATAAACATCTATTAACAAATAATGTGTCATGTAACATCTCCATCTAATTAGATTTCAATAACCAATAACAATTATGAACACACATTATTACATTAATTATGTAAGCGGAAATAACATAACATCATTAATCTCTCTCTACGGTACTTCAACGCCATTACTTATTTTACCACCATGATGACATCCTACTCACATGATAAATATATTCGATCTTATTTTAATGCATCGTATTCATTTCCTCACCATGAAATATACAACCTACCAAATTATCTATCCATCATGATAAACTAAATTTCCTTATTTCTTTACTTAATCATGAGTAAGCAAAACATCACACTATTACTTCAATCATAAAGTTCATTTACTAATTTACAAACATATAACTATATAAATCCATTACTTCTAATATAAGTACATGTCATACATCATATAAAAGTCACTTACTATCTATCTAGCATGATTTACCTATTAGTAACATGATCTATTCACATTTATAATTCCTTCATTACATCCTAGCTTACACATAGCACCAAAAGTAAATCCATGATTCCATTAGCAATAGTTTCCTTTTTCTAATTCAACTACACATACAACCACTTTCCTAACATGATCATTTCATTTGATAATAAACCCTAATGCATAACACAAGAATCCTAATATTTTCCTTCCATTAGCTTTTTCATTCTCTGCATACTTTTCTTAATTTCCAAGCCTACACTTTGAGACATCATTATCTAAACCTTATACATATTACCTAACATCCTCAATATTGATATTTAAGATTATTCCTTTTCTCAGGGTTCTTTCACATATTAAATCACAATCTAAAGAATAACCATAATTTCCTTTCTAACCAATACAAAAATATCATATTACAAATCACATCTATTTCAATTGCAACACCATTGCCAAATTTAGGTACATGAAATCATTCTCTTCATTTAACAAGAACATCTCATTTCCACATCTACAAATCATAAAATATCCTAACTACCATTCATGAAGTACTTACAAATACATTTACATAACAATACTTCAAGAACATAGCTCTTCTTTTACATGATTCCATCCACCACATACAATATACTACATACATGCATTTCATCATTTTCATTACATAAATCTTCTACAAGGTACATCTATATTTCATGAAGAAGGATAAACCACATCCACACACGAAAAATCCAAGAGAACATCTCAATGGGTAAAAAACACCAACCACCCCCCATGCTAGGAGATGACAAAAGGTCCCAACACACACTCTAAACCTAAGTTGGCACCTATAACCAAAGAGACTAACCACACATGGGCCAATCACATCATACAAGACTAAACTTTCAAAGGCACACAAATTCAACAAGGCATAAATGCAAACTCAAAAGAGGTAATAATAAACCACAAAGGGACACATGTAGGAGTGTAGTGTCATCACATGACATCCTGTAACATAACAAATGTAATATATATAACAACATAAGGCACTAGCCTTATGGGCATTTGGAGACATCTCAACCTATGAGAGAACGGGGGAGATTGACTTGCCATAGCAATGGCCTTCTCATACTTATCCTAAAACATCCTCCCTAGGATCAAGTCATGAGGCTCACATCACTTATTATCTTTATTAATGAATCTAACTACCAAACACATTAATTATTAGGTTATCACTTAATTAAAAAACATGATAAACTTCCAATGTGCCCTGGCGGTCTAGACTTCATGCATCCTTACTAGAAACCTTATGAAACCCATACATCTTTACTATAAATCTTATGCAATTCATACATCCTTACTAGGAACCTCATGCAAGTCTATCTCTCATGACCCTAGTCTTCACGTGGAAGCCCACTCCCGCCTAACATGGCCCAAAAAACAAATGCAATAAGAGGCTCATAATATCAATTAAATCTGAAATCATAATCATCATACACCCATTCATATACATGGTCGTCCAAAGGTCACAAAACCAATTAAACAACAAGAGCCTCATAGCATAAAATGAATCAATAAGATAATAAATTTCTACAGCAAGGCACATCTACTTGCTGGATTGAGCACAATAAATAACTTTGTCTATCATGGCTTCTCAACATGGTAGAGGCATAACTCCGTCATAAAGATCATATGAAAGCGAAACCATAAAAGATTCATCAAATCCATCAATTGTATAATCTAGAAAATCATTAATAAACATCTGAAAAGCCTCTAGTACAAACAAATGACTGAGAGAAATAGATTAAAATAAGTAAAATACTAAAAAACTCCAAATACACAGTCATAGTGTTTTAGTCATAACTTAAAATCCCAGATAGCAAATTTTACGATTGTTATACAGAATTTAGACGACTTCAAGGCAAAAAAACCCAATAAATTTAGTGGAAACTCAGTTGATATTTTTGGAGAAATGATAGAAATAAAGTCGCAGATCTATACCTAAGAACAATAGATACAACACAAACATAAAATATAGGTTGCGACACAAAATCAAAATGAATAAATTAAAATACATAATCTATAGTTTGACTATAATCATTTTCCCCATTTAAAACTCAGAAACAACAATTTCTACAGACATGGAGAATACATATAAATAAAATAATATCTACAAAAGACAAGGGCTCCAACTTGGAATTAGAAGTTATGGAAGAAATTTGACGAAGAGCTCCAAATCTAATTCCAAACACAAGATCCAGCGAAAAAAAAACAAGCCGCCACAATCCAAATGTTGTAGAAAAAAAATCTCCAAGAACGGTAAAAAAAAACCCCGACAATAAGCCTAGACTACCCAATAAAAAGAAATCCAAAGCAAAACCCTAGCCAATGAAAATAAATCAAAATATGATATTTTCTACCAATCCCATGTTAGGTTGCTTTTATATTTTCCATTTCAAATTCAACCAATGAGAATGGAGGGTAGGTAGTGTATATGGTGAAAATGGATAACAATAATAACGATATTGAAAGGCTAAATGAATTCAACCACAAAACCCTAGCCTAACAACAACAAAGATCCACCATAACATATGAAGATTACCTAAGACAATGCAAATCAAATGAAATCACAAAGATTATACCATCACATGTCCAATAGGGTTTGGATCTCCATTCTTCCTATCTCCATTGATCTTGCTTGATATATTTGCTCTCAGATTTTATGTGCACAAGAGCTCAACAAAGAACAGAATGTGGTTGCAAGTAGGATCGCCTATGTTCAAAAGCGTAGTGTAGTCAAGTAGTCAACGGGGGGGTTTGATAATGAAGGAAGCATCTCCCTATATAGAAGACACTATATGAAATGGAGGGATAAGATTGAGAGGTGTAAAAGGAGGTCGGCTATGATTAGAGGGTAGGTAAAAGAAATAATAAAATAATGAAAGGGGTGGGTAGTGTATGAATTAAGAGATGAATGATATGTGTCATGGGTAGAAAAGGTTAATGAATTAATTAAATAAATAAAGATTTATTTAATTAATAGAAGAAGTGGGATAATTAAATAAATAAGATATTTATTTAATTTAGAAAAAAGAAAATTTAAATAAATAAATGTATTTATCTAAATGAGAAATAAGGCTAGAAGAGGATAAATGAATTAATTAAATAAATAAGGATTTATTTAATTAATAGATGAATTAGGCTAAAGTAATTAAATAAATAAAGATATTTATTTAATTAGATTGGACAATTTTAGGTGTCTACATTTTGTCCCTCTTTGAGACAATGCAGTTTGTCGCGTTGTTTCAAAGAAGATAATATGAATTGATACAAAGTTGCCCCAAGATGGGAATGATATGCCCCCTCAAGAGATTGGATGAAAAAATGTTTGAAAAGATTGTAGACAATCTCTCGATAAGAAAGACGGGATAGAATGGACTGACCGGATAAAGTGACAGAGTCACGGGATAATGAACACCGACTCAGGAAACGAGGGCTAGGGCAGTCTATAAGATAGACCATGAGGGAAATAAATCCTCATTGTCATCTACACCTCCAAGAGATTAGAGTGCAGAGAGAGAAAAGAGCAGAAGCAGTCAGCAGCGATGGCTTTGGTTCACAGATTTGACCGCGTTCGCCGATTCCAGAGGCCAGCAGAGGCAGGAGAGTCAATAAGTACCACAAAACCTCATTGTACTTTGATGTATTTATTGTTGTCATTAATGCATGCTAGGTAATGTAATAAATGTGCGTTTATGTCAGGAAAACGCGTTTGTGACCAGAAATGTGAATTTGTGTCTTCTAGGTCAAATCGGCAGTCTGTGATGAACATACGCTGTCGATTGGATAAGCTATTGAGAGGATACACTCAAGCAGGTCCTCTAGGAAAAACTAGGATAGCAAATAGGGCTAGGATTGACAATTATGTGATAGAATATACGTTGCCAATTAGGAAACTACTCAAGAGGATTCACTCAAGCATAGGCCCTAGGATAAGATAGATCAAGGCACTTTGTGATGAACAATGAGTACCAAGATATAGTACTTTGTGATGAACAGGGAGTACTAAAATATGAGCAGCACTTTGTGATGAACAATGAGTGCAAATGTGAGCAGCACTTTGTGATGAATAGGGAGTGCCAAACACGTAGTACTTTGTGATGAATAGGGAGTACCACTAGGATAGAAGCAACACTTTATGATGAATAGTGAGTGTCACTAGGACTAAGATGATTGATTTGTGTGACTACAGAAGTATTTGCCTATGCTGGAGTCACGGGAGAGATTCCCATCGACTCAGAGGTTGTGACCTGAGTTGACAGTCGAGGATCGAGCTGCAATTGAGGCTATGGGATTGAGACATATTCTATATGTGCCTGAGTTTTGGGTGAACATGGGATTGCTGACTGCACTGGCGGAGAGGTGGCACTCTGTGACTTGCACTTTTCATTTGCCGATGGGGGAGATGGCAGTCACCCTGGAGGATGTATACAGGATTCTACGGATACCGAACGATGGGGAGTTGATTCCGTACGATCAAGATGGAGATAGGTAGGCCCTGAGATGAGTGTTTTAGGATCTAGGACTAGAGATGAGGGCTGGACACGTGGCATGGGACATGATGACATAGACATGATTAGCACTACTAGTAATATTGGTAGGAGAGATCAGTGGGTTCATCTGTCTGGATAGGGTGACACGAGGATTGGCTACGGGATCAGGGAGGAGGAGGAGAGGAGGGGGATGAGACAACTAGGCTCAGGAGACAGAGGGGACAGGAGAGATGATCATGGGGTGGGTCCTTCCAGGGCTCAGACTCTGTTGAGGCTAGGTGGGTCCAAGGGAGGGAGTTCATCGTAGCCGTAGAGGGCTCCCTATGTATCAATTTTGTACCATTTTGTATGATGATGTAAACACCTTCAGGTGATTGTAGCCATATGATTTTGACATCATTGTATCATGACACTTATGATTATATATGAGATGATTCATCTTTGCGGCAGCTATATGCATGCGTACCTATGTGATGTATGTTTCTATGTGATGCTTATGATATGGATGCAAATATGTATATGATGCAATGCAATATATTTTTTTGTTCTTTTATGTTTTATATGTGTATGCATGATGCAAATGTGAATGTATGTAATGCAGATGAATATGATAATGCAAATGTAAATTGTGCTAACAACTGTTGTGTGCAGGATGTGATGCAGTTGTGATATCTATATGTATGTATGAAATGCTTATATGTGGTAATGCAGGTGCAACTACATGAAATGCAAATGTTTTTGGTGTGTCATTATACTCACTCATGTGATAGCAGGCTACGTGGACTCGAGAAGGACGATGGAAGTCAATCAAGAAAGGGGGATGAAAGATAGAAGATATGAAAGTGAAAGAGCTTCTTGTGCTTTATCATCATTGAGCTTTATTATGGTAAAATAGGTTATGACAATCAAGGCACATGTTTGACCCAGAAAGTCATTGTACCCATTTGCATGGAAATAAGACAGTTGCAAACAAGGAATGCCCCAGTTCACACTAGACTCTCAGTGTCCTCATATCCATGGACAAGTCATAGCATTAGTAAAAAACAATCCACAGACAACAAATACAAATAGGTGACGATACGCCATCCTCGCCTTTCTAGTCAAAGACATCCTGGAGATAGAATCTCTAGTCAGAGACATCCTGGAAAAGCTAAAAGACATGTCACCAAAAGATAAAATCAAAAGAAAACCAAGACTCGACACCAACATCCACTGTAGTCCTCAAATTTAGTGTCTCTTGTCACTTGTATAAGTCTTATTTGATTGTGGTCACAATGTTTACTTTCACAGAAAGGATAGATAGCACTGAACCATATGTTGTCTGAGTCTGTTGAAAGATTTGATTTGTTGAAGCCCATTGTTGCTACTGTGTCTCATCTGAAATTGACTGAATCCATGAAACTGATACTTTATTGCGGAGAAGATGAAACTTTATTGCGGATCTATGATGCAAATGTTACTTTATTGCGGATTGTGCGCGGATAGACTGAAGGAAGCTGGAAGAAACTGTACTCCTCGAAACATGTGATGTTCTCAGTTCCACACCCATCACTAGACGTAGGATTTTCCTTAGCCACAGATACAATCTGATTTATTATGGATGGAAAGGGAGGTGAAAAGGGAGGTTTATTATGAATGGCTAACCAATCTTGGGTAGATCAATAACAAGCCATGATGGGAATGGGTAAGTTTATTATGAACGAATAGGTTGTGAGTGTGTGCAAAGTGAAAGGATGAAAGTGAATCCTAAAGGAGGGAGGAGCAATGTTTCTGCACATGGCGCTGGTGACCCAGTTTTCACCATGGTACTTGCCCAGGGTGCCACCGAAGTGGTTTTCACCGTTGGACGAAATTGTTTCTCTTTACTTTTTTCGATTTTTCAATGTTTTTTTTTTTTTTTCTTTTTTTCTTTTTTTTTTTTGTGTCACAAGGCGCCTATTTGTCAGGTTTTCACCAAGTAACGATTTTTTTGTTTTATAATTTTTTTTGTATTTTTTGTATTTTTGAATTTTTTTGTATTTTTTGAATTAGGATACTCTGAAGAGCTATGTGTAAAACCTGCAAACGTGCATGTTGTTGATAGGATCCTCCAAAGGTTCACCTTCTGTGGTTGAGAGCTGATATGCACCAGATCCATATGCTACTGTGATGATGTAAGGACCAAGCCAATTTGGTTCAAACTTGCCCTTCTTCTCTCTATCTTGCTGATTTTTGGGATTTTCTCTGAGAACTAAGTCCCCTACCTCAAATGTGCGAGGCTTTACCTTATTATTGTAATTGCATTGTTCCTTGACTGAATGATGTGTAGCTCGAGCGACTGTCTTCCTTGATAAAGGAACTGAATTAGAATTACTAGCGTGTGGACTACACAGGCCCGTATGCGTGTCACCTGAAGAAGTTTGGGCATCCCTGATAATAAAGTCCTTCAAGGAAGCTCCATTAAAGGTCCATGATGTATTGCCAGAAGGTAAAGGATGTGTGGAACAAGTGGATGATCGATGAAGGCTTATGATTACAAAAAGAAGTGAAAGTAGGATAGCATAATGGAGACTTAGGATCAACAAGTGTGCTTTTTGACTTGAAATTTTAGAACTTTTGCCCCCAGTTATTTTGATATTAGGGGAGATCATCTCTTTCTCTTTTTGCTTCATAGGATTTTTATCCTTGACTTTGATTTTTGTGGAGTCCAGTAGCTTTTGATTTTGATTTGGACTAAAGGACTTTTCTTTATTATTGACTTTTAGATTTTTCTTTTCAAATCTTGATTTTTGATCCCCAATGAGTAAGGGCTTTTGTAATTCTTGTTGATCCAAGTCTGGGAGTGGAGTGGAAATGGAAGGAGTGAATGACATGGTAAAGCTATGTGATTTCTCAAGAGGGTTGGCAATATGCTCAATAGATTCTTTGTTGGAACCACTCTTAGGACTATTGATATCAAGAGGTTCTTGCACCACTAGAGGAGATTTGCATTCAGACTTAGTAGCCACACCACTAGGTGGTTCACACCCAATTCCTTGCAAATTGTTTATAGGTTGTTCTTGTCGACTGAATGTCTTTGGAGATAGTGGGAGTTGGTCAACATGGAAGATATACTCACCACATCCCATGTCTTTAAACTTGAACTTTTCTTTGATCTTTGTTTGTTTGGATGTAGAATCTTTCAAGGATTCTAGATCCACATATGCTGAAGATGGAACAACTTCTTGATTGATTGGGATTGTTATTTCTGATCTAGATCACAAATTGTTGCAATATATGAATGGATTTGGGTCAGCTTTGACGGTCACTTCAACTCCATTATGTGGAAACTTGATACATCGATGATATGTAGATGGGACTGCGCTCATTTCATGAATCCATGGGCATCCCAACAATATGTTGTATGTGAGCTCTAGGTCTAGGACTTGACAAACCACATCTTTTGTAACTGGCCCAACTCTGAGAGGTAAGGTGACGTGCCTTTAGATGAATTCTCTTCGTCATCATATGCCTTGATGGTAATTTTGTTTGTAGAATTCATAGCTTTTTCAGAATATCCCAATTGTTTAATAGTGCTCAATGTGCAAATGTTTAGACCAGCTCCTCCATCTATCAGGACTCATTTTATTCTATGTTTGTGTATGAAGGCTTCAATGTGTAATGGTGCATTATGTGGCTAACTTACAGAGGCATCATCAGCTTCTGTGAATGTAAGGGAGTGTGGAATGGAAAGGTATCCCACCATGCCTTGAAACTGGTCCACGTTCAGATCAGTAGGAACAACAGTTTCTCTCAAGATTTTGTCAAGAATGGATTTATTAGCGGGGGATATGCGCAAGAGTTCAAGTATGGAGATGAGTGTGGGTGTCTTCCCTAACTGTTCTACAAGGTCATACTCAGGTTTGGTTGATGAGGAAGCGGTGTTTTTAGCTGGAGCACCTTGCAAAGTGAATTTACCTCGGCAGGTTGTAACATGACATTCAGAGGTAGGTTCGGAAGAAGATCCAACGCCTTTCAGAACGATCTTGGGTCTCTAGGTAGAATTCTCAGGGGTTTTGTCCTTGATGATAATGGTAGAGACATAATTGTCCATCGAGATGTGATTGATGGTTGAATCATAGTTATAAGATGCTCTGGTATAGTTGGTTTGGTCATCTGTGGCTGCAGCTTTTCCCTTGTCATGCTTTGGGAATGGTTCCTTAAACATTTCATGTTCTTGATTGGATGAGTGTCCTTCAATCTCAATGTCACCTCTATCAATGAGATCTTGTATGATGTTCTTCAGTCGATGACAATTTCTTGTCTTATGACCCTTGCTCTTATGAAATTCACAATATTCATCATCATTCCACCAATTTGGTTTAACCTTTGGTTCATATGGAGGAAAATCTGGAATAGTGATTACCTTGTTTGCCACTATCTTTTTGAAAACTGACTCAAGTGGTTCTCCCAATGGAGTGTACTTCCTTCGTGATTTATAAGTTGTTTGAGTATTCACCTGATTTGATCTGGAAAAAATGAATTTGGGTCGCACTGTATTGGCATCAACAACACCATCATTGATTGTGTTCTTGTTTTTATTCCAAAATCTTGGCTTGTCTTTTCCTTTAAAGTCGTCTTTGTTTTCCTTGAATATCTTAATGACTTCTTGTTCAATTAGGACCTTCTCTGTTGCTAAGCCTTTTTCAATGACGTCCTTGAAGGTGGACAAACAAGCTTTCCTTAAGTCATAACCAATCTCTTTGTTAACATTTTGGGTGAACATTTCTACCATTTATTTTTCTAGAATTTCACAAAAGCATTTGCTGGCTAGATTCCTCCATCTTTGTAAAAATGATGCAAAAGACTCTCCCTCTTTTTGCTTGGTGTTGCAAAAAGTAGTGACTGATATGTTTGTCTCTATATTGTAGGAGAAATGTTGAATAAATGCCTCTGCTAAGTCACCCCATGACTTAATTCCAGGTGGAAGTTGGGAGAACCATTCCATAGCTTGATCGCCTAGGCTCTGTGGGAATAATCTCATCAAATATGTCTCTTCTGCTGCTATCTCAATGCAAGCTGTGAAAAACTATCTTATGTGTGCCTTAGGATCCCCTTTTCCTCTATACTTATCAAATTTAGGCATCACAAAGTGTGTAGGAAAAGGAGGCATTGGAATGCTCTTGTCAAATGGATAAGGACATATGTCTCTCATTGTGTATGCTGGCTTCGGTGTATTTATGTCCTCCATTTTCTTTTGTAAGTCCCTGATTTGTTTATCCAAATTGCTCTTAGGTGGAGATCGACTTCTTGGACCATACCCCATGCTTGAGGCACCAATTGGAGGAGAAGCATGTTGCATATATGGATGATATTGATCATACACATGTTCATATGGAGGAGGTCTATAGTGATGCTACATATATGGACCACTTGGTTTAGATTCATGTTGAGGAACGAAATATCTATTTTGTCCATGTATACCATACTCTACAGGCATGTCATGTTCTAATGTGTTGCCCCCAAATTTGACAAGGGGTTTCCTTGTGTCCAAATTTTGAGCATTCCTTTGAATATCCAATTGCTTTGGTGGTTGATCCTTAGCATTGATATGTGATTGAGCATATTTCTCTGCATAAGACTTCCATAATGGTCTGTGAAGGTGAGTATCATATGCTTGACCATGTGTATGTGGGACCTCTGGTTTTTGAAAGAAAGATGATGGTGATTCAGGCACAAGATGTGGTCTTCTATTTCCTCCACTATTAGGCCTCCTTTGATACATGTTGGAGTGAGGTTGTTGCAAAGGTCGATTTTCCATAATTTGAGACATGTCAAAATCATGAGGTATCTTGGCTCCACTTTGTGCCATCATTTGTAAGAAGTATTGTCTATCCCTCCTCATTATTTCCTCAACCAATCGATTGAAACGGGGATCCATAATGGATTCTTCCACATCTGCTGAATGTACTGAAAAGTTGTCCATATCATCATTGTGTGTATCATTGTTGTTTGTAGTGTCCATGTTCTCAACATTTGGAATGTTTCTATAGGCATCTATGTCAGGTAATGTAGTATGATCAGAATTGAAAAAGATATCATTGTCATACTCATAAGAACTCATGTTTACGAACTCTTCAGCCTCTTTAGTTTCTCTCCTAGATTTTTGAAGACGGGTTTCAACCATGAACTAGGTATTGACCGAGATGTGTGAGACTAGATGAAAATGGAAAAAGTATGGAAGACCAAGAGTTGGATGGAATGTAAATGAATCTGAGGTGTACTTGCAATGTCCAAAGTGTAAGACCAAGTATGTATGTAGTAGAGTAGGTGTGACTTCCAAAGAGAGGATAGTTTCTCTTGATGAGGTAAGTTGACCTTGACTCTAAGTAAGACCAAATGAGACCCAAAGGTGATAGACCTTGATGAGGGACCACTTAGCAAAATGTTGTTGTATGTAGTGTGTTGACAAAGTATGATGAGGACAAGCAAGTCACCTTTTGACTCAAGTTTAGACAAATGTAAATTTAATGCAAGATGTAAAGCAATGATGGACTTTGTGAGACCCAAAGATAAGTTGAATGCTAGATGAAAAACTGGAGAAACAACCTAGGAAGCTCAAGAATTCCGAAACTGATTGCTCTTGTTTGCTGGACTGTAAAATTTTTCCAATTTGTGAAGTTGTTGGTTGTGACCAAATCTGAATGTTTGACTGTTTTTCATGACAAGAGGACACAATGTTGATGATGACTCAATGTTTGCAAGTGTTTAGACTCAAAATGACTCCAAGAAAAGTGTGTTGTTTGATGTAAAAATGTTTTGCATACACTTGAAGACACAATGTTTTGTTGTTTGGTCTTGAATGTTTTGAATGTGTAAAACAAGTCAAGCACAATTCTTATGGCTGGCCAAGACAATAGTTGTTGATCCCACATGAGGTTTTACCCCCTAGGCTACACTATTTAGAGAGGATACTTAGATGCTTGACCTCACTGGCTCCAACCTCGGCACTCACTTCTCGGGTCAGCCAAGCATTAGTCCCCATGAAAACTCCACATGGCAAACTTTGTATCTCTACTAAGAACCGTATGTGTGTGGGCCGCTACCAGAGGTCTGACCTCCTGCCTCAACAACTAGAAGGATTTTGGCTTCTAAAACAAAAAGGTGCTAGTAAGGGCATCCACTCGTGTGGCCATACATGCGGCACTTTCAGCTCTGTAAATACAGAAGGTTCCCAGCCGGTAGGGGTTACGCCCTACAACTGATCAAATAAATTTGATCAAACGGGTTTATGGGGAGACATAGTGTCGGTATGAACTAATCAGCACACATTATCCATAGTTTTCACCATGAATATAGTTGTTTATAGTGGTTCCGAAGAGGTGGGTTTTCCTCACTACCACTTGGGTCGTTCTCTTCTCTTCTCACTAGTAGTCCTAATGACTACACGGGAAGACAGGCCCTCTAAAGATTAAACAAAAAGAGCCTATTGCTCAAGACACAAAAGACAATGATTCAATTTTAGTGCACCAATTGAAGTGTTTGCTAGTCTATGAAAACAAGGCACACAATAAAAATCCCAAAACCCTTGCCAAGGACTTGCAACAAATATTTATTAGTAGTTTGGATTGTTTGAAATAATCACCCCTTCCTGCAAGCACACAAGTTAGGTAAATTTTAGATCCAAAAGACTTTGTGAAATAGGGGCCTTCAACAATGCATTTTGTTGACCAATTCAAAGATCTGATTCATCATAAAAAAAGACCACTTGTAAAATTTCAAGAGATTTCCAGAAATGTAAGAAAATCCAAAAAAATTGCTAATTTGCTCCAAAAATTAATTGTTTCTGAAAAATCATAAAAAATTCATATAAAAGGCAAAATCGATCCAAAAAAATTGAAATTTTTACTGGATAGTCCTAATGGACTTCCAAACCTGAATAAAAAAAATTCTGCATCAAATCCAAGCAGTTTGTGAGATATGAGTAAAATAATGCAAAACCCTAATTTTCAAATATCTGATTATTGAGGAATGATTTTGCATCAAATTTAAAATCACAAAGAACAGATCCTGTGTATAATTCTAAGAGATTTCAAAAAATATAAGAAAATCCAAAAAATTAGCTAATTTGCTCTCAAAATTAATTTTTTATGAAAACTCATAAAAAAATTCATATAAATTGAACAAGTGATCCAAAAAATTTGAAATTTTTATTAACTCCTTCTGATACTTTTCTTGACTTGCACAAAAAATTTGATGCCAAAATTTGAAGCTGTTTGTGAGATCTTATCAAAATAAAGAAAAACCCTAATTTTTAAAGATCCGATTTTTAGGGAAATATTTTGTATCAAAATTAAAATCACAAAGAACAGATCCTATATATAATTATGAGAGATTTCTAAAAATGTAATAAAATCTGAAAAATTCTCTCATTTGCTCTCAAAATTAATTTTTTATGAAAAATCATAAAAATTCATAGAAAATGAAAATGTGCTCCAAAAATTTTGAATTTTGGATTGAGAGCTCCTGATACTTTCTTCAACCTACAAAATAAATTTGGTGCAAAATTTCCAAGCCATTTATGAGATATGATCAAATCTCTCCAAGATCTTGATTTTGTGTCCAAAACCCTAGCTGCACAAGATTATTCTCCAAATTGTTTTACAAAACAACAATATAGGGTTAGAAAAATCTGCCAAAAACATAGATCTAACAAAAATACATGTCCCACCGGGCGTGCCAAAATGTATATGGTGAAAATGGATAATAATAATAACGATATTGAAAGGCTAAATGAATTCAACCACAAAACCCTAGCCTAACAACAACAAAGATCCACCATAACATATGAAGATTACCTAAGACAATGAAAATCAAATGAAATCGCAAAGATTATACCATCACATGTCCAATAGGGTTTGGATCTCCATTCTTCCTATCTCCATTGATCTTGCTTGATATATTTGCTCTCAGATTTTATGTGCACAAGAGCTCAACAAAGAACGGAATGTGGTTGCAAGTAGGATTGCCTATGTTCAAAAGCGTAGTGTAGTCAAGTAGTCAACGAGGGGGTTTGATAATGAAGGAAACATCTCCCTATATAGAAGACACTATATGAAATGGAGGGATAAGATTGAGAGGTGTAAAAGGAGGTCGGCTATGATTAGAGGGTAGGTAAAAGAAATAATAAAATAATGAAAGGGGTAGGTAGTGTATGAATTAAGAGATGAATGACATGTGTCATGGGTAGAAAAGGTTAATGAATTAATTAAATAAATAAAGATTTATTTAATTAATAGAAGAAGTGGGATAATTAAATAAATAAGATATTTATTTAATTTAGAAAAAGGAAAATTTAAATAAATAAATGTATTTATCTAAATGAGAAATAAGGCTAGAAGAGGATAAATGAATTAATTAAATAAATAAGGATTTATTTAATTAATAGATGAATTAGGCTAAAGTAATTAGATTGGACAATTTTAGATGTTTAGAGGTAGTACTAACACAAAATCTTCTGACACAACTTAGTGGAAAGATATTATTATTTTATTCAAATATGTTCATACACTCCCACTAATTAATAAAGTCAATTATATAAATAAAATATAAGCCACAAATAAATAAATTAAATTAAATTAAATATAATCTCATAAATAGTCAAGCCAATAGCATTTAATGGTAGGTGGGGAATATAATAAACTCATTTACTCTTGTAATGGGAGAAATAGCTAAAATTGTATAAAATATTATTTACCAAGTAACAAGAGAAATGTAATAAGATATTATAAAGTATCGATTACCAATGCACAAACAATAATGACCATGCCCTATTAAATATCTAAGGGCCATTTAAGATAGAACCAATTAAATAATTAAACACGGGATGCCAAGGCTAATAAAATAAAAGTCGACTAAATAAATAAACATAAAATAACCAAGGCTCAATAAATAAATTAAAAGCCACCAATAAATATTAATCAACATTAAAATATCAAGCATTATTAAACAATAAATCAATAATAAATAAATAAATATTAAATGAATAAATAATTAAATAATTAAATATCAAATAAATGGTCAAACCTCAATCAGATTAAAATACCAAATAAATATTAAAATCATACAAAATAAATAACCATAAAATATCAAATAATTAAATACTGAAGGCCAATAAATTAAATGCATTAAAATAAGCATTATTAATTATAAAATCACACATTATTGATTAAAATAAGCATTATTAATCAAATAAATCAACCATCTCTAAACATACTCACAATACTGAAAGGATCAAACTCACAAACTGACGTGGCGAATTATGCCAAGACGCTACGACACTAGGTGCACATCTTAGACCTAGAGTATGTGAAGGGAACTCATATCATCTAAGAACCACATAAGCCATTGGAATTAAAGACACACTCAGACCTGTGAAGCCAGGTGGAGTCGATGTCTGGTACCTGCAAGGTCCTGCAACCACAAAATGATAATACAACATATATATATATATATAATACAACATATATATATATATATATATATCATAACAGACAAGTGATAGAGAGTCGCGACAACACATCCCGCTTGCAATGAGTGATGTGGAATCGTCTCTATCATGAAGACAGTCAAACAATAGTCAAACACATCTCATCAAATGTAATCATGAAATAAGGTTAGTGTAATCAAAATCAACATCAAATCCATGATCAATATAATCTTTTGATAATCTATCACATAGTAAGCATATAGTATACATCGAATCACATGATCAAATCATCCAAAATAGCATAGGCACAATAATGTCTATCATCGCAATGCGTAACTAAAACACATGAACAATCATCATCCAAATCATCATAAATAGTCGAGATAAGTCTATCATGCATGAAATAAAAGTCAACTCTAATCAAAACAAGTCAATTCAAGGGTGGACACTACATCGTCCCCCCCTGAGACTCGACTTACTCCTGGAAGTCGTAAGAGTTAGGGTGACAACAAGCACACATTAATCAAAAGCTTCCTTTAACGCAAACATATTATAATATTTTCTAGCTCAAGAAAGATAATAACAACAAAACTTTCTCTTTATGCTTTGATTATCCGAAATAAACACGTTACACGAGGTAAACGAAGCACCAACTCCTATTAATTACGATATGTACACTAAACTTTTAAAATATTTTCAAGGGAACTTAATTTTAATCACACTTTGCAAAACAAAACTATAATTTTAGTCACTAAGTCGAGCATCAATAAGCAAAAATTACAATAATTCACACCAATATTCATAGAAACACTCCTTCGACATCTAGTTGCACGCAAATAAAGGGAAAGAGATATACATTTTACACAATATCTTGCACATATGCACATATTATATTATTTAATAAATCATATCATAAGCCTAAGTGAGGGAAAATTTCTCAAAAATAAGCCTCTTCATGTCAAATATATTCAAGACATCACTTGATAACCACACATATAACCCATTTATTTAAAGGACAAGATTCATAGCATTCAAATGTCCTAATTTCCATCATGCTTCCATTGCACTACTCTTGATACAAATATTAGATGCAATATTCATCCAATCAAATCATTCAAAGGTATCCCTAATTCCATTATTTATACATGATATGTACGCAAAATATTTTGAAGGCAAGAAATCAACAACTGGTTTTTATTTGACTATTCCATAAATCATAGACTTCACAATTCTAAAGCACTTCTATCTGCTATAAAATCCAGAAAGTTACCAACACATTTCATCTTATTAACATCTTTCATTTACTCGGCTAATATCAACATTATCTAATTGTTTTCTTAGTCTAGTGCACTTTTCCGCGGTGTCCTCTCTTGCACACACTATCAGAGGTTCAAAATGAAAATGATAGAGACAACACTTGACTCAGGATAAGGGCCCACAATACACCAACACTCAGAATGACCATCATAGACAACAAAATAGAAATTCAAAAGGAAATATATTCAAATCAATTTATTAAATTACGAGAGAAGAAAAGTTGTTGACGAAATCAATCAAGAAATTTAAGTGTGACAAGTGCCACCACAAGGGAAAAATAAAGAAGAATTCAGTGGTCATCCCAAGAGTAAAGAAATCTCAAAAACACATTAATCCCAATGACACTTCACACAAATCATAAATTAACTCAAGGCAAAATAAACGACTCATCCAACCCACATCACGAGGTGACCAATATTAGTCACGCCAAAGGGAGTAACTGCTACACAAAATCCAAGAGTGCAATGCCTTGAATGCGTTAGAGAGTTCGCGCCATATATTTAAGACCTTTATTTTATTCATATATCCATATCTCTTACATTATCTTTAATGCAATGCAATCTTTTATGAAAGTCTAGCCATTATTCTTATGAAAGATGACATATGCTAGGAAGAAATAAAGCGACTGATGTACTCATGCACACACAAGGAATACACTCATACTATGACTAGTGTTCAAGATATCTCATCTAAGCCATGATCATATTTACCAAGTTATAATAGAAACAAATGTTAGAATTTCAATTAATCACTTGATAATAAGCTATAACATACCTCATTTCTCTCTATGAACAACTAATAGCATATAGAGAATTATAATGTCCTTCATAAAATCATTAAGCAATTTAGTCAATCATATATTTACACAAGAAAATAAATCTCATTACTTAAGCCAAAATTTTGATATCGATTTCTACTCACATCCATACCTCTTACCAATAGAAATATCCTAATATACTCCTAGTTATCTAAATTAAGGATATCACAACCCTACTTGCAAAAACTTAATTTTCTCTTTCATCTAATGTCACACAAATTCCATAGATATATGCATCAAAATACTCTCCCTGCCATTACTTGATTATTATCATTAATAGACTGTGCATTTTCAGCATTTCAAAGAAAATAAATTGGCATTTAGAAACCCGATACAAATTCATACAACTACTTATCATTTTATCTCACTAGCATTTGTGAAGAAAGTACTTTCTTGAACTTTAAATAAGGTAAGGAGGTAACAACCTTCTTAATCTATTTATCTAATCAATCAAAACATTTCTTCAAAGGCACACATCTCCTACTCAAGGCTGAAACTTTTATCTTGTCAAACCAAATAAAGATAATATGGTATCATTACAACTTCTACATGTGCAATGCATCAATCCTCACTTCAATACACATATTTATATAATCTAGTCTTTTAACTTATTAGTTTGTGAAAACTTTTTTTTTTTTTAAGATGAAATATTCTATTTAATCAATTCTTCACTTTTAAAGAGCAGAGATCATGAATGCAATACTTAAATTTCAATCTTTAATGTAAATTTATTCCATCTGAATTTCTCTTTAATATATGCAAATCTATTCCATGAATTATGATTTCGATCCTTTTATTTAATATCAATAACTCCTAAGTATTGAATATTTACCCAAAAGAGAGAAGGGGGAGGAAGGATACTGCCACACAATCAATACACACATAAATTTATGCATAATTAGCTGAATTTTCCTAGTCATGTCAGATGTAGCTACTTACATCCTTTTTATGATATGCAATTTTAACTTTTCATATGGTCTCCTAATTATTGCAAATGCAACTGTAAATCCCAAATTCTTGAAAGATATGATTTTCTCAAAAAATATTTTCTTACATGCAGAATTCACACATATACAAATGACCGACAGTCCTATTGGGTACTCATACATCACTAGCTAACTTCTTTACATTTCACATAAGAGATTAAAATAAAGCAAAGACAGTATTAAGCTACTATTTTATGTATACGGATGCATCACTTACAAGTTCTTTAATTTCACATCATGATCTATACTAAATTATTCCTAAATGCATAATACAAGCACTTCATCTTATAGTTCGTAGGAAGTTCAACATAATAGGCTAATTTTATGAACATAGCATTAGTTAAGAGGATTCATACAATATTTCCTCATTCTACAACATAATAAGGGGAGCAACCTTAATCATTCAAGTAAGCACTAGAAATTTACAAAGAAAGAAAGGTCAAACAGGATCATATAGACATTTCTCTCATTCTGGAGACATGCATATGAAATGAATACACACTTTAATTAAAATTATGATTCCTAAAAGGCATTATAGATAAACACAAAGCATACACATCTAATATTCCCAAAGTTCCAATGACACTTCTTACAATCCAAATCTCAAGAGTAACTTGATTCAAATGAACATCAAAGCACATTCACAAGACTAATAGAAACATCCTGAACTAGAGATCCCAGTGTTTGCAACATGGGCTCTGATACCAAATGTAATGCCCGCCAAAATACCCTAGAGAAATTAAAACTACTAACACAATAATGGAGATTAAATTTTTTTTATTAACATCTATTAACAACTAATGTGTCACGTAACACCTCCATCTAATTACATTCATTAACCAAAAACCATTATGAACACACATCATTACATTAATTATGTAAGCGGAAATAATATAACATCATTGATCTCTCTCTAAGGTACTTCAACGTCATTACTTATTTTACCACCATGATGACATCCTACTCACATGATAAACATATTTGATCTTAGTTTAATGCATCATATTCATTTTCTCACCATGAGATATACAACCTACCAAATTATCTATCCATCATGATAAACTAAATTCCCTTATTTCTTTACTTAATCATGAGTAAGCAAAACATCACACTATTCCTTCAATCATAAAGTTCATTTACTAACTTAAAAACATATAACTATATAAATCCATTACTTCTAATATAAGTACATGGCATACATCATATAAAAGTCACTTACTATCTATCTAGCACGATTTACCTTTTAGCAACATGATGTATTCACATTTATAATTCCTTCATTACATCATAGCTTACACATAGCACCAAAAGAAAATCCATGATTCCATTAGCAACGGTTTCCTTTTTCTAATCCAACTAAACATATAACCACTTTCCTAACATGATCATTACATTTGATAATAAACCCTAATGCATAACACAAAAATCCTAATATTTTCCTTCCATAATTTTTTTCATTCTCTGCATACTTTTCTTAATTTCCAAGCGTACACATTGAGACATCATTATCTAAACCTTATCCATATTATCTAACATCCTCAATATTTGACATTTAAGATTATTCCTTTTCTCAGGGTTTTTTCACATATTAAATCACAATCTAAAGAATAACCATAAAATTCCTTTCTAACCAATACAAAAAGATCATATTACAAATCACATCTATTTCAATTACAACACCATTGCCAAATTTAGGTACATGAAACCATTCCCTTCATTTAACAAGAACATCTCATTTCCACATCTACAAATCATAAAATATCCTAACTACCATTCATGAATTACTTACAAATACATTTACATAACAATACTTCAAGAACATAGCTCTTCGTTTACATGATTTCATCCACCACATACAAGATACTACATACATGCATTTCATCATTTTCATTACATAAATCTGCTACAAGGTACATCTATATTCCATGAAGAAGGATAATCCACATCCACACACGAAGAATCCAAGAGAACATCCCAATGGCTAAAAAACACCAACCACCCGACCATGTGGAACCAAAGGAACCACCCCCCGTGATAGGAGATGACATAAGGTCCCAACACACACTCTAAACCTAAGCTGGCACCTATAACCAAAGAGACTAACCACACATGGACTCGCACGCATGGGTCAATCACATCATACAAGAATAAACTTCCAGAGGCGCACAAATTCAACAAGGCATAAATGCAAATTCAAAAGAGGTAATAATAAACCACAAGGGGACACATGTAGGAATGGGGTGTCATCACATGCCATCCTCTAACATAACAAATGTAATATATATAACAACATAAGGCACTAGCCTTATGGGCATGTGGAGCCATCTCAACCTATGAGAGAACAAGGGAGATTGGCTTGCCATAGCAATGGCATTCTCACGCTTATCCTAAATCATCCTCCCTAGGATCAAGTCATGAGACTCACATCATTTATTATCTTTATTAATGAATCTAACTACCCAACCCATTAATTATTAGGTTATCACTTAATTACAAAACATGGTAAACTTTCAATGTGCCCTGGCGGTCTAGACTTAATTCATCCTTACTAGGAACCTTATGCAATTCATACATCCTTACTAAGAACCTCATGCAAGTCTATCTCTCATGACCCCGGTCATCACGTGGAAGCCCACTCCCCCCTAACATGGCCCAAACAACAAATGGAATAAGAGGCTCATAATAGCAATTAAATCTGAAATTATAATCATCATACCCCCATTCATATACATAGTCATCCAAAGGTCACAAAACCAATTAAACAACAAGAGCCTCATAGCATAAAATGCATCAATAAGATAATAAATTTATACAACAAGGCACATATACTTGAAGGACTAAGCACAATAAATAACTCTGTCTACCATGGCTTCTCAACATGGTAGAGGCATAACTCCATCATAAAGATCATATAAAAACAAAACCATAAAAGATTCATCAAATCCATCAATTGTACAATCTGGAAAATCATCAATAAACATCTGAAAAGCCTCTGGTACAAATAAATGACTGAGAGAAAGAAATTAAAATAAGTAAAATACTGAAAAACTCCAAATACACAGTTGTAGTGTTTTAGTGAAAACTTAAAAACCAGATTGCAAATTTCACGATTTTATATAGGATTTAGACAACTTCAAGGAGAAAAACCCTAATAAATATAGTGGAAACCCAGTTGATATTTTTGGATAAATGTTAGAAATAAAGTCACGGATCTGTACCTAAGAACAACAGATACAACACAAACATAAAATACAGGTTGTGACACAGAATCAAAATGAAGAAATTAAAATACATAATCTGTAGTTTGACTATAATCATTTTCCCCATTCAAAACCCACAAACAACAATTTCTACAGACACGAAGAATGCAGATAAATAAAATAATCTCTACAAAAGACAAGGGCTCCAACCTAGAATTAGAAGTTATGGAAGAAATTTGATGAAGAGCTCCAAATCCAATTCCAAACAAAAGATCTAGCAAAAAAAAAAACAAGCCACAATCCAAATTTTGTAGAAAAAAAATCTCCAAGAATGGTAAAAAAAACCCCCGGCAACAAGCCTAGACTACCCAATAAAAAGAAATCCAAAGCAAAACCCTAGCCAATGAAAATAAATTAAAATATAACAAATTCTACCAACCCCATGTTAGGTTGCTTTTATATTTTCCATTTCAAATTCAACCAATGAGAATGGATGGTTAGTAGTAGTAACACAAAATCTTCTGATACAGCTTAGTGGGAAGATATTATTATTTTATTCAAATGTGTTCATACACTCCCACTAATAAATAAAGTCAATTATATAAATAGAACATAAGCCATAAATAAATAAATAAAAAAAATTAAATTAAATATAATCTCATAAATAGTCAAGCCAATAGCATTTAATGGTAGGTGGGGATATAATAAACTCATTTACTCTTGTAATGAGAGAAATAGCTAAAATTGTATAAAATATTATTTACCAAATAATAAGAGAAATGTAATAAGATATTATAAAGTATCGATTACCAATGCACAAACAATAATGATCATGCCCTATTAAATATCTAAAGGCCATTTAAGATAAAACCAATTAAATAATTAAATATAAGATGTCAAGGCTAATAAAATAAAAGACGACTAAATAAATAAACATAAAATAACCAAGGCTCAATAAATAAATTAAAAGCCACCAATAAATATTAATCAACTTTAAAATATCAAGCATTATTAAACATAAATAAATAAATAAATGTCAGTTAAACAATAAAACAATAATAAGTAAATAAATAAATAATTAAATAATTAAATATCAAATAAATGGTCAAACCTCAATCAGATTAAAATACCAAATAAATATTAAAATCATACAAAATAAATAACCATAAAATATCAAATAATTAAATGTTGAAGGCCAATAAATTAAATGCATTAAAATAAGCATTATTAATTATAAAATCACACATCAAGAATCACATAATCAAATAAATCAACCATCTCTAAACATACTCACAATACTGAAAGAATCAAATTGACGTGGTGAATTAAACCAAGATGCTACGACACTAGGTGTACATCTTAGACCTAGAGTATGTGAAGGGAACTCATGTCATATCCGAACCACATAATCCATTGGAATTAAAGACACGCTTAGACCTGTGAAGCCAAGTGGAGTCGATGTCTGGTACCTACAAGGTCCTGCAACCACAAAACGATAATACAACATATACACAGATAGATAGATATATATATATATATATATATATATATATATCATAACAGGCAAGTGATAGAGAGTCACGACGACACATCCCGCTCGCAATGAGTGATGTGGAATTGTCTCTATCACGAAGATAGTCAAACAATAGTCAAACACGTTTCATAAGCATCTCATCAAATGTAATCATGAAATAAGGTTAGTGTAATCAAAATCAACATCAAATCCATGACCAATATAATATTTTGATAATCTATCACATAGTAAGCATATAGTATACATCGAATCACATGATCAAATCATTTAAAATAGCATATGCACAATAATGTCTATCATCGCAATGCGTAACTAAAACACATGAACAATCATCATCCAAATCATCATAAATAGTCGAGATAAGTCTATCATGCATGAAATAAAAGTCAACTCTAATCAAAACAAGTCAAGTCAATGGTGGACACTAGACTAAAAAACAATACCCTCCCACCCAACCTATCCCACAACCAAAAACGCAGCTTCATCCGGCAAGCTGCCCGCTATAACTTAACCGTTGACACACTTTACCGTCGAGGTCTAGATGGTACTCTTCTTCAAAGCCTCGATTGTAATGAATCTGACTCTGCCTTGTACGAGCTTCATGAGGGTATCTATGGTATGCATTCAAGTGGTCCTACTCTCACCAAGAAACTTCTAAGAATGGGATATTACCGGCTGATAATGGAAAGAGAGTCCTATCAATTTGCTAAGAAATGTCCTAAATGCCAAATTCACGGCAATCTTGTCCATGCACCAGCACAGGAGTTGCAACCGTTCACCACATCTTGGCCTTTCTGTCAATGGGGACAGGATTTAGTGGGGAAAATTCATCCTTCTACTTCAAAAGGACATAAGTTCATTATCACTGCAATAGAGTATTTCACCAAATGGATCGAAGCAGTCCCGATGACCACTGTAACTGGAAAAAATAGATCTCATCTTTCATTCTCAAATATCTCATTTGCAGATATGGCATTCCCAGTTCCATCATCATAGACAACGAGCGTCCTTTCAAGAATCAAGATGTGTGAGAGCTATGTGAATGATTCAAAATCCAACATCGCTTCCCCACACCATACTACCCATAGGGGAATGGTCAAGTGGGGGCATCAAACAAAACAATCCTGAAAATCCTCAAGAAAACAGTAAATGATGCTAGTAAGGATTGGCATGTACAAGTCAATCTAGAACTTTGGGCATATAGGACTAGCATCCGAACACCTACAAGGGCTATGCCATATTCATTGGTGTATGGTTCAGAAGCAATTCTACCTCTTTAGGTAGAAATCCCATCTCTTCGAGTATCTTTGAAGGGCTTCATACCAGATGAGGAATATCTATTGGTAATATGGAGGAATTGATTATGTGTTGCGTTAATGTTTTGTCATTGATGTGAACACTAGCTGTTATGGTTGGTTACCAGCAGATAGGTTTTGGTTATCGGTAGAAGATCTTGTGTTACCAGTAAGGGTTTAAGGTTTAACCGAAAGAGCTTTTACTGAGAATATTTGATAGAATTCATAAGTGGTGTTGGCATGACTTCTAGATGGAATTCAGAATGCAGAAGGTAATCCCTGATCGTGCCTCAACTGATTGGAGACATCGCTTTGGCATGGTGGACCCAGATTAGGTCCAATACCTATCTAGGTTATGGACTGGTATCATGTTAACGTGTTCTCTACACGTGACCGGGTTTGATTTATGTATTGGTTATTGTTGTTTTGGTCTAAAGACGACATGGCATATCATTGTAATATGGATGTATGTAGTGATCTTATTGTAATATCTTTTAGGTGGCCGACCTAATTGGTTTAGGTCTTAGGGTTTGTATAAATTGATGTAAGATATCATTGTAGATTATGGCATGGTATGGGATAATGTGTGTCATGGTCATGGAATTCAATATCATATGCGAAGGAGATTTGGTCGATCATAGGTGATCGAATTGGATTTAAGTAAGAGGTCAAAGGCCTCCAGTATTGAGCTTAATTGGGACTGTAATCAGGCATGGTAGATTCTATCTCTAGTAGTTCATTCTTATGGATTGTTGTCCAATTATATTGAGGTGGTTATAACCTCTCTATAGTCAGTGAGACTCTTTTTTAATGAGCAGTACGCTCTAGGCAGTGTGCCTTCCTGCATGTGCGGGCCCCTTATTGTATCACATACTTTCTACAAAAGTATCATTTGACCGTGGGTAGGATTCCCACCATGGTTTTTCCCTTTATTGGGTTTTCCACGTACAAATCAGGGTGTTATGTGGTATGGTTGCATTGTATTAATTCTTTGTTTCATTCTTAAGTTTTATTGCTTACCGGTATCTGTTTCTGCTATTCCGGTATTCAATGTTTATGTGCTCCAGTTAAAGATTATAAAGTGGTTTGATTAATATAATTTATTGACAACTAATTCACCCCCCCTCAGTTGTTCACCAGTTATTCTAACAATTGGTATCAGAGCTTTTGTCCTCTTTTGCATAAGCTTAATCGCTTGAGGTAGATCATATGGCAGCATACTTCAAATCCACCGGCAACTATTTTCAGAAGAGAAATCCCTAAGCTTGATGGAAAAAATTATGGGATATAGAAAATTCGAATGGAGACTCATCTTAGATGTCTTGGCAAGGATATTTGGGAGATCACTAAGAAAGGATACACACCTTATGATCCGACATCTGGCAATCCTGCTCCTGCAGACCTAGACAAGAATATTGAAAATGATTACAAAGCTAGAGAAGCCCTCTTGTGTGCACTTACTCATCAGCAAATCATGGGATTAATTGATAAATCATCGACAAAGGTTATGTGGGATAAATTGCAAACTCTGAATGAAGGTGATCCTACTATTAAAATTCTAAACTTGATGGTTACAAGGTAAGATATGAGAACTTGAAGATGGAAGATAATGAAATAATTGCTACATTTATGGAAAGAGTAAATGAGATTGTCATGGGAATTCAATTTTGTGGAGGATCTCTGATTGAAGATGAAATAGTTTCTAAAGTCTTGAGAGCCCTTCCACCGACTTACAAGATGAAGGATACTGCAATTAATGAATTGAGAACAATGGCAAACACTTCAGTTAATAGAGACATTCTGATTGGGAAATTATATATTTTTGAGCTTGAAGAATTTGGACCTTCTGGAGCTGCAAAATCTGAACCTGCTTTTCATGCATCATCATCTACCAGCAAAAGTGATTGGAAAGCCCTATATGTAAAATAATTGGAAGATATGAGGAAAGAGGATGAAGAATTTGAGCAACTTGAAGCCTTATTTGATAGAAGAGTACCTAAAGGACCGACAAGAATTAAGTATGAAGGAAAAGCACCTTTTAAATGTTTTGCATGTAATAAGATTGGTCATTTTGCATCTAGATGTGCTGAAAGGAATGCAAGATTTGAAGAGAGAGTTAAGAAATCATTTAAGCCTAATCAGTTTAGATATAGATTCAAGAAAAGAAAAAAATGCTACATAGCGGATGAGGAAGGAGTAAGTGATGACTCTGAGGATGAATTGGCAGCAGATTCTGCTAGTGGATCAGACAATGGAAAGGAATGGGTGTTCTATGCTTTAAAGGAAGATGAACCAGAACCAGCTATCAAGAATGAAGAAAAGGCCCTGGCTACAAAAGTTGAAGACAAGGATGAATGGGTAATTGATAGTGGATGCTCACAGCATATGACTGGAGATAAAAGAAAAATTTTGTCCCTGCAAGAATACAATGGTGGTCAAGTCAAATTTGGAGATGACAAAGGATGTATGATCAAAGGTAGAGGTATTATTTCTCTAGATGGAAAGCATAATACTAATAATGTATATTATGTAGAAGGTTTAAAGCATAATCTTTTAAGTGTTGTTAAATTGGTGGACAAGGGTTTCCAACTTCAGTTTAAAGATAGAAAATGCAAAATCATTAACAAAACTGGTTTGGAGATTGCAGCCAGTACTCAGATTGGAGGCAATATCTTTCACTTGAACACTGGAAATAAGACATGTTTGATTGCTCATATTGATGAGAATTGGTTATTGCATAACAGGTTGTGTCATGTCAATTTTTATTATATTGTTAAGATCAGTTCAACAAAGGCAGTTAGAGATATACCTAAGATTATAAAGCCTCATAATCTGGTATGTAAGGAATGTCAATTGGGAAAGCAAGTTAGAACTTATTTTAAGAGCATACATGATAAATCTAATGATGTGCTTGATTTGATTCACATTGACTTATGTGGTCCAGCAAGGACTAGAAGCTTTCAAGGTGATAGATACTTCATGCTGATAATTGATGATTATTCTAGAATGATGTGGGTGACTTTTCTTAGGGAGAAGTCTGAAGCTTTTGAAAAATTCAAGATCTTTAAAGAAAAGGTAGAAATAAAAACTGGATTGAAGATCAAATGTTTGAGATCAGATCAAGGCGGTGAGTTCACTTATCATGAATTTAACAGTTATTGTGAGACAAATGGAATTAGGAGACAATTGTATGCACCCCGGACTCCTCAGAAAAATGGAGTAGTGGAAAGAAAGAATAGAACTATTTTGGATGCAACAAGAACTATGATGATGGAATCCAAATTGCCTCACATCTTCTAGAGAGAAGCAGTGAGTACAACAGTCTACACATTCAATAGAGTTCACAACAAAGGTGAAACCGGTAAGACCCCTTATGAATTATGGTTTGGACATACACCTATTGTTAAATATTTAAGATTTTTTGGAAGTAAATGTTATATCAAAAGAGATGATTCAATTGGGAAGTTTGATCCTAGATGTGATGAAGGGATATTTCTTGGATATTCAATTCAAAGAAAAACATATAGATGTTATAACAAAAGATTGCAAAAAATTGTGGAGAGCACAAATGTGAAAGTGGATGAGCATTAGAGAAATCAATCTATATCATATGACAGGGAACCAGCAGTGGCAATGATCATAGCTGAACCGACAATGCCTCAACTGGTACAAGACACTAGGATACTTACACCGACACAATCAAAAAATTCAACTGTGACTGATGATCAAAACAGTGAACCTAAAATTCAGAAGACACCAAGGTATGTAAGGTTAAATCATTCTGAAGATCAAATCATTGGAGATAGGAACAAGGGAGTTATGACAAGAAGAAGACTAGCAAATGAAGAGGTATGTCTTATTTCTCAAATTGAATCGATATCTATTATTGAAGCTTGTAAAGATAAACATTGGTTAAAGCCTATGAAAGATAAATTAGATCAGATAGAGAAGAATGAGACTTGGACTTTAGTTCCCCGACCTAAAAATAAGAATGTTATTGGAGCTAAATGGGTTTTTAGGAACAAACTAAATAAGGATGGTCAAGTTGTAAGAAACAAGGCTAGATTGGTTTGTAAAGGATATGTTCAAATGGAAGGAATTGATTATGGTGAGACATTTGCACCTGTAGCTAGAATTGAAGATGTTGGACTATTTCTTGCCTATGTAGCTTATAAGAATTATAAGGTCTATCAAATGGATGTTAAATGTGCATTTTTGAATGGTGAACTTGAGGAAGTGGTATACATTGAGCAGCCTGATGGATTCTCACTGATAGATGATAAAGATATGGTTTGCAAATTAAGGAAAGCTTTCTATGGATTGAAACAAACTCCTAGAGCTTGGTATGCAAGGTTGGATAAATATCTTTTGAAGCTTAGTTTTGTAAATGATGTTCAATCCTCAATTTAATATGCAAGATATATTCTAGTTTATATTTTCTTGATCTATGTATTAACTATTTATATGATAAATCTAATTATCTTCTTTTGTATGGCAAGTGAGAGGAGCATTTATTGATTCTGATGTCCTTCTCACAAATATCGATTGATATATATATATATATATGCAAGAGGGGAGGATCAAGCAATTCCTTGACCGGTCATGTCTTTTAGACATGACCAATCAAGACATTACTTGATCGCACCCTTTGACTTATAATTACCAATCGGTGTATACTTTAATCAACAACCTGATACTAATCGGTGCATACTTAATTTATTACCCGATACAAATCAGGGTCTATGTAATTTATTATCCGATGCCAATCCATGTCTACGTAACTTGTTAACTGATACCAACTGGTGATCGCTTAATTAATAGTTCAATACCAAGCGGTGTATTCTTTGCCACCTGATAACAATTAGTTAATCTCGATAACCATTATTTGTTTACTATTAATAAATCAACCGATATAAATTGGGATACATGGTTAGCCCGATAATAATCACATGATATGAAGTATCACCTAAACACGTGATACAAATGTCCATCACGTCAATCTTGTGATGACAAGATATCACCTAAGCAAGTGATATCAGTATTGCCTAAACACGCAATACGTAAGGATAATAATATGAGAAAGATTAAATTCTCATCTTATCCAAGTTGTGGTATGTGCACTAACATCTTATACAAATGTTTTACCAAAACACAATTATGGCACATCCATGACACACCAAAGATCCAACATGATAACTAGTTTGGACATCATAAGATCATCACCTTAGTATAATGTCTACATACAAATGTTCATTATCTTGAGAGATCATCACCTCTTAGATATGAACCCAGGGGATAAAATCCAAAATGTCCTATCATGACAAAGAAGTTTACACATTAAACATCTTATTGATATGCAAATATAGATTACAAATCAAATTACCTTTCTATCATACCTAAACCTTTTCTGAAGTGATCAACCTTCACTCTGGAAAGAGGTTTGGTCAGAATATCTGCAGTTTGATCTCGTGTACAAACATATTTTAATTGGATCACATTCCTGTCTACCATATCTCGCACATAGTGGTATGGAATCTCAATATACTTGGATCTATCATGAAACAATGGATTTACTGAAATTTTTATGCAGCTCTGATTGTCACAATGTACAACAGTGGATTTCATAGGCTCTCCAAACAACCCCACAAGAAACTTCCTAAGCCATAGTGTCTCTCGAGCAGCCATAGAAGCTGCAATGTATTTTGCCTCGGTGGAGCTTTGAGCTATAGAAGACTGCTTCCTTTTGATTCAATATATCATAGCTGAACCTAGACTGAAGCAACACCCTAAAGTGCTTTTTATGTCAGACACACTTCCAGCCCAATCTGAATATGTAAATCCATGTAGGTCTATATCAATTTTCTCATATTTGAGAGCAAGGTTTAGGGTACCTTGTAGGTATCTCATAATGTTTTTTACTGCAACCAGGTGTATCTCCTTGGGTTCACACATAAACTGACTTAGAGCATTACCTACATAACAAATATATGGCCTTGTATTTACCAAGTACATCAGGGACCCAATCATCTGTCTGTATTGAGTAGGGTCAGTAGGTTGTGACTTTGTTGCTGCTTCTTTAAGTTTATGTAAATTGGTTTCCATAGGAGAGGTCATGGGCATACAATTTAGCATTCTGAATCTCTTCAAAATATCCAAGGTATACTTTCCTTGGTTTAGTATAATGTTGTCAGAATTCTTCCATACTTCCAATCCTAGGAAGTAATGAAGGAGTCCCAAGTCCTTCATATCAAATTCTTTGGATAGATCTTTCTTGTATTGATCTATAAGGTGATCATTTCCTGTGATTAATAAGTCGTCAACATATAAAATCAATATTAGCATATCACCTTTATTTCTTTTGTAGTAGAGATTAGGATCTGCATCATTCTTAGAGAAGCCTAGTCCTAAGAGATAGGTGTCAATTCTTTCATACCAAGCCCTGAGAGCCTGTTTAAGCCCATAGAGAGATTTCTTGAATCTACACACATGAGACTTTGCATCATGAATTTAAAACCCTTTAGGTTGCTCTAGGTAGACTTCTTCTGAGATCTCACCATTTAGAAATGTTATCTTAACATCCATCTAGTGTACCTTCCACCCATTTGTTGTTGCAATGGCTAATACAACTCTTACTAATGTATACCTGGCAACAGGTGCAAAAGTTTCTTCATAATCTATTCCTTCCCTTTGTGAGAACCCTCTAGCTACAAATCTGGCCCTGTGTTTTTCAATACTGTCATCTACAGCATGTTTGATCTTGAAAATCCATTTAGATGAAACAACAGATTTCTTAGTTGGCCTAGAAATAATCTCCCAAACATCATTTTTCATAATGGATTGATACTCTTTAGACATGAAATCCTTTCATACTTGATGTTCAAGTGCATCTGATACATTGTTTGGTTCGACTTTAGAGAGATCATTCATAAGGGCAACATAGCTAGTGAATTTATTAGGCCTTTTTCTTTCCCTGAAGGTTCCTAAAGGAGCAACAAACTTCTGAGCTTCTGCTACAGTCTTGGTGGCCCATAGTGGTCTTTTCTTGAGGTTTTATCTAGGTAGATTTTGAGTTTCACCTATAGTTTCCTTAGGATTCTCCCTCTGAAGCTCAGGAGTAAGATTTTCATCTATGCTAGGGGTAGGGATATAGACTTCAGGGTCTAGTGAGCTTTGGGATCTTTTGAAGGCTAATTCTTCTTCAAAGATCACATCCCTACTTAGTTCAATATTCTTTTGACCATGTATATGGATCCTGTAGGCTTTGGAGGTTTCACTATATCCTACAAGGATTCCCCTTTTTCCAAAAGGCTCTAATTTTAATCTTTTCTCCCTAGGTAGACGAATATAGAAAGGGTATCCAAATATCCTAAGGTGACTAATATCTTCATTTGATTTATTAAAGACTTCCTTAGGGGTCTTATCTTCAAGATGGGAGTGGGGACATCTATTTTGAATATATACAGCAGTGCTAGTTGCTTCTGCCCAAAGATTGACATTTAGATTATGATCAAGAATCATAGCTTTGGTAGCTTCAATGATTGTCCTATTTTTCCTCTCAGCTACCCCATTTTGATGAGGATTATAAGGTATTGTTAACTCCCTCTTAATCCCTGAATTTTTACAAAACTCTTTAAATAATTTTGATGTGTATTCCCCCCCACTATCAGTTCTTAGGGTTTTGATTTTATTTCACGAGTAGTTCTCTATTAGTGATTTGAATTCTTTAAACATATTAAGGATCTCTTCTTATTCTTTACATTTCAGAAAGTAGATCCAAGTTTTCCTAGAGTAGTCATCAACAAATATTACATAATACAAAAATCCCCCCAAAGAAGGTATGAACATGGGTCCACATACATCAGAATGAATTAACTCTAAAATTTTACTTGTTTTCCTATTACTATTTTGAAAAACACCCTTAGTATTTTTACCTAGGACACATCCTTTGCATGTCCCTAAATGGTATTGCTTTAACTTAGGTAGACCTATTACAAGGTCTCCCATTGATGATAAAGCTCTAAAATTTAGGTGGCCTAGTCTTCTATGCCAGACTTCATTAGCATATGTAGTTTCATTGATTAGGACTAAGTTGGGCTCTGTGCATAGCTCATACAAGTAGCCTTGTCTTTGACCAATAGTTTTAGCTTTCTTGATGGATGATTTCTTTGGCCAAGCCAACACTCTGTTGTCCATGAAGGTCAATTTTTATCCATTGTCCTCCAGTGCTGATATTGAGACTATGTTTCTCTTGATCCCTGGAACATATAGTACTCCTTTAAGTTGTAATGATACACCTAACTTTAGTTTGATGGTGTAGGTTCCAACTCCTTTGACTAGATGTGTAGAGTTATCTCTGATAGTTACTTCCTCGTCATTCTCCTCTTTCATGGAGTCTAGCACTTCTCTGAATCTTATAATGTGTCTAGATGAGCCACTGTCAATCACCCAGGAGTTAACTTTGTTTGATGCTTTATTTGTGAGTGTTGAATAGAGTACATACTTCTCGGGGTCCTCTTCCCTTTTAGATTTTCCTGTTTTGGAAAATGTGGCTTGTTTCTTAGCTCTTTTTGAACATTTGGCAACATAGTGCTCAAATTTGTCACATCTGTAACATTGAATATGAGAAAGGTCCTTCTTGAAGGTGTTCTTGCCGTGAGGACCCTTTCTCTTTCTAAATTTTTTTTGCTTGATTTTCTTGTTTGAGTTTGTATTTAGAACTTGGAGATCTTCATCTATATTCTTTTGCTTGATCCCTTTCTTATTTTGCCTTGATTCCTCTTGGAGACAGTTAGCCTTTAGCCTATCGAATTTTGGAACTTCATCCCTGGCACTGATGCCTTGGACGAATGTTTCCCATATGCTAGGCAACCCATCTAGAGCAATGAGTGTTAATTCTTTGCTTTGGAACTCATATCCAAGGGTTGCAAGTTCATCCCTTAGGGCTGATATTCGTATGAAGTAGGCATTGACTGATTCTCCTTTGATCATGGCTATGTGATTTATTTCTCTTTTTAAAGCTAAGGTTCTACTGGCATTAGATATCTCAAATGCATCTTCAAGTGCTTTGAACATGTTGTAGGTTGTTTCATGTTTCCTTATTATGGGCATAATATTATTTCTCACCCCATTGTGAGGCCTCACCTCGACTCAGTTTGACATTTCAGTGGTTTTTTTTATTGAGACTATTACGGATACTTTATTTTGATGCATTTTGGGATTTAGAACTTCTATGATTTTAGGATTTGGATAACATTGCTATATATTGATGATTTATTTATATGCTTTATGAGATAGAACACTACATGATTGTTAGATAAGATGAAATTACAGTGATAAATGTCATTATTGAATTTGCAGGACTTTACTATGATAATAGAATTATGATGTATGTTTAAGTTCATGAGAATTAGGATGAATTGCTTATGTGAAAATTGCTTGGATAAAGGATGTATTTAATTTGTTCAGATGTAAATTGTATGCAAGTGATGATGTGTATTATTATTCCTTTGAATTATATTATATGTGGATATTTGAAAGTACTAATGTGTAAATTGAGATGCGCAGGAAGTTATCCATGTGACCATGGAAATATTATGGAGAACCAAACTTAGACCTATGTATGTTCGTAAGCTAGGGTTTGTCTATTTGGAGAGACAACACCCCATTTGTGTTGTATTTTATTCGTAACAGTATATAATGCATGTGTGTTAAGTGTTATTTAATTGATTTGTGTAAAATCCACAAGAGACGATTTCATGTATTAAATTGTAAAAGTGTTTTCTTTGTGTCACTTGACACATGTGGATTTAAGTTTGAATTTTTATTTTTGTCTCTTGGTGGGAAAGTGTTCAACTATAGCTTTTTCAAATAATGTAACGTGATGTCATAAATACCTTGGGTAAAGAATCTTTGGGGCGGTCAACATAGGTTTGACCCGAAAATAAACTTCAGAGGGGTTTAAAATGGGTTAAATGAACACCTAAGGGTAGTTTAATAGGGTTTCCTAAAGCCCATAAGGTATACCTAAGGGTTAGGGGTAATTTAAGGCAAGTTTCTACTCCTAAGTGACCTTTTAGACACCCTAAAATTTGACTTTTCTGAGTTGTGCGAAAATTGAAATTAGAAGATTGAACCTAGTTGTAAACTTTCCTTTTCGAATGAGAGTTCCCTTTCCCATTCTAGCTTACCTTCCTCTTTAGTTTTTAGAAACTTGTGAGAACCCTCACAATGGGCTTCTTAAGAAAGAATTAGAAAATTTGTGGGTAATCACCCACTCTCCATTTTTTGAGACGAGAAATTTTGAAAAAAATAGAATAGATTTCAAATAGAGTATTTTGGCTAAGGGTAGAAGGAGAAGAACCGTGGAATTGGGCAGCTCATCCTCAACAAAACTAACCTACCTTTGGGAAGATTAAGGTTGGTTGCATTCTACTTAAAATGACTTCTTTTTGCATGTGTTTGAAGTATGTTGGTGTAAAAGATTTGCTTCCTTGTATGTCCTTTTGGGAATTTCATTTGGTATTTCGTATTATGTTTTGTATGTGTTTTTTGGGAGTCATCAAGACCTCTTACTCTTGGGAGAGAAGAGGATCTTGTGGGTGGTAGCAGTGACAACCCTGGAGTGGGAGACTCTCATTATGAGAGCGATCACAAGGGATTTTTGTGTGACCCTTGTTGCATGCCCTGTTTGTGCAATGGGGGTCATAAGGAGGGAAATAAGGCTAGAATGCCTTGGGGGGCATAAGGAATAAGGGGTTGCAATTCCTGATATATTTGTTGTGCCATGAGGTGGCTACATGTTTTCCATACTTGCAGTTCTCTTCAGGGTATTGGTCCACTACCACCCTTAAAAAGGTCATCACCAAAGTGTGGTGCAGTGTAGCCGGGATGGGAGTGTGTTTGTATTTGTGTGCAATCTGTCTTTTGTGTTTGCATGTTTATTTCCCATCTAGGGCTTGGTTCTCCGAGGTCAGGGATGGCTACTAGTTAGCCTAGGCTAGGAGGTGAGCACTCCATGGTCATGGTTATGATTTAATATGCAAGATTGTCGGGAGAAAAGAATAGGACAAGTGGAAGGTTGTAGGAGTTATTTGTTGCAGAAAATTATTTGCGGTTGTAATTATTAGTTTTAAAAGGAGAAATATATCCTCATTCGTTGAAATGAGAGGCTAATTGTAAATTATGTTAGAGTAATTGGGTCTTTACTTGATTAATTAAACATTATTTGTTTAATTCTTTAAGTTTCCAATTATCTTTTTACACTTAAGCTAACATTAGGTGCATATAATTAATTATTTTAATTAATTATTATGTGCAAGCCTAGGGTTTTCCCTTTTTAAGGTTTCTTGACCTATTAGAGGTTACTTTTTCTTTTCATTGTATTATCTTTTCACAATACATTTTCTGGTGAATTGGAGCTCTCTTTTGGAGAATATTTTTCCAGTGTTTTTCTTGTTCTTCAAATTTTGCTTCATTGTTTCTCCTTGTAACAGGTTATTCGGCTTGCAGAAGATCTTCAAGCTACTGTGGGGTTGTATTTCTCAACTCCTATATGGTATCAGAGCTCAGATCTGCAGCTACCTGTTCCTGTTTTTTGAGAATTTTGCATTTGAAGCAGATCTGGGATTTTAGGCATTTTTTGTGTGCTTAGGGTTAAGGTTTTTTTTCTGAGCACTTTGGGTCTAAACGGACCTCACCATCGTGCTCAGAAGATCCAAAAACCCCTATAGTCATATAAAATTTGTCCATTTTTGACCCCTGAGCATCTGGGTGATTTTTTTTCTCCAAGCCAGGCCGTACGACCCTGGCAAGCAAATCGAGAAAAAAAAATTTGCCTTTCTATGGCATGCAGATCGAATTGTTTTGATTTTTAAAAAAAAAAATTCAAAAAAAAATCAAACAAATCAAAAAAAAAAAAAACGCATTCAAAAACAAGTTTTTTTTAACACAATTTTTAGGGTACCGGACCTGACAGTCCGGCGTCGTACGGACCTGTCAGGTCGACCCCACCCGGCGCCGCAGGCCTCCGGCTCCGGCTCCGGCTCCTGCCATCTTTTGCTCCCGTCGCCCATGAAGTCCATGCCGCCAACCAAGGTTCGCTCCCGCCAGTGACTTTCCCTCCACGTCGGCTTTTTCTCTCGCTACTCGTGAAGTCCACGCCGCCGGCCAAGGTTCGCTCCCGCCGGCGACATTCCCTCCACTCCGGCCACCGCTCCGACCGCCACTCAAGCCCCGTCGATGAGCCACCACCGCCGAGATGAGCTCCACTCTGCTGGGCTGAGCTCCACTCCACTCCACTCCGCCCCAGCACCACCTACGCCCCCCCCGAGCACCACCTCCGCCCGGAGCACCACCAGCCCCTTCTCTCTAGTCTTTTTAAGAGGGGGTTGTTTTTTGGGCCTAGATCGTGCATCCGGAGTCAGATTTTGATGAACGAATAGGCGTTGGAAAGGTGATTCCGAGCCGGACCTTGTGGTGGTGGATTTTTTTTCCTGGATCTACTCTTTGACTATGTTTTTTACCAGTCAAAGTCAGGCTTCTTTTTTGCACTTCCGGGGCCATAGAATGGGCAAACGGACTCCGTTTTTTGAAAACGAATAGGCGTTGGAAAGCTCTCAGCATGCTCTATTCAGATTTGTGATCTTTTTTCTTATAATTTTCACTAGGTACATGAGATATCAGTTTGAAGTTTTTTTGCTTATGCACTACTTCCTTCTCATTACTATGTACTAGGGTTTGGGTTTCTCCATTGTGGGGGGGTGTTTTTTTCTCGCTTTCTGTCATTTATATCAGAAATCAAGAACACCTAAACTCTCCAAACAAACAAACCCTTCTGCATCTTCTGTCTATTCTGAAAGATCACATAATAAAAACAACCAACCAGCAGGTGCAGGTGCAGAGTTTTTTTCTTTGTTCTCATGGCAGATCTTTCAGTTGAGTTGTTGACTTCACACAACTATCACACTTGGAAGCCCCGCATCACTAGGCTTCTCAGGTCATGAGGGTTGTGGGCTACTTTGGATGAGGTTTAGCCAGACCTTCACCGTCCTTATGAGGTTCTTATGTACTGGAACAAGTTGGATGAGGCCATGGGTTTGATCACTTTGCATGTCTCTGACAGTCTTCTGTTTCACCTTGATGAGTTGCTTACTCCTCGGGATATGTGGTTGAAGTTTTATTCTCTCTTCGGGAGGGTCAATGAGATTCGGGCATTACAGATTGAGGCAGAGTTGACTTCATTGTTACCTGATACCTTTCCCACTATTGAGGATTTTTTGAACAAATTCAAGACCACCAGATCTGTTCTTCAGGGATGTGGAAAGAACAAGACTGATACAGAGTGCATTCATTTGATTCTTTTGAAGCTTCGGGCTCCCTTTCAGTTTTTTGCCTCTACTTTCTACTCCACCATGGATGGTTTGGGTACTAATTTCACCATGCCTAGCTTTGATGTCTTTTGTGAGTGCTTGTCTCGTGAGTAGTCTCATCTTTCTTAGTTGGATACGCTCTCAGGCTCCAAGAACAAAGCATTGGTTGCTTAGTCCTCTAAGGAGAAGGACAAACAAAAGTAGAAATTGAAGCCAAAAAATCCTTCTGCAGGTAGTGAGAATTCCTCCAAGCCTGCTCCTAAGTCTGATTCAAAACCAGTTCCTCCCAAACAATTGAAATCTTCACAGTCCGGTGAGTCTTCCTCCAAGACTAAGAAGAAATCATCAGACACTTGCAGTTTTTGTGGAAAGGACGGACATCCTATTTCCAGGTGTTGGAAACGATTAGAGGCTTTAGAGGAAGCCATGCAGCAGCATCACATTTCCTCACCTCAGGCGTCTTCTCCTTCCACAGGGAAAGGTCATGCTCTCACTACTAGAGCTTCGACCTCTGGGTCCACTTGGATTCTAGATTCTAGTGCTTCTCACCATATGACACACACTCAGTAGTTGGTTACTTCTCTTGCCTCTTGTGGTATTTCATAGATTGCAGTGGGTGACTCAATTCAGCTTTTCGTCTTGGGTTCAGGTTCTGTCTCTTTGGATGGGGGTACTCTACAGGATGTTCTGGTTGTCCCTGACATCTCGACGAACCTCCTATCCATTTATCAGATTTGCCACTCTGGCTCTGGTAAGACAGTTGAGTTCTCACCACATGATGTGGTTATTCGGGACCTCCATGACCCTGATTTGGTTGTGGCTTCTGGTAGTGTGGATTCTGCATCTCGTCTCTACAGATTTGAAGAATTTGAGCCCTCTCCAGGTACAGGTTCATCTCTCATAGCACATGCAGATTCAATGAGTAAGCTTTGGCATGAGCAATTGGGCCATGTCAATTACAGATATCTTCAGCAGATGAGTACACAGGCACTTGTTCTTGGGCTCCCACAGATTTCCTGCACTGATGGTGTTTGTCACGGTTGTGTTCTTGGCAAGCATCACAGAGATCCCTTTCCGAAGGGGAGAGCCTCTTGTGCTTTGGCACCCTTGGAGTTGATTCACAGTGATCTCATGTCATTTCCCACTCCTTCTTTTTTAGGGGCCAAGTATGTACTCACATTTATTGATGACTTCTCTAGATGCACATGGGTGTACTTTCTTAAGTACAAGTCTGATGTCTTTGATTCATTTCGAATCATCAAGACATTTGTCGAGAAGTAGTTTGGCTGTTCTATTCGGCAGATATGTACAGATAATGGGGGGGAGTATGTGAATCAGGTTTTCAAAGATTTTTGCACTGAGCATGGTTTGCAGCATCAGTCTACTGTTCCCTACACCCCTCAACAGAATGGTGTCACTGAATGTAAGAACAGAACTTTACGAGAGATGGCGAATTATATGATTCAGTCCAGGTCCATGGATTTGTCTTTTTAGGCTGAGGCAATCAATTGTGCCAACTATATTCAGAATCGGATGCCTCACAAGGCTATTCGACATATGACTCTTGAGGAGGCTTGGTCTCATGACAAGCCTGATGTTTCCTTTTTTCGAGTATTTGGTAGTGAGACATGGGCCTTTATTCCTGATGCTCAGAAGAAAGCCACGGAGCGGAAGAGCCGACCACTCATTTTTGTTGGCTATTGTGAGGATGTTAAGGCATACAGGTTGTTTGATCCTAATTCCAGAGAGGTCCTGTTTCGATGGGATGTTCAGTTTGATGAGCGTCTTCCCATAGTGGATACCCCGACTCCAGTGTCTACTCCTCTGCCTACTCCGGCCACTACACCCCTTTAGGATCTTTTTGAGGATGATTCTGATGATGGTGTTGATGATCCACCATCCCCACCCCCACCATCCCCACCTCCCCCTGCTCTACCTCAGATGCCCAAGTGGGCTCACCTTACTGTTGCAGCGGCAGGTCCTCTGGCTGGTGATCCTTCACATACTCGTCACACTCATTCTCATACAGTGGGTTCTAGTCTTTTGAGTCATGCTATTTTCGATGATCCTCGAAAGTTTTCAGAGGTGACAGGTCACCTTGAGTGGGATTGTGCTATGGAGGAGGAATATTCTTCTTTGATGAGGAATCATACATGGGATCTTTGTCCTCTTCCTAAGGGCAGAAAGATGGTTAGGTGTCGCTGGTTGTATCGCACTAAATATGCTACTGATGGTTCCATTGATAAGTACAAAGCACGTCTTGTTGCGAAGGGTTTTTCATAGGTTGAGGGTATTGATTACTCTGAGACATTTGCCCCTGCTGCCACAATGAATTCCATTCGCTTTGTACTCTCTCTTGCAACTTCTCGGCGTTGGCCTATTTTTCAGATGGATGTGAAGAGTGCCTTCTTGCATGGGGATCTACAGGAGGAAATCTACATGGAACAACCTCAGGGATTTGTGCAGGATAGTTCTTTGGTTTGCAGACTTCGGCGTTCATTGTATGGTCTCAAACAGGCCCCTCGGGCTTGGTATGAGAAGTTGGACTCTTTCTTGCTCTCCATTGGATTCTCCCGCAATCAATTTGATCACACCGTCTACATTCAACTTCTTGAGTGTGACATTTTGACTCTTGTGCTATATGTTGATGATCTTCTCATCATGGGTAGCTCATCCTCTATGATTCGGCATATTCAACGTGCCTTGATGGATCAGTTTGAGATGACAGATCTCGGTCTGTTGCACTATTTCCTTGGTCTTTAGGTGATTCAATCTTCTGATGGGATCTCTCTCTACCAGCAGAAGTATGCTCTTGACATGCTTCAGCACTTCAAAATGTTTGATTGCAAGCCTGCTCCCACACCATTTTAGTCAGGGGTTGTTTTGACCACAACTTGTCCCACTCCTTCAGTCGATTCTACACTTTACAGGCAGTTGGTTGGCAGTTTGTTGTACCTGACTCACACCCGTCCTAATATTTCCTTTGCAGTTGGTCTTGTCTCTCGATTCTCCCATGATCCTCATGAGAGTCATTGGAAAGCTGCCAAACGTATTTTGAGGTACATTCAGGGCACTAGTTCTCATGGCATTCATTATACATCAGGGGAACCTCACATTGTTGGCTACACTGACTCAGATTGTGCTGGTGATGTCATTGATCGGAAGTCTACTTTCGGCTTTGTTTTCTGTCTTGGCTCTGGTCCTATCACATGGTCTTGCAAGAAGCAGACTGCTCATGCATTATCATCTACAGAGGCTGAGTATCGCTTTATTGTGCTCGCTAGTCAGGAGATCTTATGGTTTCAACAGTTGATGACTGAGTTTGGTTTTCCTCCTGATAGTCCCACTGTTCTTTGGTGTGACAATCAGAGTGTCATTCATATTTCCTGCAACCCGGTAGAGCATCAGCGAACGAAGCACATTGAGCTTCACATGCATTTCATCCGTCAGTTGATTCAGGTGGTGTTCTCATTCTAGAGTACATTCCCACTTCTGAGTAGGTTGCAGGCATCTTCACAAAACCTTTTGCATCGCCGTGCTATCTTCAGTTGTGCTCTATGCTTGGGGCGAAGGAAGTTGTCCTTGGGTGGTCTTTATGAGGCCTTCCTTCCTTCTTCTTCTTTCAGCATGTTCTTTTATCTCTTTTTGGAGAGGAGTTTTTTCCCACTGGGTTTTCTCCTTTGTCTCCATTTCATAGAGATTTCATTGTATTTGGGTACCTGATCAGGCCTTGTTGTCAGGACCCATCTTTCATGCTTTCAGTAGTTGTTCTAGGTTTTAGCTTCTCCCTAAGTCTAGCTTAAAGGGGGGTGTTAGAGTAATTGGGTATTTACTTGATTAATTAAACATTATTTGTTTAATTCTTTAAGTTTCCAATTATCTTTTTACACTTAAGCTAACATTAGGTGCATATAATTAATTATTTTAATTAATTATTATGTGCAAGCCTAGGGTTTTCCCTTTTTAGGGTTTCTTAACCTATTAGAGGTTACTTTTTCTTTTCATTGTATTATCTTTTCACAATACATTTTCTGGTGAATTGGAGCTCTCTTTTGGAGAATATTTTTCCTGTGTTTTTCTTGTTCTTCAGATTTTGCTTCATTGCTTCTCCTTGTAACAGGTTATTCGGCTTGCAGAAGATCTTCAGGCTACTATGGGGTTGTCTTTCTCAACTCCTATAAATTAGAAATAAAGACATGGGATTTTGTTATTTGTTATTTAGATAAAGAAACATCTTGTAAATTTTGCAGAATACTTTTTGGAATGAAATAAGCTAGATATATTCTTCTTTCTATTTGAAAAGAAATGCTTTTGGATTGCATGCAATAGCCCACTGAAATATAAAAATCATTTTTATTTAATTCTATGTTTTCTTTTTTATCTGTGATTTTGTCTTCACTTTAATTGCAAAAAATATGAGATTTAGTGGTTGATAGATTTTATTAAAAAAGTTATTTTCTATTTAGTTGTTGTAGTAACTGCAGAATCAGTAAATTTATTTATTGCAGAAAAGGAGAAAAAAAAAATCACAAGCTATTATATTTTTTTTTATTATTAGAAAATCTAGATTTAATTAGTTGCTGGTAAAACTATTAAAATCTAAACATGTATATAGTTGAAGGTAGAAATAAAACACCTGTTAAATTATTGCTTAGAAAAGTATACCCTTGCTGTAAATGAAGTTGGAAAATTATTAATCCATCTATATCCTTTTCATCTAAATCAAAATACTAGAGCCTATTTATTTTAATTGGCTGTCATATAGAATATATATATTTATACAAATATATAATTTTATTGACATGCAGATTGCATGTATATCATTATAAATATGTTTAAAAAGAAAAAAAAAAAAAACTATTATTAAATGATCACGAAGAATAATGTAATGATGCCTACATGTAAAAAAAAAAGAAAATAAAATTAAATGCGTTGAATATATATATATATATATATATATATATATATATATATATATATATAAAATAAATATATATATAAAAATAAAAATAATCTATAACTTTATAAAAATAAAAAAAAGAGGTTTTTATTTGAGAAAAATGTCGAAGGGCCGAAGCCACTGTGTGGACACACAGTGGATCGGCCACGGACTCCACTGTGTGTACACACAGTGGGCGGCCCCACGGCTTCCACTGTGTGAACACACAGTGTGGGCCACGGCTTCCACTGTGTGGACACACAATGTGGGCCGCTGCGGCTTCCACTGTGTGGACACACAGTGGTGCCACGCCCGCCACTATGTGGACACACAGTGGAGCGGCGGGTTCCACTGTGTGGACACATAGTGGTGCCCCCGTCACCCCTCCTTTGACCCGCGAGCTTCCATGGCCGCCGCCGACCCTGCACAAAACGCCCTGCACAAAAATGGGGATGTAAGAAAATTACAAACCCTAGCCGGGTAGGGCTAGGTTAGGGAGAGAAATAAGATGTTATCAAAAAAATAATAAAAGATAGAGCACTTAAATAATAGTAAAAGAATGTTAGGGTTTGCATGGTGGTTAAGTTTAATGTTTTTTAAAAAGAAAATATTTTTAGGATATATATATATATATATATATATATATATATATATATATATATATATATATATATATATATATATATATATATATATATATGTATGTATAAGTTGGATACACCTTTACACATAGAGCCCCAATGTAAGAGATTAAGACAAATTTAGATTGGTATAAATTAATAAGTTTTATAAACTATAGTCGCCTTAATAAATATATGGGTTAGTAATGGTTTTTGAAAGCCCTTAAGGATATTTTTAAAGATATTTTAATATATATATATATATATATATATTGGCCCGCTTGTCAATTTAATTTAAAGCATTTTATGATTATTGACTTAGATAAACTTTTAGACATTTTAAACAAGGTACTAGGACTAATTTAATTAGTTCCTTTAAACTATAAACTACTTTGAAGACTAATTCTATCTTCGTCAATTATATTTAGGGAAATGATTTAAAATGAGTTAGGAATTAAAATTGAGAAAACGATATAACGTTCTTTAGTATTCGGTTTATGATTTTAAATATTTGGATTACTTGAGTTAGTGGTTTAAGTTAACCTAACATAGGTAAGACAAAACATGTAGAGTATCTCAATTAGTCAATTTAATGTTCTAATTTATGGTCTTTTAAAAAAAAAATTATTCCGTTCTTGCCCTAAATTTTGGGCATGACACCCATCAACTATGATTTTGATGGCCTTTTCATTTCCCTCTCTCCAAGTTGTTTTGTCAGGTTCAGTCTCAGGTTTTGCAGTTTCAGTTTTTACAAATGACTCGACTTTATATTCTCTTAGAATCATCTAAATTATGAACTTCCACGCTAAGAAGTCATCACCTCCTCCGAGTCTATCTTGAAATCTGATAGCGCTAGCCATTAGAAGAATTGTGATGTGAATATATGCTTGTTTTGAATTTTCCACAAAATTGAATAGCCTCAGGTTCGATTTAACTATAGCTCTCCATGTAAATGACATTCAATTCTCAATTCAATATACAAGATATATTCTAGTTTATATTTTCTTGATCTATGTATTAACTATTTATATGATAAATCTGATTATCTTCTTTTGTATGGCAGGTGAGAGGAGCATTTATTGATTTCGATGTCCTTCTCACAAATATCGATTTATATATATATGCAAGAGGGGAGGATCAAGCAATGCCTTGACCGGTCATGTCTTTTAGACATGACCGATCAAGACATTACTTGATCGCACCCTTTGACTTATAATTACCAATCGGTGTATACTTTAATCAACAACCCAATACTAATCGGTGCATACTTAACTTATTACCTAATACAAATCGGGGTCTACGTAATTTATTATCCGATTCCAATCGGTGTCTACATAACTTGTTAACCGATACCAATTGGTGATCGCTTAATTAATAGTTCAATACCAAGCGGTGTATGCTTTGCCACCCAATAACAATCGATTAATCCTGATAACCATTATTTGTTTACTATTAATAAATCAACCAATATAAATCAGGAAACATGGTTAGCTCGATAATAATCGGTGATCACAGTTATAATGCAAACTGATATTAATCGGTATACTATGCTATGATATGATTATCGATAGTTTGAGCAATTATCGAACTAAGTAGATTGAACATATACAAGTGAAGAATGATCATCAAAGAAAGAACAATAGCTTGAAGTTTTTCCTAATAGTTTATCGATAGGATAAATCATTGAATGAGAGACTTTATTTATCTCTCATTCAATCATTTATCTTACCAAAGCTATCATGCATTAACAGGTTTTACTAAAGGCAATGCTGACAGTAATTTATATTATAAGATCACTAATGATGATATTTTGATTATTGAAGTATTTGTTGATGATATCATGTTTGGAGGTGAAGATAAATTGTGCATGGAATTATCTAATAATATGCATAATGAATTTGAAATGTCCATGATTGGTGAGATGCGATTTTTCTTAGGTTTGCAGATTACTCAAACTGACAAAGGAAATTTTATCTGTCAAACTAAGTATCTAAGGGAATTTTTGAAGAAGTTTGGTATGGATAATTCCAAACCGATAAGTACTCCTATGGTGACAAGTGAGAAATTATCTATCAAAGACACATCTGCACTAGTAAATCTGACAAGGTATAAGTCTATGATTGGTGGCTTGTTATATCTAACTCAAACTAGACCGGATATTATGAATGTAGTAAGTATTGTTTAAAGATATAAAATTAATCCTAAAGAAATCATGAATGTGCAGTAAAGAGGATATTTCAGTATTTGCAAGGAACAATAGAATATGGTTTATGGTATTCTAGAGATGATAACTTCACTTTATGTGCATATACAGATTCAGATTGGGCAGGAGATACTGATGACAGGAAGCGCACTTCTAGTGGAGCTTTCTTTCTTGGAAAGAAATTGGTTTCATGGATCAGCAAAAAACAATCATGCATTTCTTTATCTACTGCAGAAGCTGAATATGTTGCAACAACAACTAATTGCACTCAAGTCTTGTGGAAGAAGCAAATGTTGAAGGATATCAAGGTAAATTGTATTGAACCGATAGTTATCTATTATGATAACTTTGCAACTATTGACATGTCTAAGAATATGTTATTTCACTCTAAGACTAAACACATATCAATAAAATAAAACTTTCTGAAGGACAAGGTGGAAGAAAAGGAAGTTAAATTGGTTTATGTGAACACTAAAGAACAAATTGCAGATATATTCACTAAACCGTTGTCTAAGGAATCATTTGAGTATTTGAGAGATAGGTTAGGGGTATCTACCCCTCCGGCAAAAACTTAATTGATGGAGCAAACCATCAGTCCAGTGTGCATCATCGGCTTTATTCTTTGCTTCGGGTTGATGTAGTGGTGCTACTACTCAGGGGGAGTAGTCAGCTTTGAGATTAAGAGGCTTATATTCTTTCTTTGATATTTTTGTCAGATTTCTGGCATTGATGTCAAAGGGGGAGAGATAGTGATGTGAAAAACAAATAAAAAATAATTTCAGAACTTTATAGAGATATTATTCACATGGGGAGAGTTATTGATATTCAGAGCTATATACAGGAGATTGTTGGTTGTCTTCCATAGGGGGAGACTTGTTTGGCATTTCTTGGTACTTAGATGTTTTTAACATCTAGTGTTGCCATCAATGCCAAAGGGGGAGATTGTTGGAAATATGGAGGAATTTATTATGTGTTGTATTAATGTTTTGTCCTTGATGTCAACACTAGTTGTTATGGTTGGTTACCAGTAGATAGGTTTTGGTTACCGGTAAGGGTTTAAGGTTTAACCAGAAGAGCTTTTACTGAGAATCTTTGACAAAATGCATAAGTGGTGTTGGTGCGACTTCTAGATGGAATTCAGGATGCAGGAGGTAATCCCTGATCGTGCCTCAATTGATTGGAGACATCGCTTTGGCGTGGTGGACCCAGATTAGGTCTGGTACTTATCTAGGTTATGGACCGATATCATGTTAATGTGTTCTCTACATGTTATCGGGATAATTTATGGATTGGTTATTGTTGTTTTGTTCTAAATCCGACATGGCATATCATTGTAATATGGATGTATGTAATGATCTTATTGTAATATCTTTTAGGTGGCCGGCCTAATTGGTTTAGGTCTTAGGGTTTGTATAAATTGATGTAAGATCTCATTGTAGATTATGGCATGGTATGGGATAATTTGTGTCATGGACATGGAATGCAATATCATATGTGAAGGAGATTTGGTTGATCATAGGTGATCGAATTGGGTTTAAGTAAGAGGTCAAAGGCCTTCGATATTGAACTTAACTGGGACTATAATTAGACATGGTAGATTCTATCTCTGGTAGTTCATTCTTCTGGATTGTTGTCCAATTATCTTGAGGTGGTTATAACCTCTCTAAAGTTAGTGAGACTCTTTTGTAATGAGAAGTACGCTCTATGCAGTGTGCCTTCCTGCATGTGTAGGCCCCTTATTGTATCACATACTTTCTACATTAGTATCATCTGATTGTGGGTAGGCTTCCCACCATGGTTTTTCCATTTACTAGGTTTTCCACATACAAATCATGGTGTTATGTGGTATGGTTGCATTGTATTAATTCTTTGTTTCATTCTTAAGTTTTATTGCTTACCAGTATCTATTTCTGCTATTCTGGTATTCAATGTTTATGTGCTCCAGTTAAAGGTTATAAAGTGGTTTGATTAATATAATTTGTTGACAACTGATTCACCCCCCTATTAGTTGTTCACCGGTTATCCTAACAATATCGAGTAAACAGTTTGCATGAACTAGACACTAATACATTTGGCCTCAAATTTTGATGAAGTTTTCTGACGGACAAGGCATATTGTGATCAAATTTGATTTTTTTTCTTTAAAATGCCTGAGTTCATTAGAATTCCAACAGATGCTTTCCATTGGAATTATGATGAACTCAGGCACTTTAAAGAAAAGAAAAAACATAATGTGGGATCATTTTAAAAAACCCAAGCATTTGTCGGGAGCGTCGTCCGCCAAATTTGAAGCTTTTGTTGCCTCCCTCCCACCCACTGAGCGATCTCTCCACAACCGCGCTCTCCTCAAGTAAGTTTTTATTTGCAATCAAGGGCATTTGATTTGGCTTCATCAATAGTGTTCACAAATAGATTAAAGATTGCAAAATATATATTTTTCCCTAATCTATTAAACCCAAATTTCTAATAGTTCATGCACTCTTTTTGAGTTATCACTGGAATTGTCAACAGTAGTGTGTGCTATTGATTGGAAGATCCACTTTTGAAATAAGTGAGCTTGAGGATTCTTGGAAGGTCTTTTCTAGATACAAACAAGTAGCAATGACAATACAATATTGCATTGAGTTGGATCATTTGTTGACTCAGGTAGGTCGACATTTTTCTTCTCCAAAGTGTCAAAGGCAACTTTCATAGGAGTTTAGTGTGTTTTGATAAATGGTGATTATTTGAGTTCCTATGTAAGCATTTTGTAGCGTTCACCATTATGATTTTCTTCTCTTACAAGAAATAAATAGTTATCATTTATAGACCATAGCCACCATGGTTTTGAATTTTGAAGGCACAAATGAATTCATAAAGTTGTTACATGGGCTCAATCAATGAATCCCCAAATAGAAAACATAACCACCAAAGAATCTTTGACTGATAAACTAGAAAACATGACCACAAAATCTTATGAAAATATTTTGGCTATTTAAAGTTTGGACTTAAATATTTAACCAAAACCTCAAAAAATACCTGGGTTATATTAATGTACGATCAAATGCAATCAAAAATTGGATATTTGAATTAAAGAGGAGATTCAATGATATTGAAGAACTAGCTACTAACTCCTCATATTCCTTCAAGTTGTTGATCTAGGTGGCTTGAGGAAAAAAAAATCAAGGATGATGAACCGATTTGTGTTGATTCTCTGAAGTAACTAAAATAAGTATTAGGCCCCATTGGAAAGGCCATTTGGCAATTTGACTCCCTTTAGAGCCTAGGTAAGTTGTGACATCCCTAAGTTTGATGGGAAAATTGATGTAGATGTTGTTGATGATTATATTTCTAAATTGGAGATGTATTTCTTTGTAATTTCTTAGATTAAAGAGAATTATGTCTGCCCTACTTAAATTAGAATTCCAATTCAACAATGTTGGATTGATAGCTTGATAGCCAAGGAGGAGTTGAAGGAACTCCACTTTATTTAGTGATGGAGATGAATTTCAGTTTGGGTGGTTTCATGGAGGTCATCAAGGAATATTTTTCCAAAAGATACAAATGAAGCAAAGTAAATTTTATGGCAACAGTGAGAGAAAATTTGTATTTGACTACATCAATACTTAACACACATTGTGTTCAAAAATTGGCATAAAGAACTCTAAGAAGCATTGGTTCTTTACAAATTGTAATGTCTAGCATCCGTCATTATTACATCTAGATTAAAATGACATCTTTAAACGTCAAAATATTGGTTGAAGATAAACTCAACCCCAAAGGTAAGAAAGACCCTAAAATATGACAGATATTTATGCTATTATTTAGGTCTGCATACAATGAAAGGACTACATATTGGAATTAGAGAATCATCCATACTTATCACAAGCTTCTATAGCTCATGTAGACTCAAGGTGAGTTGCAAAATGACCATCAAAGGTTCTCCATGTACCTACAATGGTGAGCCATTGCTAACATATTGTCACCTGAGACTTTTTCTATTTATCATAACAAGATGTTTTATAACATAGCAAGTAAGTACCTAAAATATAACAAAGAGATATATGCTATCATTTAGGTTTGCATGCAATGGAAGGATTAAATTTTGGGTAAGGATATAGTCATGCATACTTATTACAAGCCTCTGTAGTTCATGTAGACTTGAGGTGAGTTTTAAAATTACCATCATCAAAGGTGCTCCACGTACCTGCAACATTTTTTTTCAATTGAACATTTGACACAAGAATGAGAGTATTGATAAGGTTGTTTATTTCTTGACTTATCTTTCATTTGTAGCTTTGATAACAACACTTGGTTCTTGCAAGCATGAAACATTAGAATGACCTTAACTTAACATTAGAGATCTTGAATTCTTTGACATATACTGAAAATTCACAGTTAGGTGGTAGGTTCTTTATTTTCACATAGAAAATGAGCTCCTATGCTAAATGAGACACATTTGTATTCTCACTAAGGAACCACCAAAGATGATTTGGTACTTTCACTATAGTTGGGTGAAACGATAGTGCTACCGCTAATTTTACAAAATTATTCCTATTGTCTGCAATAGGGTCATATATGTGTAGTTTCAAGTGACATATGCAAAATAAGAAATTATAGATAAAGAGCAAAAGAAATAACTAGGACTAACCTCCTCCTCTTAGTTGTCTTGTTATAAGTGTTTTTTGTTTTGAGCTATTGTCTTGTTTGGACTTTGGGATGTGACTCTTTCCGCTTACCTTTCTTTTTGTGAATATGCATAACACTATTTTGGAAATGATAATATAGATCCTCATCGATTAAAAAATAATTATAATGGTAAAATTCATAGACCTTGTGTAGGGTCCTCCTAGCCTAGATTAAGGAGTTTGAAGCCTAGATACATTGATTTGGCCTTGTGGCCATCAATGAGTGTTGACCCAATAGGAGAAGTCTTGAGAATGACAATTTTGGAAGTGTGGCATTGTTGAGAGCCAACACTTAGGTGTGAACCCTATCTTCATGTATTATGATCAGTTTCCATGATACTTAGTCCTATCCTCATGGTGTTGGCTCAATTCATATTATTTTTCCCAAGCCTAGAAGCCAAGTAATGTATCCAAGGGTGTCTAGAAGAATGGAGCATATGATCATTGACTTTGTATGTTGAAACAATCTTACATGCCCCTCCATTGAGGGTATTGAGTAAGATTGGGAATAGTGTATTTTGTTGAAGAAACACGATGTGAGAGGTTTGATGTAGAGGCAAGGGTAGAACTTAGTATTTCATATTAGGATATCAACCACATTGATTAGGCAAGTCAAATAAGGTCTCTCCAATGTTTAGGATACACAAGGGCAGCATTAGTCATGTAAGTATGCATGAGCATGGGAATGGATGGTTACTTTCCTTTTAGACTAACTTGGGTCTATGACTCTCAATGGTGTTCATCCCAAAATTATATGTAATATCATTCGCTTGCACCCAAGGTGTGACTGAGAATTTTGTCTTACTTGTCACTAATTTGGATAGTATTGAGAGGATCCTATAAGGATGACTATCACCATGCTTGCGATGAATTCACAACATTGATAATGAATTCACATTAAACACTCATGGATTACCTCCCAATATACATTAGTCAAATTAAGATATGATACAAGGATTGCATAGCACAAAGCCATTAGCATATCACCTGCTCTAAATCACCACAAAGCCATTAGATATGTTTTGAGATGAAAAAGAAGACTTAAATGGTTTTGGTTCAATTTGCATTATTTCTATGTTCAAGTAATTTAATTTGGTATTAATTCTATATAACTAGTTCTATAGCCCAATTTTTTTGCCTGTGAAGAAAGACCATGTTAGACAATATCAATGAACAACAAAATAAGGAGACAATTGCTAGATTGTGGTCTAACCTTAAAAGAAAAGGTGATGGAAAATGTTATTGTCCCTGCAAAATTTGTAAGTGGTTAAAGACTAGAAGACTTCTAATCAAAATAGCTAAGAAACATTGTAGGCTACATGGACACATTGAAGGGGGACATGATTATCATCCATTGGTAAGTTTTTCATTATATCGTTTTAACAATTTATATACATAAGAAATCACTTGATGATGAGATCATGATCATGGTTTATTTATGTTGATCATTTTTATATAGGTAGGGCACCCTAGAGAACATGATATGGATCAACACAACCTGAAGAATATGGTTTTCAAAGTGGAGGAACATGGAGGTATGAATATCAAAGATGAAGATAATGATCCCATGGAAGATGACGATCATGAGCCACAAAACACAATTGAAGATGATGGTACAAATACATTAATCCATGACACATTTAGTACTGGACCAGCTGATCATGATGATGAAGATGACCTTGATGTTGTTCATGATTTACCTCTACTTGAGAAGGCATATGAGGCCCTTTACGAAGGCTCCCAGACAACTCTTCTCTCCATTGTATTTTTGTTGATGAACTTGAAGGATATGAATGGTTTATCCAACATAACAATCTCATGTATGTTAAGGTATGTCATATATGTCATTATAGTTAATAAATGGTGAATCATGTACCATTAATATTCTTTATATTAACAAATTATATTTTTTTGATGTATATTGATAGGTGAGTTTTTGTTACCACCATCAAATATTCTACCTCCCTCATACCGAGAATTATCCCTCATTATGAAAGATATTGGAATGCAGTATCAAGAAATAGATGCTTGTCCCAATGATCATATTATATATCACAAACAACATGAATTTCTAACTGAATGCCTTGAATGTCATATCAGTAGATATCAAACAGATCAAATAACAAAAAAGGTGCCTCACAAGGTTCTTCATTATATTCCCATTATTCCACGTATGAAACAATTATTCAAGTGCACTAGATTGGCACAATTTATGGATTACCATGCACACAATAGAAGTCAAGATGATATTATTTGAATGCTTGCAGATGGTTCAACATTTATGAACATAGAGGAAAAGTGGCCACACTTTAAAGAAGATCCTTGTAATCTCAGGCTTTCATTGGCAACGGATGGTGTCAATCCATTTGGAGAGATGATATTTGTTTACTCAGTGTGGCATGTTTTTTTATCAACAATAACATTCCTCCATGGATGTTAATAAAGAGGGAGCACATAATGTTGGCAATGATTGTTCTAGGTATTTTATCATTTAATAGTCGTCTACATTTAATTATAAATATTGCAGTAAAATTGTCATAATAATTATGTAATGTTTTTGTTCATTCGATTAGGTAATTACCAAGTTAAAGATATGAATGTATATATTGAGCCTCTTATCGACAAGTTGTTGGAGTTATGGAATAGTGTCACTATGTATGACATCTCTAGACCAATAGGACAAAGAAAAATTCAATTCCATGTGATGCGATGCTTTTATGGACAATACACGATGCCCCAAGGCTAACACATTTTTGTGGTATGTTATAGTGTTCAAGTTTCACATGATAATTATAATTTTAAAAAATAACATATTTAATCCAAATATACATTATCTTGTGGATCTTCAAACAAAGGGAAAATTTGCATGTCCAGTTTGTGGTACAAAGATGAAATCTCGTCATTCAAAAAGTTTAGGAAAGTAAGTGTTTGATGAGTATAGGCACTTTCTCCACAATCATAAGTATCGAAATACTGAAAAACATCTTTTCAATGGGAAAGAAGAGAATACATCAAAGCCACGAAGAATGACACCTCACTTGTGGAAGTTGGAATATAATAGAATTAATCATCAAGGTAATGTCATTCCATCTAATGGTTTATGTCATAAAACATCTTTTCTATCATGTTTTATTTACTAATGATGTGATTGATGATTGTGAAGGTCGTCAAGGTATTAATGACCACCTTCCTAAGGGACTAAAAATTTATCCCCGACAATTTAGTAGATTTCCCTACTACAAGCAGTTGCAAATTGTGCATTTGTTTGATTCTATGCATATTGGAAAGAATATAACAAATACATTATGGGAAATATTGGATAGATGGCGTGACAAAGAAAAAATTGTTAAAATTTGTACTTGTTGGTATTTTGATGATGTTTGTACTTAGTTGTGATTGTCATTGATGGACACACACGTATTTGTTGTATGAGTTATTCTCAAACGGTAGTATGTGGTGTATTGTTCAAACCGGTATTATATGCCAATGTATGCATAGTATTTGTTTGTAGAAGACTATCGGTGTTTGCAGAAGGAGCTTACCAGTCAAAGCATGACCGAGGACCTCAAGCGATACGAGGACCTCAAGCGGTACGAGGACCCCAAGCGGCAACCGATCTTTGTAAGATTGGAACACTATGTTCCAATTTACCAGTCTTTGTTTGTAAATCGGTAATCGGTATACTTTGTTTTGTTAACCGACAAACTTGTGAAGTTTGATGAGTTATCATCCACCGACACCGATGCAGTGATTCTGTGTTGTGTTACAAATTGTGTCTAGATGCATTGTACCTAGGAAATTGTAATCTAATCTCATTGGACCAACATGAAATCAAATTCCTATATGAGGACATCGTGTCTAGGTTTTTGAGTGTGTTGTGTGAGTAAGATTAGGTCTTTGCAAAAAAGGTATCTTGCAACAAAGATTGAACATGTGAAGGACAGAAGACTGAAGTAATGCTGCAATGCATTAACAAAGAGCAATCAAGGATCTAACTAAGCATTTTGTGCTACTTTCTAGATCACTTACTTGTTGATTACTAATCTCTTCGACAAGTCAGAAACCATTAACCGGATAGGCTCAGTTAAGCCTGTTCTAAATTCTCTAACAAGGTGGTTCACAGTTGTGGATCTAAAATCCTTTAACAGGGTAGTCTTTAACAAGACTTATCTCCTAACAGAGATCAAGATTCCTAACAAGATCTGTTCTGGTGAAGAACATTGTAAGGCCTTAACCGGTCTGGTTGCTATTCTGCAAATAGTAGACTTGTGAGTTTTACTTACCGTGGTTTTTCCCATTTGGGTTTGCATGTCAAAATATCTTGTGTTATAGTGATTGTGTTATTGTGGGTGAATGCTTTGTTTTCTATTTGGCTTCTTTGTGTATTAACTGGTTTGTTGTTTAAAGGGCTATACCAGTCTACAGTAAAATTGCTTAAGTGTTTGGTAAGGTTTTTGGGTATACTAATTCACCCCCCCCCCCCCCTCTTAGTATTCATCAATTGGTATCAAAGCCAACCTTTCTTAAGTCTAACTGCTTGAAAGGAGATATGGGGGAATACAACATGAGGGAACTCACTCACCATCTGGCTCAATCTAAGAGAGCCTATGATGAACTTAAGGTCAATTATAAAGCCTCTTTAGCCAAAAGAAGAGAACTTGTTGAGCAAATGCTGGAAATTACTAAAAAAAACTCTTCTGATGAAGTAGACATGGATGCCCTAGTCGAAGAAATGGAGAAACTGAATGAGTCCAAAACTAACCTGAGGAGGGAGCTGGAAGCACTAACCATTAGGATGAGTCGGGAACTGGAAAACCGAAGAAAAGCTGAGGATCTAGTGAAGGACAAGGAGCATGAGATCTTTAAGTTGAATCAGGAAATTGGTACCATTACCGCTTACCTGCAAGAGGGTAAGGAAGAGAATGAATAAATGCAAGCAAAACTCAATGCAGCCATTTCTTGGAATGAAACCCTAATGAAGACCAATGAAGCTCTTTCCAAAGAACTTGTTGAGACGAAGGAGATACTTACAAATTTCAACCTGAGCTATACAAAATTGGACCAATAGCTGGAATCAATGAATCCATCAATGAATACCACTGGACTTGGTTTCTCTGCATATGATGAAGGTAAATCATCTGGAACCAAGATTGATGCACCAAAAGAGCAACCAGTACCTCAGAACATCAGCAAAAGAAAAGGTAAGTCAAAGTTCAAACTTGTATGCTTTAACTATCATAAGGAAGGACATACTACCAATTTATGTTGGAGAAAGACTTGTAATAATTTCCCTTACATGCAAAACAATGTGTATGACCAGAAGGCTAGAACTGGTAGATTTAATGGTCATTGTTATTGATGCAACAAGTTTGGGCATAGATCTTTTCAGTGCAAATCGGTTATGAACAACCCTGGAGGTTATGCACCAAGATCAAAAGGAGTTGTCCAAGAACCTCTTATGAACTGGAACCCAAACCGGTAAAGAACCTATGACCAACGGTCAAATGGTTATGGAATGACAAATGGTTAGAGTGCAACCTGTGTGATATGTCGTGGTAGAGGTCACATTGTTGCAACATGTAGGAGAAAGAATGGAAAGGTGAACACCTGACCATGGAGAGCACCTGGTATGGTATGTTATCATTGTCACAAACCGGGACATCTTGCCAGATCATGTAGACTGAGACAGAAGCCATCGAAAGACAGACCGGTCAACACAGAAGGTAAAGGAAAGGTCGATATTGAAACCACTCAAGCAGATATGAATAAAACTTGGAAAAATAAATTTGAAGAGAAGCCACAAGATGTACCAATTTCTACACCCAGTGTGGAGACCCCCGAATCACAAAATTGAGCTTCGAAAAGCTTAAGGGGGAACATATTGGTAACAATGTTTTGGACCCCTAGAGTATATCAGTAAAGTGCTTTTATCGGTATTGGTTACCTGTCGACCGACATAAGAAATGAAGTGGTAAAAGGTAAAATTGGGGTTTGTACCCTAACGGTGATGCATTTATTATGGTAGGTAGGAGCATGTATAAAGGTGACTCTTGTAGTCATTTTTACTTACCTATTTTCAAAGGAGCATTTTTCTCACTTGAGCAGCACAACAAAAGCGATCAATCTTGCATTCGAAGAAATCCATAAAGAAATCTTGTACAAGACCCAGCAATCATTTCAAGCTATCCAGAGTAGAGGTCAGAGTGGCAAAACAAGCTTTTGGAGAAGAAAGTTGTGCTCGACATTGGCGAACCCTAGTTCAGAGTGAAAAGGTATTTTTCATCGAATCACTCTTATCATTCAGAATTATTTAGACATGGCTTCTACATCCAAAGTCTCTTCTAGTTCTTCCGCACTTGAGGAGTCATCCAAATTTCTTAGGAAGAAGTTGAATTATAATTCTCTATCTCAAATTCCTGCCGGATTCATTGTCGAAGGGGATGTTTCTAGTTACATTGATTGCAGACTGGAAGACCTATGATCTCTAGTGATTCACTCCCAGTTGAGATTGTTCTATGGAGAAGACAAGAAGATTAAACCAGAGTACAGTGTGATCGAGAAGAAGAATTTCCACAATGTAGCATATTTTCTCAAGGAATTCACAGAAAATCACATAAGAATTATTCTTAGTAGGGTTCATAGTGACAAGATGTATCTTGAGCGAACCCATGATATCACACCGGAGGCAATCCATGTCGTGATTGGTTTCTGCAATAATGGAGAAGTCCCTATTCTTCGTAAGATCACAAAAGCCAAAGTGGAAGAACTCATTGGTTCTATGAGCGACAAGCGAGCAATGATTTTCAACACCATAAGAGATGATTTGGTGAAGTATGTGTGCATGGTGATCGGGTATAGAGTATTCTATTCCAATAGAATGAATTATGTTCCTATAGTTGCGGTGCATGCCACTTATCGAATGATCAAGGAAGATGTAGAGTAGGACTTGTGTACCTACATGCAAAAACAACTCATGGAGAATTTGAAATCCATCAAAGTGGACAAGGCACTAAGGTTCAAGTTCGGTCAACTACTTGTGAGGTTGTTTTTCTACTTTCAAGGGTATTTTCTGAGAGTTGGTGATGTTCAATGGTCAAGTGACCTACCAGTTACAAGATAAATCAAGGAGAGTCTGTAAGCAGTGGGATCTGCCTATCTAGAGACTCTGAACAAGTATTTTGATGAGTTCAGATTGAAGATGAACCAAAGAACAAGGCTATCAGGTGACCTAGTTAAGAAGTATGAAGATGATATTTGTTTCATAATCAAAGTGGATCATTGCATAATGGAAGCGGTTGAGCCAAGAAAAGAGAAAGTTGGGCCTATGGGCTATGAAGTGGTGAACGATATACTCAATGGGTATGTCTCTACCCTACTTGCTTCACCGCTTGATCCAAAGAAGAAGAGGACCGATACCTACTCTAAGAGGGTTAATCCTACTAAAGTACCGAAGTAGAGGAAGAATAAAGTTGTGCCATCGACATCAACATCGGCACTGGTTACATCTGCTTCCAGTCCAAAAGTGACCAAGAGGTCACCAGCCAAGAAGAAACTAGAGGCTATTCCATCAAAGGTATTTGACAGAAAGAGGAAAACCAAGAACGAAGCACATGATTCAATAGACACTGAATCAGAAGATGAAATGAAGAAGATGAGGCAATCGAGTAAGAAGACCAAGCTAATCTGTAATGTACCTATAACCTCTGCACCGGTAAATATACACATTGCTTCTTACAAGCCTATGACACATTATCAAAGGACTATAAACAATATTAGAAGGAAAATTCTTGATGATCTAAAAGATTATTTTGATGATCTTAATGATACTAAAAAGCATGACGTAGAGCAAGAACTCATTAACTATTTATGTGATAATGATCAGTCTCCAACCAATATTAAACTTATAGTTTATAATTCTTTGTGTGATTCTTTGGACAATAAATGGTGCATTCTCATTGAAAAGGAGCAAGCAATTAGGGAGCAAATTTTTGCTCAATATTTTCTAGATGCTTCCAATTCTGAATTATTTGAGATTCTTGATCGGTTCAAAGGCATCTTTTTCATGAGAGAAGAATTCAGTTACTTAGAGGTAAAATCTCTGAAGTAGAAAAGGACACTCATCTGCAAGCTCAAGAAGTTGTCAAGATGCAAAAGGTATCCAAAGCAAGTCTACAGGTTGAGCAAGTGATTGACCTATCAAAATCAAAACCGGATGAAGCCTTCAATGATCAGGGAGAAAGAGCAGCTGAGCAAAATGATCCTATCGATGTGGATGCATTAGATGCTGAAGGTACTAAGCTGGAGGAAGCTGAGAAGAAGAAAGCAGAGAAGGGGAAAGTGGAGAAGGAGAAAGAAGAGAAAGAGAAAGAGGAGAAGGAGAAAGTGGAGAAGGAGAAAGTAGAGAAAGAGAAAGCGGAGAAGGAGAAAGCAGAGAAGGAGAAAGTGGAGAAGGAGAAAGATGAGAAGGAGAAAGTGGAGAAGGAGAAAATGGAAAAAGAGGAGAAAGAGAAGGCCGACAAGGAGGCCAAGGAAAAAGAACAGCGGGAGAAGAAGAGACAATAGGAGATCAAAGAAAAGGAAGGTGGACAGACTTTCGAGATTCCCAAGGCAACAGATTCCATGATTGATTTAGAGATCTGCAAGCGGACTCAAAATTTGCAGGAGCTTCAATTGCTTTTGCTACCTAAGTTGCAGATTCTTCAGAAGTGATTTCTGAACATGGAAGCCATTATTGTCACTCAGGAATTGAGCACTATTGATGCCATGGAGGAGTTAGCATTCCAAATGAAGACTCGAAGTGAAATTTTTGCCTCACTCCTAGATACTTGGTCTACAGACATGCAAGAATTTCTGAAAAAACTTTAAATTCATTTTTGAAAAGTTTTACTCATTATTGTCATAAACATATACTTTGTTTTCATGTTATGCAATATGATTTTGGTAAATCTATGCGGCATGTTTGCATTACTTTATCATTGTTGGCAAAGGGGGAGTGGTATTGAATGAAAATTTTATGCAAATGGAAGTAGTGCATGCTTGTAATTTTGGTAAAGGGAGTAGTGTATATGCTTAGGGGGAGTAATTTTGATTATGGCATCATTTTTGTTTTGTAAACACTTAGATGTCAAATTTTCCTAAGTGTTGCCATCAATGCTAAAGGAGGAGATTGTTGGAATTTTGATAATGTTTGTACTTAGTTGTGATTGTCATTGATGGACACACGCTTATTTGTTGTATGAGTTATTCTCAACCGATAGTATGTGATGTATTATTCAAACCGGTATTATATGCCAATGTATGCATAGTATTTGTCTATAGAAGACTATCGATGTTTGCACAAGGAGCTTACCAGTCAAAGCATGACCGAGGACCTCAAGCGATAAGAGGACCTCAAGCGGTACGAGAACCCCAAGCGGCAACCAATATTTTTAAGACCGGAACACTATGTTCCAATTTACCAGTCTTTGTTTGTAAACCGGTAATCGGTATACTTTGTTTTGTTAACCGACAAACTTGTAAAGTGTGATGAGTTATCATCCACCGACACCAATGTGGTGATTCTGTGTGGTGTTACAAATTGTGTCTAGATGCATTGTACCTAGGAAATTATAATCCAATCTCATTGGACCAACATGAAATCAGATTCCTATATGAGGACATCGTGTCCAGGGTTTTGAGTGTGTTGTGTGAGTAAGATTAGGTCTTTGCAAAAAAGGTATCTTGTGACAAAGATTGAACATGCGAAGGACAGAAGACTGAAGTAATGTTTCAATGCATTAACAGAGAGAAATCAAGGATCTAACTAAGCATTTTGTGCTACTTTCTAGATCACTTACTTGTTGATTACTAATCTCTTCGACAAGTCAGAATCCCTTACCCGAGTAGGCTCAGTTAAGCCTATTCTAAATCCTCTAACAAGGTGGTTCACAGTTGTGGATCTAAAATCCTTTAACAGGGTAGTCTTTAACAGGACTTATCTCCTAACAGAGATCAGGATTCCTAACAGGATCTGTTCTAGTGAAGAACATTGTAAGGCCTTAACCGGTCTAGTTGCTATTCTGCAGATAGTAGACTTGTGAGTTTTACTCACCGTGGTTTTTCCCATTTGGGTTTCCATGTCAAAATATCTTGTGTTATGGTGATTGTTTTATTGTGGGTGAAAGCTTGATTTTCTATTTGGCTTGTTTGTGTATTAACTAGTTTGTTGTTTAAAGGGCTATATCGGTCTGCAGTAAAATTGCTTGAGTGTTTAGTAAGGTTTTTGGGTATACTAATTCACCCCCCCCCCTCTTAGTATTCATCAATACTGACATTCAAGAATCCAATCATGCAATGAAAAATGTCATTCAGTCAAATAGCCATGGAGACCAGATTAATATAAGTGACCTTCCTTGGTTATTAACAGACCAACAAAGCAATGCTATAAAAGAAGTCATGCGAAAAATTCGATTTCCCACAGGATTTGCTGCGAACATAAACAATCTCATATCAAAGAAAAGTTAATTTGGGCCAGGGATGAAAACGCATGATTGGCATACCTTCATTAAGGTAATTCATGTTCTTGTGTATTTACTATAAATTTGTATACTGTGCATGTAATTTTCATGGTATTATGTTAGAAAAAAATGAAAAGATAATTTTATAATTGTTGCAATACGTTCTACCTCTATCTCTCCCAGACCACTTCAACAATAATGTCAAGCAAGTCATATATGATCTTGGAAAATGCATGAGGTAAGTAGTGATATTTGTTCAATTCGTTGTATAGATATTATATTTGTGATTCGTTTTACTTGTTATGTAATATATATTTTTGTGTCTTGAATATCTTGTAGGTGGTTGTCATGTAAATAAATCCATAAAGAAGATATAAAATATTGGAAGAGAAAAATTCCTCATCTAATATGTGAAATGCAAAAGTGTCTACCTTCATCTTTTTTCAATGCACAAGAACACTACCTCATACACCAAGTTGAGGAGATTGAATTGTGTGGACCTGTACACGCTAGGTCAATGTGGATGGTTGAGAGGCACTTGAAATTTTTGAAGGCTTTGGTCGACAAAGAGCACATCCTAAGGGTTCTATGGTGGAGAGATATATGGTATACCAGACTATGGTGTACATTTTTGAATATATTCCTAAGTTTGCAGCAAAGATCCACGTAGATCGCATTTGGGATCCCAACCCCATTAACAAATTCAAGGGGATTACTTGATGGGGAAAGGTGGATTGAGGAAAGAGAGAGGTAATTATAAGATGTTATTGTAGTTAATTAATTCTTAATCTTCAAAATAAATCAGTTGTAAGACGTCTATTTATTTTTTGTATAGTTGGTCGAGAGTGGGATGCACTACATTTGTATATTGCAAACAATCTTGATTGGATGACAGTATGGATTGAACATTGTCAACATTCTAGTTGCACATTAACATGGGAAGGTGTGGCTTCATTGGTTAAAGAAGCTAATCATAATGGAGATTCCAATGTTACACAAAGGGAAATTAATTTAGCATATGGTTTAAGAGATAAATAGGTACGTATAAATTTATTAATCACCCATATATTTATCAACTCACGATGCAATAATTTTTACATGTTTGACATATTGCAAGTCAAACACCATAACACTATGTGCTACAATGGTCATAAATTTTTCATCAAAAAGTTGGATGACACGAAGAAAACTTGTGATTCTTGGATAACTGCAAACTTTGAGGTGACAAATATTTCATCGAGAAACGATATACATCCTCAAGAGTCTCAAAATCGATACTATGGCATTTTGGATGCTATACTTGAGTGTGACTTTAATTCTTTCAAATTAGTTTTGTTCATCGTCAAATGGTACAGGCTACGACTGAATAAAAATGATCCTAATAGAACTATTATTGAACATGATAATGGTTTTACAATGGTTAGTACAAGGTCATTTGAACCAATTGGGGATGAGCTCTATGTTCTTCCAAGCTAATGTGAGCAGGTATTTTACTTAGAGGTTCCACATAAACCGGGTTGGTCATTTGTTGTTAGATATGATCCAAGAGGAAGGTTGATAAAGTATAATATGATGGAAGAAGAAGATACCGAAGAAGTAGAAGATGATGTAGATGATGATCACAATCGACAGTTACTCGATGATGATGAAGATGAAGAAGTTAATGATGATGATGATGATGATGATGATGATGATGATGATGATGATGATGATGATGATGATGATGATGATGATGATGGTGGTGATGGTGATGGTGATGGTGCTGGTGCTGGTGGTGATGGTGATGGTGGTGGTGGTGGTGGTGGTGGTGATGATTATGATGATGATGATGATGATGATGATGATGATGATGATGATGATGATGATGATGATGATGATGGTCATGATGATGAGTTGGATGAAGAAGAAGATCAATGACATGAATGAAATGTATGAGGTATGTGATTAGTATATTATCTATTTAATATTGATTTCTTGATAGAAATTTAATTCACTTATATGGTTACATGATTAATTCATTATGTTTTGTAATTACAATGCCATTACAAATTAATTCATGATGCACCTTTTAATGTTTTTAATTCATGTTCCACCTCTAGCAGGTCTTAATAGTAGAACTATGCCACCCCGAGGAGATGGAGATAGGGGGAGTGACTATTTAAAATACATATGTGATGGATGTTGATTTAAAATACATATGTGATGGATTACATGTTTATGATGATACATGTGACATTTTTTGAACTTTGTGTTTATTTATAGAATGTGGATTAATTATTACCTATGTGATGGATGGTGATTTATGATACATATGTGATGTATTACATGTTTATGATGACACATATGTGATGCTTATGATGCTCAATTACATATATGATGATACATATGTGATGTTTATGATGTTTATTATACATATGTATTTATTTTTTATCAACTTACAAATGTAATGCTTATGATGTTCAATTGATGGTGCTGATTTCATTTATATATTTTGTGTGATGCTATCACCCTTGGTGGAAACAGGTAATTGACTACAGACATCATCAACCCTTTAGTTGAGAATCCTGCATAGTCTACATATTTTTTTGTAATACTCTTCTTGTCTACAAAGTTCATGTTGTGTACTATGTAATTTTTAGTATACGTATCACGTAATTTTTAGCTAACATAAGATAATTGAATTACATGTGCAGGAACCTGAACCCCTTTGACGAGGATCCTACACAGTCTCATGGATCGACAAGTATAAGTCAATACACCCAATAGAAATAGCTTATTTTAAAAAAATTACTAGGAAAATAAACTTCCTCAGTTCTTCAAACCTCGACATTCACAGAAAATCTAATACAGTTATCAACACTTGAGGCCCCAGTTGGACTTATTCAATTTTTAATCTCAAAGTCAACTTCAAGGCCGACTTCTTCATCAATATTACCCTCATTTTCAAAATACCTCTCGCATTACCAACTAACTCTCTCATTTGATGGAGTGCAGGTACCACCAAATAGGCATTTGTCAGATGTGTCTTCCTTGAGTGAGGGAAATGTAGGAATAGTCGACAAAAGTGAGACATGTAGTAGGTCTAAAATAGGGAGATCAACTAGAGGTCAGAAGATTAGAAGAAAATTCAATAAACGCATGGAATTTTTCTTTGCTCAAGGGGGTTCATTTTTTTATGATGATGAGACCAAAGACAACATCGAGGTGCCCTTGAGGTACAAACATCTAGAGAAACAATGGGTACCCAAGGAACTTCCTCCAATAAACACCAATTTTTGTGTTAACAAGAGGATATATCACATAGCACCTTCGTCGTTAGATGGTTTGGGCCTATTTTCCATGGACAGAATAAAGGTATGTTACAACAAAGTTGTTCAATTGATGGAGTATGTCTGACCTTGTTACAATTACAAAAGTTGGATGTAGATTGTTTGATATAAAAAAAGTATGTGTAGGTATGCAATGTCAACAAATTATATACAATAGAAAGATAATGATCAAAGTAAACGAGTGGTTGTATACATTGATGGAAGGCCAAAAGAAACAGGGAATATTACAGGTTTTATAAATAGTACGTGACCTGGGTCAACTAATAAGTAACCCAATTGCATATTTGAGGCGCGTGAGGGAAATCATGTATTCGTATGTGCGATAAAATCAATAAGTGAAGGGGAAGAGCTGGTAATCTATTACAATTTGAATCATATAGATACAAACAAAGCTAATATAATGGGGGTGGTATGTACCATATACCATTTAAATTAACCAACCTCCAATTAATGACTCCAATATATACCATTTTATTATTAAGTTTTTTTGCTAAGTCTATTGGTTTCATTTCGCTAATGTTTTTATATTTTTTCTTTGTCACAGGGTGACATGGATCCATCACATAGCACAGACAAGAATGTAGGTCATGACACTTCTACTGAGCAGGTAAAACTCATTGTAATTGTATAAATTAGATAGAAGCAAACTATTACATTATTATGTTCTTTTCTTGAGTGTTTTGGAGTAATTTTGATAGTGTTAATAATATTCTTGTCACAGACGGATGTTCGGGGAAAGGGAAAGGGACCTGCAGTAGATCAACACCTCTATAGGGATGTGGACTCAACAGTATTATGTGATGATGACATCACATCAACCATAAACCCTATAGAAATGATGAAAAATTCTGTTACAAAAATTAATAGAGAGATTCTTGCTTTGGCATCCATGAGCCATTAGATTGATGAAATAAAAGAGAGGGTGCAACATTTGATGTGGACAACACAAAATTTGAAAGTAAGCAGTACTGAAAGCTTTAATTATACCAAAAGTTCAATAATGGTTTATATTTTATTCTCTTTTGTCATTAACTAAAATATGTACGTGTTGTTTTTACAGGATTTTACGTGTCCTCATCAACCTAGTGGCCATGATCAGGGTATTGCAGGTAGTTCAGGTGATGACGATTTTCTTGGCTTATTACTTTCTTGGCTTATCACATTGAGTACCCAAAACACATCATACTTGATATTGTCAATGTTCATAATAAAGGTTCATCCTTATTTACAATTCTTGCAGTTTTCATATATTTAATATTTTATATATTTAATGTATTATTCTTCATGTGTTGTCAATGTTCCTGTGCATATGTCATCTCCTCAGAGGTTAGCCCCACCTGTATTGCTGACTGCAATGTCAGCAACATGTAGCATGCAGACATCCTCTACTACACGTCATGTTGGCCCGCCCACTGTTGGTAGATCCCTCTTTTTCTCTATCTTCTGTTATGTGTTTATTTCCCTTCAAGCATTCTTTCTTGGGGACATTTCATAGTGGATTCATTTTCTGTAGTAGGAGATGCACATGAGGATGCGCCAGAGGCGACTACTATTGATAACATACCATCATTTCCTGGATCTTCTCGTATTGCTAGTATGGGAACGTTGTAGGCCACATTGGTGGTGAGCGACAAAGAATTTATTCCCTTAAAGATACAAAAGGTTCCAGGTACTTTAAAATTATTATTATATATAGTCTAATTGTAATTTACTTACTGATCCCATGAATTTTTTGCAGGAAATGATATTTTTTATAAAAATCTTGATGACATTGCATTGCAGATATTTGAGCCCACCATACGTAAAAGGTGGAACACCATATGCGAACTAACCCTAATCCACTATTTTGATTTCATATCATTGCTAGAATAGTTTTCCTTTGATCCATTTCTTGAACTATAATAAAGGTAGCTTCAGTTCATTCCTGAATCTAACAATTTTGTTTTTTCTTTAAAAGGTGGAGTGACCAAGAAAAAAGGTTAAAAGATGAATTGACAAACCATATGGTTGAGTTGTTTGAAAATGACACATTTGACAAAACCAAGCTCCTTGAAAAATCTGGCACATATCTAAAGTATGTGAGGGACCAATACATGACCCATTTAGAGAAGAACGTAAAGTATGAGTGCCCCCCCATGATTCCAGAGAGGGAGTGGAAGGACTTGATTTTGGATGCCAAGGAGAGAATTGAAAGGAAAAAAGGAAATACACTAGTAGACACCAAAAGAAGGTATGAGATACTATTAAGAATTTAATTATGTACTAATTAATTACTCTTTATATTTATATAGTCTAACATATTTCAAAATTTTCACAGATTGAGTGACACGTCAAAGGCAACCAAGTCAAGACAAGAAAAGAACAGGCAACACAAACTCGGCTCTGGTGGTTATATGAAACTTGCCGCACAAATTGTAAGTATCAGTAAATGAAATATCACATCAAAATATTTATAATTGCAAATGATTTTTTTTATCAAACAATATAAGAAAAATTCATGATACCAAGCAAAAATGCAAGGCTCTGAATTCAATAGAGCGCCCACAGAAGATGACAAGAGAATTGCCTACCAGCAAGGCTATACAGCCGTGGATGAACGACTACAAGAATTAAGTGGGCAAACACAAGATTCTGGTGCATCTGTCACACATGTAAATAAGCTAAATGAAAATTGTTTCAAATTGAATACTTTACCAATAATCTAATTGATGTTGAGTTCCAACATAAAGTGACTATATATATTTTAAATAAGCAAGCAATGATAACAATGTGCATGATATTGGAATGTAGCCTGTTGATCGTGAAACACGACCTGCACATGAAGGTCCGGATGTGCATCCCATTAGTCGAGGTATTCATTTTCTATTCAAATTTATTTATGTAATTATTAATACAATTAAATACCTTAAATTTTAATTAACATTTTTTGTTAATATTTTAGAGCATGTAGTCAGTGGTGACCAAGTGGAGCATGATCCGGGTATACAACATCAAGAACGTGATGTTCCCCAATCAGGTAAAGAGGACTACTGTTATTCCTTTAAAAAAAATTAATTGCAATTGGTGTTTAGCATTAATTTACCCTTTAGTATTTCAACTCTAGAGGATTTAGAGGGTGTTCAGCATGTTGAGGTTGAGGCTAGACAAAATGATGTGGCCCCATCAAGTTAAAAGCGTCAGGATTATGTTCTTTAAAGTAATGAAATACATGTAATAATAATAAAAAAATGTTTTGAATTTAACCCATTTCTTTGTTATTGCAGAGGATCCCCCTTCGCTTCAGTGTCCTCGTCCTTAGTATAGGACGAGGCATACATTGAGATCACGAGCAGAGGGCAGAACAACTGAAGAGGGGGGGAATGATGAAGAACACGATGATCTACTTATTCTTTACATAGATTCAAAGAAAAAAGAAAAAAAGAAATGATTGTAATCTACCTTATTTGATAATGACTGATTTTTATGTGTTAATGAATGTAATTATGTGCTAATGAATTGTTATGAGTGATATGTGTTAATTAATATTGATGAATGTTGCATGTTAATTAATGTTAATCAATGTTATGTGTTAATGAATGTTATGTGATATTAATTAATGAATGTTATATTTTATTATTGGTAGAAAGAATGAATGAATGTTAGATGTTAACGGAGAATTTAGAGTGATGTTAGGGGGGGAGGGGACAAATGAGTTTCCACCTTCACGTCGTTGGCCCTGTTAAGTAGATAATATTAAACTATTCTCAAAACCAAGAAAAGCTCAATAAGATAACACACTTTGCAATATTTCATTATGTTGTATAGTTAATCTTATTGAATAATGTATATTGAATCTTAATTGCAAGGTCCAACAAAGCCAACACGAACAACAACACCACAAGTTGTTTGGTATAATGAACTCCCATATTGTCTACACTAATAGTATGTATTGCTTCTAGTGTTGATATCCATGGCAAGACTGCAAAAGTTATGAATATGCCTCATCCTTGTAAGTTTATTTATTAGTTGACATTTTATTTAGCATTTTTAAATTTTCCTTGTCATTTTAAGTCTAACCACTTTTATATGGAATTTATTGTTCTATTTTTTTACTATCCGCCAGACATTATCAATACAAGGACTTGCATTGCATCCATTTTTTCAATTAGGTATTATAAAGGGTAGGTTGTATTTGTAAATGTCTCTTTGAGTTCATCCAAATTTTATAACTGTTACCTCACATCTTGTTATTGCTGCAACAGAGATTATGGCCATCACAGGCTACGATTGCAACCTCTTGGTCACATAGAATATCTTTGTTCTTAAAATTGTAGTGGACTATCAAGTAAATTCCCTCTTTTGTGTTCCAAATTGTAGCGGTCAATGCACATGACCAAATTTCCTTTGACATCTAGAGCATAGTATTATATTTTAAGTAATAGGGGGAGGAACCAAGTATTCAAATTGGTACCAAGTGATATAATATTACTACTGATTCTATCTTTCTTTTTTGCTTCATGGTTTAAACTATTCATTTGTTCTTTTTTGCTTTGTGTTTTGAACTATTCATTCAAGAACTTATTGTCTTTTTCTTTAGTTCTATATACTTTTTTTATCCATCTTGGATTTGCAAGTGCATCATAACTCACATTCTCTAACGGATTTTGCTACTACTTGCATCCTTGAAAGTGCATGCAACTTTGCAAATGAATCACTATTTTTCTGCCACCAAAATAGTATAACACACAACCTTTTTGCACAAAGATCTAGAGTAGCAGACATCAATTATAGATGATTATAATAGAGAACTAATTTTCAAAATGAAAGAATCCATAATACCATTTGCAAATAAAGGAACTGGCTTTGTATTAATCTAAAAATAATGTATTTTTCTTCAGTACAGAGAGAACAAATGTTCTTTGCTTTTTTTTTAATCTATTTTCTCCTACCAAAAACTCCCCTATCAAATGATTACATCGAATATTATATAACATATCAAAAGGTCATGCCTTTTGATCCAAGTCTTTTGAAAACAAAAGAGAAGTAACAACTAATCACTTAGTTAAACACAAATTCACACTAGTTAGATGTGTTAGATACTTCTCATTGTATCTGGTATCACAATCATGGATAGTGTCTCGGGCTTCTACTTCCATCAAAACCATGCTCTCTATGAAGTCTGCCACCTTTTCAACATCTTGGTCTTCTGCTGCTTTCAGTGCACTCCAGAGTATATGCTGGCAGTCACAGGTCCATCCCACCTTTTCCTTTTGTTCTCCATTATTGTTGAGCGATGAAGGAATACTAACCATTTTTCCATCGAGGAAGGTTGCTCCTTCTGCTCTCAACTCCTCTAGGTATTCTTTGTGAGCCTTTATCAAATCTTCACAGTTTCGTATATCACTAGGTTGTCTCTCATCCCTATTTTGTAGTTCCAGGATTTTATCATGTAGCTGTTTATCCAACCGCTCATATTCTTCTATGAGAGTATGGTTCTTGTTGTATGTAACCCAATATTTATCCATCCATGTCATCATATTAGTGAATCTTTTATGAATCAAGGTTGACATGGTTTCACTTTTTTGGTGTCTTCAACTGGGCCTGCAGTTGATAGTTTTCTTCCTTCAATTGATCAGACTTGGTTTGGGGTTGGGAAGATTCACCCTGTATTAACAATCTTTGTGGCTCCCCCTGTTTCGTCATTTCTCTAAGTTGATCAACCTTTGCTCTCATTTTTACAATTTCAAGCTTATTTGATTGGTTTTATTTCACCAAGAATTGTATCCGTTCTTTGTTCAGTTTGGCTATGTTTACCCCTAAACCTGTTGTCATCATGGGGTCTACCTCTCCAACTTGTAAGGTCATAATGTGCCTGAAGGCCTTCTGAGTATCAATAACCATAGGATTTTTTCTCGGAAGATATAGTGACCATATTTGCATGGCATGCTTGTCAGGGTTGTATAGTGATCCCATATACACTTGGGTCACACCCTCAGGAGATAATTTGTGCTTGGCACCAACATCATGGAGAAAATTGTCAAAGATTAGGGCTGAATTCATATCCCACCCAGGAAAAATCAAAACATCGGCATCCTTTAGAAGCTTCCTCCCCTTTTCAGGAGTCATCAGAGCCATTTCTTGTGCTACTTCATTTTCTAAGGTGACTGATAATTGCCTTTCATTGGAGGTATTGACCTCATCAACATTTTCTCTTATTGCTTTCCCTTTTACCCTATATAAAAATGACACGAACTCATGAGATGCTATGAAATCATCATCAAATATCAAAGTGTCACATGCTAATTGCCTTGTATCATCTTCCACCAAGGCTCCTTCATTAGGATCTCTTACAGGCGGCATGTGTTCCTCAATCAGTATTTTAGAGAATTGTTCAAATGAGAGCTCATCCTCCTCTGATGATTCCTTATCCTCTAAAGATGATATGTTTACAGTCTTCTTCTCCTTAGCCTTTTGTTCAATATCTCTATTATGATCATCTATAGCCACTTCAACATCATTTTAATCCATATTTCTTATCAAGTCATCTCTTAGATACAGGATGTGTTCATAGGCACCTAGTTTCTGCCTTTTTCTCACCGAATGAATATACCCCTTTGGGTCAAAGCCTTTTCTTGGTGCTCCCAATTTCATGTTATAATGGAACAATTTGTTCCATGCGATCTCTTTCCCTTCTCTTCCATTTACAACAAATTCTTCTATGCATAGAGTCCCAAGCAGAAATGATTGCTTATCATGTGAAGCCAGATGCATAGAATTTGATTCTCCCAATTACCTTATGATCTTCAGATAAGCTATCATGTTGGGAACTATTTTAGGCAACATTAGTGGGGCATCTTCGAAGCCATAAACCCTTATCATGGTTACATCAGAGAAGCAATACCAATATCCCCAATTGTGTTTGATAGTTTTTGGTCCCCCAAAGTCTACAGGCCTCAAGCATCTCTTTACATCTTCTAAAAGTGCAGAGTGGTAAGGATAACTATAAAACCTGTAAAGTATTTTAACAAAATATTCTTCAAAATGAATGTAATTAGATTTGACAAATATGCAATCCCATATTGAAGTCCATAATTAGACTGGTAGAGAATGGTTGTTATCATCATGTCTTCTTATCTTCATCTCTTCAGGCCATAGACCCATCTCGTGCCCATAGAATAGCACCATATGCATAAGTAGGGAATAGTGCGAGAAGTGAATTTTTGCAGAGTCCCTCTGGATGGCTGTGATTCCAAGGACAAGTTGTTCTTCCACGAATGTTGCATAGTCAAATTCTCTGGCTTTCTGTGATTGAATGTCTGCTGCAATGACCACAGATTCAATTCTCAAGAAATCTGGAATATTTAGCCCCAGTACTTGTCCTACTAAATAATATGTGTATTTGAAGTAGTCCTTGAATAGATTTACATGAAATTTTAGACTTTCCTCTATTTCCAATGGGACCTCAAGATTCAGCAAATGAAATGTTAATCTCCACCCAGCATAAGTGGTATCCAATATTATGTATTCCTCCAGCAAATTTTCAAGAATGATGGGACGGTCATAAACTCCACACAAATCAAAAACCTCATAAATGGATTCTTGTGACACAAAGAAACAAGGATTTCCATCTCGGTCACATATTTCTCTTTTGTTTGGATTAAAATTCAGTGCTAACAATTCTAGGAGATCAATATTAACAAAGGCATTTGGGACTACAAGTTTTCCCAAACCTAACTGTCATGGATTGTACATGGGTTATGGTTTCTCTCGTCTGTGATAGTCAAACAAAAACAATTCATATCCCCTGATGGTTGTGTACACATCATTATAATTATCCTCTAATTTTCACTTTGCAGATCTCTTAGGCTTTGGGGTGGAACCTGATAGTTGATCTAGCAAGTCTTGATTTAGTTTTCTATCTTCATCCTTAGTTTTAGGACTTGTCTCACCTATTTTTTGTTTCTTTCCCTTACCCTTTTTTGTTTCCCCTCTCTGTCTCTTTGCAGCACCACTAGGGTTTTCCATTTCATAGGCAATTTAACAAACTATTCAGAACAATAATAGGGGAATCGATCAGAGTACTTACTCATTATTGTCCAATGTGCCTTTAACCTACCTCAATATCGTCTCAAAGTATTTGTAATTCTGAATGCAATGTTCTACTAAATATGCTTCTCAGAAAGCGTCTTTCATGCAACAATAAATGTACATTAACTCTGTGAAACAATGTGCCATCTTTTAGAAATTTGAATTTTTTGATGATGTAGGACATTGGCTTAACTCCTTCCGTCACTGCTCCAAATTTGGTGCTTTTCTAACAAATTAGTCACCATAGATAAATATGGTTATATTAGTAACCGTCTACCTCTTGTGTCATTTCGGCTTGAGCTATACTGACAAGTAATCTTCAATTTGTTTTATTTTTTATCTGTTTGAACCTATAATGTCTCGGTCGGTGTCCATTGGCATACCCAAAGTTCATTTTCCCAACACTACAAGTTATCCCGATAAGGGTTTTATCCTTCTCCCGTCTACTATGGGGTTGTTTGTTTTGTGAATGTCAGATCGGGATAACTTTCCCGACGTTGTTTCATTTGTAAAGCATCGAGATAACTTCTTTGATCGGAGCAACTTTTATGTGCTATTCCACTTATGTAAGTTATCCTGAATACCTCTTAAGCAGTGCTTTATCAGAATTACCTTTACCATCAGTGAAGCAGAAAGATGCTATCTCGTCTTTATAAGTTATACCGATATAGGTACTTAGAAGAGGATGCATTATCGGAGTGTCTTAGTCCGATGTTATTAGATATATTCATTATTGGGATAGGATGTTCTATTGGCCTTTTGATGATCCTATTACTCCAATTTTTATTAGCTTTGCCAATAAGGGTATCATTCTCTGTAACGCCATAGATTCCATCGATATCCATCTTCCAACCACAGGTGTATAGTCGGGATAGTTTCCCTGATACCACCTTGTTTACATGTCATCAGGCTACTTATCACTGGTCAGAATGTCTCTGATATGTTATTCTGACTTAACAGGTTATCCCGATAAGCTCAAATGACACTTACGCTTATACTTTCTTCATCAGGACAACTTCACCTCATCGCTATTGTGAAATATTGCTATTCCGCCCTTGTTAGTTATTCTAACAAACTTCTCAATATCGGCATTAGGTATAGCTATTCCGATAATTACCTCCTTCAATACTGGCATTACTAGATTGGGTTAGCTATCCTGATATACTAGAACCAACAAGCACCATTACAATTGGTATGCGTATTATTTTTTTTTAATAAAAATAAATCACCATCAGAATTCCGACATCCTCCCAACTTTGCACCGACGACCAAACCGTCAAACAAACAGCATCCTTGTCGGAGCATAGTTCCTGGAGGAGTCGTAATTCCAACGCCAATCGATGAAACATCCGATGAGGATGATGTATGTCTGATGGCACTCTACTGTCAGACGCTCATTGTAATCCTTGTCAATGCAAGTTCCTGGTAGGCGTCGGAATTCTGACGTTCATCCGATGAGGATGCTTTATGCCCGACAAAATTATCTCGTCGGATGAGTGGTCATGGCCATCGTCAAAAGAGTTCAGGATGTCATCGGAATTCTGACGTTTGATGGCACTGTCAGAATGACTGATGACAAGTTTTCGATGGCTTCATTTGTCGGTAGTCCGATGAAAAATAGTCGAAATTCCAATGATAGGCTGTCAAAAATCAGCCCCAAATGTACTAGTGAGAGCTTCTTGATGAAAAATGACAACATGCCTATGACCATCTCAAGGCATATCAACAGCAAATGTGCAGAAGCTATAATCACAAATTCATCCCAAGGTATTTCAAGGTCGGTGATCTCGTACTAAAGGAAAATCCCAAATATCAGCAAGATTTAGAAAAGAAGGGGAAGTTTGAGTCTAACCGGTTGGGTCCCTTTGTCATCATATTAGCCTATGGATTAGGAGCATATCAGTTGTCAACTTCAGAAGGGGACATGCTTGACGAACCAACCAACAGTATCCATCGGAATAAATTCTAAACTTGAGTCATCTAATGCACGGAAAAAGAAAAAAAGTGAAAAAATAAAAAAATTAGAAAAATACAAAAAAATCAAAAAAAAAAGTGCAATAAAAAAAAATGGTGAAAACATGGCAACATGCACTATTTGTGAGAGAATGGCTCCTCTATCTATCAATTCTTATATCTTTTGATCCATCTAGTCTTAGCTAATAGCCACCGCCAACCCACATGTACACACATCATTATCTCGGACATACTTAGCGTAGTCGTTGTCCTTGATTATCCAAAAATAGTTATCCATATCATATCCCACCATGGCTTGGTGATAAACATGTATATCCACATCAATAAATATCTATGACTAGGGGCAACATTCCTCTCACTTTAGCATTCCGACAACAACAAACAAGGATTGCAGCATACTAGAGAACCAATGTAAAAAACTGCTCATCGGGCTAGAAAACTCGATCATTCTCCGACTGCAACTTTAACACACACATGATGGATGATTTTTTGAATTATGATTTGTTTACATTTAGCATGAATTTTTTACTTTTTTGCATCTTAATTTCTAAATCATTAGATCTCCTGAGCTACTCAAGGATGCACTGAGCTAGAAAAGCGATGAAGGAATATGATACTTTTCTTTGGTTTTCTATCTGTGAGGCGATCATTTGTACGGTGCAAATTTGTCTCGAGACATGATTAGAAATATTATCATTGAAGATATTTTCCACTTTGCACATACAAATGGTTAACTCTTGTCTGTTTTACATAAGGAACACTCAGGTCATCTTGGTTCAATTATACCTCAACACGTGTGTCACCTTGCAATATCAAACATCCATGTAAGTTATACTCAGGTCATTATAGTTTAATTATACCATAATGCTTGTATTAACTTTCAACATATCAAAAGCTCAATGATGATAAAAAGAGCACAAACAAGTGACTAAATGGGAATGACAACGAAAAAATTAAAGTAATCATTTAGCTGCACATCATTATCTTGCATTAAGTTGCATATCATCTTAATCTTGCATTAGTTACACATCATTATTGTGCATTAATTTGCATATCATTTTAAATCTTGCATTAAGTTGCATATCATTTTAAACTTGCATATCATCCTAAAATCACATTTCATCTTGCATTATCATTATCATACATCTCATTTTCAAGATACATCTCACATCATTATCATTATCATACATCTCATTTTTAAGATACATCTCACATCATCATCATTATCATACATCTCATAAATCAAAGTAATCAATGCAATACATCATCACATTCTCACCCATTCCATCACAAATCATACATTCACATCATAATCAAAATCAAGAGCATTATTATTTAAGCATCACATCATCCTCATAGAATCATCATATCAAAACATAATGCATATCATACATTAATCATCATCAATAACACATCACATGTGGATCAGAGAAAATCAATGCTCTCTCTCTCTCTCTCTCTCTCTCTCTCTCTCTCTCTCTCTCTCTCTCTCTCTCTCTCTCTCTCTCTCTCTCTCTCTCTCTCTCTCTCTCTATATATATATATATATATATATATATATATATATATCTCAAAAAATGGTCGAAATGTACAAGGGATATCATGCCTATCAAAATACAACAAAAGTGATCAAAGACAACAGAGACAGGTCTCTCAGGTATGGCTATCTCCTAAGGCTGAAGGTCTAATAGTAGATGTTCCAGCTCCTGGATCTCCACCAGGTGGATCACGTTGGGTAGGCCCAATAACACCTCTCCTCTTTGTCCACATATGACTGCGGTCGGATCGACTAGACACCACTACAGCATAGCTAGGAGCTTTGTAATCTCAAGGGACCACCTCCTCATATAGACGCCTATAATACTCACCCTCCTTGGCTGAGTATTGTATCTCTCTCAATGTGTCCCAAACTAGGGCACCAGTTGTCGCTCTCTCCAACCTGTCAGCAAGGGCCTCTACCCAACCTTGATGCTCTACCTCTATATCCCGCTCTATGATAACCTGCATAATCTGGTGTTGTTGCGCTAACACCTTTCCCTGTAGTTGTTGCACCGAGACCTGTAGCGCTCTAATATGTGAATCATGTCGATAGGTTGGTACCCTGATCTGAACAAGTACCTGTGTCATGGTCCCACCCACACCTGTCCCTGTTCGAGGCACCGGTGCAGGTAGAACATCAAATCTCCTCCTCTGGGCAGGTCGCCTATCATCCTCTATACCACCCACCGCAGCTAGGACCGCACCTACCCTACCAACCCTATCAGCACCAAGCATGAGACCCCCTCTCCCTTTGTCTCCACCTCCTCTCCCTCTATCTCCACCACATCTCCCTCCTCCTCCACCATCTCCACCTCCCTCTCCTACCTCCTCTCCCTCCTCATCTCTTTGTCTAGCTCCCGATCGCCTCTGTGGTTGCTCATCCTCACCATCATCAAAAGAAAGCAACAACTCTGTCGGATCAGATATACATGCCACTACATGTGCCATGAAGTAGGTTGAAAACTCCTCTGTCATCCCAGCATCCACAACCCCAGCCCCATAATCCTAGATTTGTCCTACCAGCGACATCTACTCATTAACCTCTGCTACGCTATCTAGAGCAGGTCCCCACTCTAACACATCATGTTGCCAACAAGCATATAAACAGGCTCCCTGTGGCCTTCCCCGTTGTCTACCATTTTGTCACTGAACATGACTATGCAAGAATCGCTCAATAATAAAGGGTGTTTGTCCAATCATATACCTTGACATATATACATAGGGCATCTCTATCTCGTCCTCTACCCACACCTTGCATTCCATATACGGTCTTTAAATGATCATATCAATATCATCCAGTGCCCTCTGCCAATGCTCTAGTTTTCCCAACTTACGCTAGACAACTACACCTATATACCCATAAGCATAAGCTCGGCCAACTAGCCTATCCCTGTCTGCAAGCAGTCTCAACACAAGAATATACTCCCAAGCCCACACCTGTAATAATTTCACCCCAACTAATAAACTAGTATATCCCATATATACTACCTGGTGAAGCTCTCTATATAGATGGGACAACATACAGGACCCCCATGCAAACCTGCATCCCTGCATCACCATATCCTCTAACACTAATCCCCATCCAATGGCTAGTCCCTACGACCTACGATCGGGACACAGAAACCCACCAATAAAACCTACTAATATTGATGGCAGCAAAGCGTAACCTAAATCCAAAAACTCTTGCCATGGGATCTCATACCCACTAATTTCATCATCCTGGAAGATGCGGTGGAGAGCCTTTGTCCCACCCTCCTCAGTCTTCTCATAAGGCAACAGAGCCCCCACCACATAAATCTGCAGAATCCGTTAACAATCCTTTGGTGTGATTATCATCTCACCAGTCATCAAGTGAAAGGTGTTCGTATCACTGTGCCACCTCTCTGCCAATGCTGTCAATAAAAACCGGTTAATGATATACCGAGGCATTTCTAGTAAAGAGGACAACCCACATCTCTCAATAATATATCTGTCAACCTGGGACAAATGTGGAATCAGTATCCATGGCCTCGGAAATCGCTCTTGAGATTGGAGCACGCCAAGCTCTGCCTGCAAATCAACAAGTATCCATCATCAGTTCCCAAATCCATCCAATATATCAAATCAAAGAAAAATCAACTTGAAATAGTGAAGCATCTCAAGAACACAACATAAACATATTCACATCAATCCATGAAAAGAAATCAAAGACCCATATCGGAAATCAAAGACCCATATCGAAAATCAAAGACCCATATCGAGAATTAGACCCATATCGACAATAAGACCCATATCAAAATCAATCAGAACGCATATCAAAATCAAAATCCAGACCCATATCGGAAATCAAAGACCCATATCGAGAATCAAACCCATATCGACAATCAAAGACCCATATCGAAAATCAATCAAGACCCATATCGACAATCAAACCCATATCGACAATCAGACCCATATCAAAATCAATCAAGACCCATATCGAAAATCAATCAAAGACCCATATCGACAATCAAACCCATATCAAAATCAATCAGGACCCATATCGAAAATCAATCAAAGACCCACATCGATAATCAGACACATATCGACAATCAGACCCATATCAAAATCAATCAGAACTCATATCAAAAATCAGAACTCATATGGAAATCAGAAATCAAAATCCATATCGAAGATCAATATCGAAAGCATCTCAAGGATTCATATCAAAATCAATCAGACCCATATCAAAATCAATCAGGACCCATATCGCAATCAATCAAGGACCCATATCGAAAATCAAATCCAGACTCATATCGAAAGAAACATCAAGATCCATATCGAAATCAAAATCAAAATCCATATCGAAATCAAGACTCAAATCAACTCAGCAATCCATATTGAAAGCAATTCATATTGACAACAACAAGACTCAGATCATCCTACAACAACATATCAGAATCAGACATCATCACAAAGCAGGACTCACATTGGATCATGGAACTGTATTAGAGCAATCAGCAGACACATATCGACATCTACACAATCTATTTAATCTATTCGACTCACGACGCATTCTTCGCAAGCACTTTTTTTTACCAACTTTGGACCCTACATGCTAAACCAGGGCTCCTAAGTGCTAAGCTGCCACCTATGCGCTAGTCTTTTCCATCAATGCGCTAGAAATCAAACCTTACGCGCTAACTGGAACTCCATTTGCGCTACCCTGTTTACCCAACACGTTATGTTATCCTAAGCGCTACCCAACCTACCCATTGCACTTCAATGCAGACCCCATGCGCTAAATCATCTGAAGCGCTAACCTACCCCTCGACCGCGCTACAATGTGGTCCCCAGATGCTAAAACTCCTAGGGTTTTCCTAGGCGCCAACACTCCTATTGTATGCGCTAGACAACTTACCTGACGTGCTAAACCGGCAAAATTCGACCCAAAAATGAAAAACGTGACCAAAATAAATAAATAAAATAAAAAACGAAGATGGATTTTGGCCACTTACTAGTGGGCCATAGGCAGCGGGTCTCCGGTGTCGCCTGACGCGCTCAAATCAGTGCAAGGAGTATGGAATCGACATCATCATCAGAGCTCCAAATGTCACAATCACAAAGAGACAAGTGTGCAAATGATTTTTTAAAGTCACGTTTTACCATTTAATAGGGTAAAATCAAAAAGGTTAATAAGTGGGTCATGTATTTTCCTCCCACTTTTTATTTTTAACCTTATCAACATCATTTTTGGGAGATGAATCAATCATGTCCATTCAACACAGTCAATATTATCATATTGCAGTTAATTCAAAAACGCTCATCAACTTGACAATTTTTCACTAAATCCTCGATTCATCTTCCGAGGGGGCATCATCAATATCGTTCATCAATTTTTCACATCTGAGGCATCATATTGACATTTCAATCACAACATCATATCAATCAAACTTTGACAGCATATCTGGGAAATTTTCTTTGAATCAACATGTGCACACACGTCACTTCAAAGAGGGGCAAAATGTAGACATATAAATTTGACCACTTTCCTAAATGAATATTTAATATTTATTTTAACCCCATTCCCCCTATTAATTAAATTCTATTTATTAATTTCTTCATATTCATCTATTTGATTAAATTAATTACTCAATTTATTTAATTAAGTTCACCTAAACCTTTTCTAGCCTTTAATTAAATAAATCACTTTATTTAATTAATTCCCCTTTCTCCCTTTTTAATTAAATTTACATTTAATTAAACTGATCCTTGCAAATAAATAAATCTAATTTATTTATTAAATCCCCCCACTTGTATTTATGCAAGTTGCATCTATTTTGTTGAAATAAAGTAATCCTCCTCCATCCACTTGCATTTTCCTACATCTCCCACTTGCCTCCTAAACCCATTCTAGATTCTTCTAATCCCTTCCAATTTAGCCTAATTCATCTCCTAATTATTGTCACATTCCTAAGCAAAGAGAAGTCACATCTCAAAGCCTCCAAAGTCTTTGAAATGCATTAAAGGCTTTATGTCTTCAACAAGTTAACCCTTAAAGTCTTCCTAACCATTAATGGTTAACTCAACCTTCTTGCATAGTTAGAGAATTTCCTCTAACTTAACCCTCATCTAACCCAAGGGTCTCATCAAGCATTCATGGCTTTAACCTTGGTTATCCTATTAACCCTTGCACAAGAGTTTAACTCTTGGGTAAAAGCTTTATCCATTGGATAACCCTAACCTAACCTTAACCCTTACCTCCTAAGGTAACCTTCATGTCTTCTCAAGCATTTAATGCATCTTACATCTCCTCTCAAGCAACCTTTTGTTGACAATTGTCACCATTTCATTGGTGAGAATTGTAAACATGGATTGATTAACTTTCAAACCTGGCCCTTGTTAATATTATCCAATCTTGACCATCCATTGCCCTATTTTCCCTATAAATAGAGCTTTCGTTCCTCATTTTCATAATCTCCAAGTTTTCATGCATCTACATTATAGCCTAAATTACTAAACATTTAGTCTCTCTTTGTTAAATCGTCATAATAGCATTTAGAAGCATTTAAATATATCATAGAATATTCATGCTAGGATAGTATATCATTTGCTAGGATAATTTGCTAATCTTTTATCATATCATCATCTTTATGCTAGCTTAATCATCATAGTTTCAATATCATACATCTTAGAATGCATTCATGTGTATAAAACAAAAACCACTCGTTCTTGGAGTTGTCATTCCTAAGTCACTTTGCTTAGTGATCTGAGAGCAAAACATTGACTTTAAGGATCCTGTGAGATAGAGAACAATGGGACACCCCTTGGGAAGTTGAACTGATTGAATCAGTTCATATACTTGCACCAAGAGCCTCATTGGTGTGTGGGTATTCTAAATTTGAGTTATTAATTTTCATCACCACATTTCCCCGCATACAGTTATATTCTTGACATGTGTTCAAGTTGTCAAGTGTATCGTTATCAATGTTCCTTACATTAGTGTTACATTGATTAAAGTCATCTTGAATGGTGAAATTGTCTTCTCTATGTGAAAGTAAGTATATCAATCATGCAATAGTTACTTGGTGCGAATATCATGTGCTCATTATGAGTGAAACATGTTTTGATATCTTTCAATGTAGCTACTATACTCTTGTATGATCCTACAATTATGTTGGTAAATCATGTATCTTCAACATACCTAATTCTAATTGATAGTCAATAACTTGGTGAGAGTAAGTCTACAACAATGCTTGCTTTTTTTTGTGCGGTCTTGAGACTGTATCCTTAGTGCTTCAACACCTATTATTGTATGTATACTAAGTACTATGATTGAATATTTATGTCTTTCATTCGGTGACCTGCTAAGTTTGGCTATGCAATTAGAGAAGTTATCCTTAGTAGTGGTTGAGGTGTTCCTACCTTAAGGCTTGAAGAGGATGCAGTTCTTGGGAAAGGACTTGGCTATCCTAGGTGTGATCCTTATCTTGAGTGTGTGATGTTCACCCTTGTGAAGGTTCTTCGTTACTTTTTCAATCGTATTTTTCATGATTTTGTCATGTTGTTTAACCCTTATTAGCTATATTGAGCTCTTAGTGACAGAAAAATCATCACTCCTACACCATATGTTTAGTTAACGGTTGTGTCGCCCTTCTTGTGAAGCTTTGGCATTTCTAGAGCCTCTTTGGTGTGGGTGCTCCTAATCTTGTGAGAGGTAATTTTGTATTCATGCCTCTAATAATATGTAAGTTGTCTTGAATTCCTTGATTTGAAATAGGTGTTTTGTGGAAAGCCTCACTATTCTAGAAGAGTCCATGTGAAAGTGAGACCCATTTCTAGAAGTGAGCTTTGCTTTGGATGAGAATAGTGGGATTTTTAGTCTTCTGGGATGATCTATTTTCCCTAAATTTTGAGTTGTAGCCCTAAAAGTTTAGTGCCTTGGTCGAAGAAGAGACCATGAAAAGTTAATCTTTGTGTTTTGTTGGCATGTGGTGAGGTAAGTTGTTAACTTTGTTGTCTCTCATGGTTTATTTTGGTGGCTAGATGGAATCCCTAGCACCTATGTTAGTCCTAGAGTAGGACCAAAGAGTTGTTGGTTCTCTTTCAACTATGTGGTTGGACCCCATCTTAGTTGCAATGATGGCTAGTGAGAGTTGTATGTTGTGGCCTAGAATATGAGAGTGTCAAATGGTCATTCTTGTGTGTGTTTGATGTGTTTGTTTGATCGAACACTAGGTGTGCCCTATCCTTGGTTTTTGTAGGATTCCACAAGTAATCCTATTTTTAGGGGGAGGCTTTAATACCTCCTATTTGTAGTTTTGAGAAGATGGATATCTCATTTTGTTCCCGAATGTACTATGGGGATTTTCATGTGTTGTGCTCAATTGGCCCTCGAGCATCTATTCTTTATCTTGCTTAAATGTTTGTATAATGCCTCCATGACTTATGGTGTGTTTGTATCATTTCCTATTGTTGTTACTGCCTTGAGATATGTGCATGTATTCTATTTTTTTAATCCTTGGCCAGTGCTTGTGTGATTATGTCATGATAACTTATGAGATGCGAATAAAATGTTGATGTGTTCTATATTAATCATGCTTTAAGTTAATTGATATAAAGATATTGTTTGATTCTAATTTAATGTTAATTTAATAGTTAATTAAACATGTTGTTGGTTCCCAAATCAACAGATTCACCAGACCCTAAAGATATGCCAATTTCTTATTGAACCAAGGGAAAACTTTTGGGGATGCTAATGGTTAAATTTAATCTAAATAAACATAAAATAACTCACACGTGCATAAAAAAAACCATTATACCTTCAAAACCTTCTCTTGCTTCTTGGATTGAGCCTTTTATAAGTGAAGAATGTGCCCCTTCCTGACTTGATTGTATTGGCTCTTTGGATGGCATGTGGATTACTCTCCACTACACAACGACAAGGGGATGCAATGGATGGATTGGTGATATAATTGAGATGTTGCTAAGTGTGGGATGAATTTGGCATTATGAGGGTGTTATGGAGGATTTCTAAAACTCACTTGGACAACATAAGATTACTTGATTAATGGATGTGGAAATGAGGGGAGGGGAATCCAATCTATAGATTAGAGGGGGTTCAAATGAAGGGTGGAGATTGAAATAATGTGGGAGAGGATTGAGAGGACAAGGTATGGGGATCAAGAGATTTGCCATAAAGACATTTCTTGTCTCCACATCCTACAAGGTACATGGGTAAGAGATCCCAAGTACATTGGGAAGGGAAAAGGAATTAAAAATTCCATAGAGAATGGGGAGAGGATTAAAAATTTCCAAGAATAAGAGATGTGTGGGAAGAATAAAGGAAAAATAAATTAAAAATTCCTTAGGAAGAGAGGGCATGGGGATGTGCAAAGGATTTGAAATCCTTTGACACATATTAAAGCTGGTGCATTTAAGGTTTGGAGGGTGAGAGGAGAAAGCCATTTATGGCAAATGATTGACTTAATCCTAATCTTGATGATTAGGAATGTGCAAGTGATTAAGAGGAGTGATTAGGTGGATTAATGAGGGATTAAAGTGCAAGTGAGAAAGTTAGGAGGATTTGGTATGAGGAGAGAGAATGAGTGGAGGAATATAAAATTGGGGAAAATGATAAGCATGATTAAAGAGGAATTAATTAAGCTAGATGATATGATTAGAAAGGGTGATTTGTAGGAATCACATGGTTAACTTAGTTAATTAAAGTTAATTAACTAATAGTGCTTTAGAAGAAATAATGATTGAAAAAACTTTAGAAGAATGGGGAATAATTAATATTGATAAATTAATTATAAGGGCTATAGTGATAAAATTAATTAAATTTGATTTAATTAATTTTAAGAAGAAAGGGACTAACACAATAATATTAATTAATTATGTGGACAGACTTAAATTAATTAAATATTGATTTAATTAATTTTAGATGTCTACATTTTGCCCCTCTTTGAGATAGCATCATGAAGTGATGTTATATCAAAGAAGAAAAAAATATAGTGGATACAATGGATTAAGACTAGTAGCATGATGCCCCAGTCATAGGTGAGATGAGGAAGGATGACGAGGTAGTGGTTTGTCCCCTCGAGAGGACATGCGGATTCTAAGAATATGGGTGTGCTCCCGAAATGGATAGTAGGTCTACATGATTAAAGGATGAGGATGAAGGGGGAACGAATGAATAAAATGGAGTCTCAAGACAAATGAATGGAAATGACAACTAAGATGAGTGTAGGATGAGTGGATGGATGGGATTTGTTGTGTAAAAGGGGGAGAGAAAACCTAGTTTTGATATTGCCACAAATTATCTACACCACTGATTATAAGAATCAAGATGTTGTGAATATATGAGGCATGAATTAGACTCACAAACAATAGGTTATCTCTATGCACATAGGTTCCCAAACACCGATAATGGCGTAGGTGTGAGACTGTTGGATCATCAAAGAGAAACCATCAAACATGTCATACCACAAAAACATGCCCCAGTGTACATTAATCCAAAACATACCAAGATATAGGATGATCAAGGCATCCCTAAATAAGCATAGTCTTGGGACACAAGATAAAAATCAAAGCAAAAAGCCCGATCATGCAAACAACATGCACATGGCCAACTGATATTTCTTGCCAAGAGTAGGACATGGATTTGGATAAATTGCCAAACATGGGAAGGATACATCTCGATGGGCAGGATGATGGATTTGGATAAACTGCCAAACATGGGAAGGATGCACCTTGATGGGCAGGATGTAGATAGATTTAATGACAACAAAAGACAAGCTATTTGTGTGGAGTTTACAAATGGGAGGATTTCTGCTTGGATTTGGTTAACATGTCGTGGATAAGTGTTTGGATTACATGCAAGTCAATATAAGCTCAGATAGATGGGAAAATCTCAGTGTGATAGGGTTTTTAAAAAGAATTGGATAAGATGGGAGGCGATTAATGATGTAATAGGATTGGAGGGGATGGGGAGTAATTGGATATGATGGGATTGAATGGTGAATATAGGATAAATGGATGGGGACCAATGACAAGGGAGAACCAAGGCTTGGTAAAAAGATGAAATGGATGGAGAGATTGCTTGAATAGGAGATGGATAGTGATAGGATATGAAGGACAAACAGATGAAGGGTAGGAGAATAGAGATCCAAGAACTATGTTGCAAAGGAGTAAAATGCCCAACATTAGAAGACAATGCAATTAAGGATGGAAGGATGGTGGATAAATATGTATGAGATGGAAGGATAAAGTGCAAGGGATATGGATGGTGGAGGAATTTAGGCTTGTATTTTCCAAAGCATGCATTTTCATTTTTCTTGTAGCATGATCAAGATCAAAGATAGGAATGGAGGATGTATTTGGATGGGATGGGAAATATGAGATGGAGGATATGGGTAGGATAGTCAAGATCAAATATATGAAAGGACGATGGACATAGATAGGATGTGGATAGAAGATAAGGAATATAGTAGATGTGGATGGTAGGAGGACTTGGATGAAGCTTTCCCCCAAGTGTAGACTACAAGAGAATGGGGGGCTACACATGACGTGTGTTTACCAAGTTTTCATCATGGTACTTACCCAAGGTGCCACAAGAAGTGGTTTTCACCGTTGGATTTTCTTTTTTTCTTTTTCACTTTTTACCTTTTTTAAAAAAAAAATCTCTGGAATAGTTTGGATGGATAAGGATGAGGATAAGTGGATGTGCGATAGGATAGAGGAAGGACTCAAGCATCTAGTTCCATTGATGGCATCCCTTAAAGATGTGCTATAATGAACCATGAGAATTGGAGGTATGCTCATAGATGTTGGTAGAAATAGGTGAGGAGATGGAATGGAGGGAAGATGGATGGGGGTCAGGATTTATTCAAAAGATTGAATTAAAGGAATGACATTATGGAAAATGGATGTTGGATAATGGGTGGGGTTGTGAAAGGCTAGTGGATAAATGGATGGAGATGTTGGGAAAATCAACATTATCACACACACCTTGAGGGGTGGTGGAGTTGTGGAAGAGAGGATTTTGAATTGGATAGAGTGTCAAATGTGGACTTTGGGACATGAGGACACAAAATAGATGAAGGATATGATGGAATTAAGCTAGTGTATTTTGAGATGTAAGGGCCCAAAATGGATTTTGAAGATGGAAGATTGTTAGATGGGGGATTGGACGACTTATGAGTGGAGGGAGATTTTGGATTAACAAGTTTGGATGCCAATTCAGATTTTAATTTGAGATGCATTGCTTCTATGAGTAGTTTTGGATTCCACATAGTTTTTTATTTTTTTCTTTTGGGGACTTTGTGGCCTTTTGGATCATATTTTTCGTTTCTTGAGCATGTCTTTTTGATGGGACATGTTGATCCTTGGATTTTTTGCTTTATGCATTTTAGATTTGGCATCCAAATTTCTTTTGTAGAATCCTAAATTGCACCTAGTGCATTTATGACACCTATGCATGGTGTTTGGTGCATTAATGACAAACTCATGATCAAAATCCCATCATTTTGACATCATGGGCCTCGAAGACAAAGTGCCCCTTGTTAGTGATTTTTCTTGCTACCTTCAATCCTAAGGAGACACAACTCCAGACCATGGGATTGGTAATCTACGACATGAAATCAACTCTATCTACAGACTGAAGACAAGAAAACATAACTGAACAAGGCTGTACAAGCCTTCTACTCTTCAAGTTCCACTAGACTCGAGAGGATGTTCCTATTGCAGGTCTGAAAATGATAAACTTATACAAACTAGCCAGTAGACCTATTTAAACAAGGTGGATAGTTCTCAGATGCATGATAATGGGTGCTTAACATTTCACCATTACTTGAGCATAATCCCATTTGCTCCTTATAATAATGAGAACAAAACTAAACTAACTCTACTCCTAAAACATAAAGGAAAAACATAAATGAAATGATTTTGATAAGAAATGGAACCAATTGAACTAGAACCTTGCCAAGCATTGACCTGTGCCAAAGAGAGGGCAACAGAGTCACATAAAAGATCACCTATGTTGTTACATCCAAGCATGTCTTGAAATTATTTTGAATGTTATTAACTTGTAATAACAAGACTACTAGAACAATATCAAACAATCATGCTGAATGATCCACTTGAAAACATACAAAATCTCGTTGCATCCATGAAAGCATTTACTCCATTCCTTGAATAGAAGGCAATCAAAAAACACAACCCAAAGCAACAAATGTGCTTGAAGAATGACCATAATACCTGATTATTTTATTCAAAGAAGTATACATTCTCAGCTGGAGACAAGCATTTGATAAAATAACACTATTTAACACATTTCAAAATAAAGAGACTTCACAACTAAGATAAACTTTCAGATATCTGAACCTAACTAAAACACCGTACAGTAATCTTTGCAATACATTTGTCTGCCTTAGCAGAACTCAGGGTTGGAACCTTCAAAATGAGGAGAAAATAGAATAAATAGACAACATAGAAAACCTAATTGAAACCCTAGAGTGCATAAAAAACTGAGACATGTCTCTATCTATGTTGTCTCTAAATTCAAAACTGCATCTTCCTTCTAAATGGGTCTTCAAACTGTATTCAAAATCTGGAAAAGCTCCTTGCAATTAATTGTCACATTCACAACTGCCTTTGTTCTGAAAAATTTCCTCAATTGCACCACTGCTAGAAACCTTGTAAAATCTGGAAAAGATACCACGGCAGGCACTTGTCATACCAATTTCTGCACTCTGACCAAAATTTCCCCTTTTAACCCACTGTCACTCTATGTCATCAGCACACTTTTCAGTTCAATTTGAAAATAGAAAATTACCCTGTTGGGAAAGAAGCCTCTGACCTTTATTGCATCCTTTCCCTTTGACAAAAATGGGAAATTTTCCTTTGACTTGGACAGGCTCTGTCAATTCAAAATATGCATTTGTTGTATTTACCTTATTGGAACATTTCCACAAAGAAAAATATTTTATCTTTAATTGGTTGTGGCTGGAAATTATTAGCTTCTGCTCTGTTCACATAAAAGCAAGTGGGCCTTCATAATACTTTTATTTGTATTTTCCTCTACCCTACCATCATCGTTTACTCGGGGTGGAAACAGAATTTTCAATTTCTGGAAAATCAGTACCTACCTTACTCTCCTACCTGGCAATATCTTCTGGTAAAATAACTCGCCTAAGCGAACATAACATATGCCAGAAACCCCTAAAATTATTGAAAATGTTACCTTGACACAAATCTTTCATGCTGTGATTTTACAATAGATGGTGAAACAAAAATTCCCCTTTGTCCCTAATATTTCATTATCCTTCTTTACTTTGCAGATGGAAATACAGCACCCCTGTTACAGTTACGCTCACTTCATCTGCAAAGCACGCCTCAACGTTTGCAATTGCTTGTATTATGTTATAACAATATTTCTCATAATCCCCTAAAATGTTACCCCTTATCTCCTCAAGACCACCCTCAGCCAATTTCAATGCTCTCTATATGTTGCCTTAAGAATTCCGAAGATTACTCACAAGCGCACTGTGCATACTTTGCAATCGCAGCGTTCAACAAGATGACACCGCTTTGTGGTAAATAGTCCACCTTTCTGTCGACACTTCCACATTCTGCCTTTTGAGGAACACAGAAACTGAGCAAAAATCTTCATGCCATTATGCTTTCATGGATATCCATATCCTGATCCTACGCTCCCATGCCAGCATATGTTGATTAAGCGCAGATTGCACACTTATTTCATCTCGAACATATGTAAGGAAAGAAATATGAAAGGCGACGGGATTCAGTCTTACTCTTGCTGTTCCTACGGCCATGAAACCACATCTCTGAGGCACAAACAACATTGTTCTCTATCGATGCTTCCACATTTTGCTTGCATTTTTTCCAAATAATTTTGCAGCATCTAACATAACACCTAAACGTTATGCCCATGTTGTTCTATTGCTTTCAAATCCACATCGGCAAGGAGGTTGTTCGGAATGGCATGGAAGATGGCGTCAAAACCTCCCACACCTTGTAATCTAGTTTCTCTTCAAACAGTTGTCCTCACTCATCGTAGCTACCCCAACACTACACAAGGAACGCCTCATCTATATATGGATAATTCGTGCTGGATTTGGGGACCACTAGGAAAGTGTAATATCATGTTGCCCATCCTTCCAAAATGCCTCTCAGTTACCTTCGAGCCTCTCTGCGCCTGCATCAAACAATGGCTATACAAATATTGACCATGCCCAAACGACATGGCCGCCTCCCTACAAAGTTCCTCCTTGCTTTGACTGGGATTGAATAACCTACTCCAAAGCTCCAATTGGCTTGCTTCGCTCCTTGGGGTATTGAATTTACAGACATAGCATACAGGTATATCCCAGCAGAGGCGTGAAACACCTGTTAGTTTTTGTAATTTTGCATTTTGCCGTGGGCTGCTCCTATCGTGATGGGTGATATCCTCTGCATATACTAATGCGATGGTCTTGGTGAATTTGAGCTCATGTTGTCTTGCAAACCATTCTTTCCAGGGCTGCCCTACGCCAAACATGCCAATGCCCATATCCTCACCTGAATCGCGCCACTTCCTATATGCATTTTTACACATGGGGTCATCCTCTGCAATTTGTGTCTTTGGTTTAACCCTAAAATGTGCCCTACTTCATTTTTTACTTCGCGCTGCATCCGTATTTTTTTCCATGCGGGCTTTTGCTTTGTGTTTGTTTATATGAGGGATGGCGGGATGAAGGGATTTCCCCCATCCTTCTCACCCCACATCACTTTCTGGGTAGACAGTCTCGGTATGCGAGGTGGCGGGGAAGACTAAGTCTCCATTCCCCACTAACCCGCGACATCCCTTGGTTCGCCTTGCACATGGAGCGGGGTGGCAGGGAAATATATTCCATCCCCACTTACAATAACGTCCTCCTTCACTTCTTCGGGCCCTCTAAAGTGGAAACATGGAAAACCCAAGGAATTTTTTAATTCCACTCATTTTCATTCCACATGGCTCCACCACAATCATTCAATGGGGAATAGGGGAAAGGACCCAATAGTTGAGCATGTTCCAATTGTTGTGAGGGTTGTTGATACCTTTTGTTCCAAAAATTGAACAAATAAAACCTATTGTTTGAAACAAAAAATATCAATTTTTGTTAGGAAATGTACCAACAGTTGTTAGGAAACGTACCAATGGTTGTTAAGAAATGTACTAATATTATAAAAAGTAACCAATCAAGTGATGCCATGTCAGCTGCACAACTATTGGGGTCTCTTTTGCACGCCTATTGGTCTCACTTTTTTTGGGGGCTGTTTTGGACACCTTGGCAAAAAGATGATGTGGCCCTGAAACCTTAGTTATAAGCAAGGGACTTGCCAAGTAAGCTGCTGTAAAAAAATCGGAGTGATTTGAAATTTCCAAGTAGGATTTTGAGAAGCACGAAGTTAGGGTGCACAACTACTGGGTCCTTTCCCCTAGTTTACTACTTTAAAAGCTTTAAATTATTATTTAAAAGGTTTAAACCCTCACCACTTTTGAGATATAATCAAATTATTGAAGTGATTTGGTTAACCACATTTTCAATCCCAAAAAATTCATTTTCGGGCAACGGATCCTAGAGAAATGCTCTGATATGCTGATTGGAGAAGTGTTGGATCCGAGAAATTGAAAGCGGGATCATTAATTTTGTCATTTTTGCAACTGACACTTGGTCTGAAACACCTGAGTAGCTTCTAGAATCAGTTTCAAAAACTGATCAAACACCTGATTAGACCCTAGGAGCTGGCAAGCTAGTAGACTATAAAACTGAGAATCCAAGGCATCTGACAGATCGTCAATATGACATCTGAGGCAAAAGTTACTAACTTGCAAAGTTGCCTACTCGGGCTTTTCTGAAACTGAACTTGTTGAATCAACCTGAGTAGCACTTGAGCCCTGATTTGAAAAAATATCATACCATCACTTCGGGAGCTTCCACTTGGCATACTAACACATCAATATACCCTAAACATGTGCGCAAGAGGGTTTGACCTGATTAGGTCACGTGTGCAAATTATTTACCCTCAAAGTTGACTCTGAAAAATCTAAATATACAACTCATAAAACCCTGCAAAAGTACGTTTGGAATGGGCTTCAAAAACCGATCAAATGACAAGCCAGGGGGTACAAATCTAGGATATGGCAGATAATCTTACAGAGAATTTGAATTGCAGACCAACTGGGTGAGAAATACAAATTTACAAAATGAGCTCTTGACTGTTGTCTGACAATGTTTAGTTGCAGAACTAAATTTTTTGCAAATGGAATTGGCTTTGAAAACTTGTCAACGGATTCATGAGGCTAAGCCACTTGGCATGGGGCTTCAGAAAATAGCAGGGAAACACGGGAAACCCTCCATTTAGCTTGAAAATCAACTGGCACAAAGTTATGCTGCTTCAAACAGGGCTACTCAAAAAAATGCAAAAAGGTGCAAACAACAACCCTAGCTTCGGGACCTCCAAAGGAGACTTCACAAATGCATCAAAACTAATCTGAGGAAGCTGAAAATGAACACATGAAACCTTTATAAGGTGTATAAAAATCCCCCAAAGGGATTTCTCATGACAAATCACTAGTTCAAAACTGCAAGCTCTCAAATAGAGTAGCTTAGGCTTATCTTACAAGGCAAAACTGAGTGCATTTGAACAAAATTTTACATGGGACTTCAAAATTCGAGCATGAAATTTTGAGTCCCAACACCCCTATTTGCCCTGAAACCCCATTTGGGCCTATCTTTGAGAGGACAACAACACGCCGCATAGATGCCCGTGCACCACGCTAACGTCCTGATAGATTCGCGGGATCTCGCATCCTGCAACTAGTCAGGCGCCTTTCGACGTGTGTCCCTTGGCTTTCTTTTGACTGTAATGACTCTTCATGCCTCTTCCTAGCTTTAAAAGCTCTTCTTTGCTCATTTGAAAGGATTCTCGGTTACTTCTTGGCTCTCTCTTATCTCTCTCTTGAACACTCTACAAACACTCTCAAGCTATCTCTATCCATAGCACTCTTACAATCATCTTGCAGCAACAAGCACATATCTTGAGCTTCATCATGATCATGTCTAAAAAAGGTGGTTTGGCTACACACATTGTCTTCTCTTTATCATTTATCTCTATCTTTTATCATTGCGTGCAATTTATCTATCATACCTCTAAGTGTATCTATCATCTAGGTGCATTTAGGTGATCAATATATCATTTTTATCTATTTGCAATAAGGGTTTGCTTCCATTAAGTGAAGTATAGTTTCTATTTGCATTTTATCTTTTATCTTTTATGCAATCTATCTATCTGGCTATCCATGGAGGTGAAAACACCAAAGCAGGGGTCTAACTGAGGCAGGACCTATATAGCCCCAACGTTTTTCCCCGTCTCCACGTGTGCAGGTGATGAATAGGTTCTACGCAGTCAAGGAGTGTTGTCGTTAGCTTTATGTGGAATTATGTGCTCTCTGGTCATACAAACGACAACGCGTCGTGCAGACATCTGGGCACCGCACTGGCATCCAAAACTTGAGACCTGCCCAATTCTCTGGTATAATCTACTCTTAATTTTGTACCGTGCTATTAGCTTATATTTTCATATTTCGTCATTTTTTTTCTTTAATCATTCAAATATTTCTTTATTAGTGTGTATTTATCTTGTTTTTATCCCCTAGCTCACCCTTAGCACTAGTATAAGTGATGCAGCGACGGATAGATTTGTTCTCTAAAGATTTGTCATCTTAGAGGTAAAAATTCGCCTCCTCTACATTTTGGTGAACCCGACATGAATGCCTAATTTCATATCTCTTCCTCTTGAGGTTTGATCCTTTTGAAAAAGCATTCTCTAAGGATGACTTCAATGTTTTGGATGAAGTTTTAGATGACTTCTTAGAAGCACCTCTCTCCAAAAGAGATGTAAAAGAAATGTCATCTTCCACAACATCCTTATTCGAAAATGAGAAGTTCGTGAATGTTATTGTTGTCTGTGTGGCTCCTCAAAGGCCTAAGAGACCTTGCATTTATGTGGCTGCAACAGGTCCTTCTCCAAAGAAAGTCAAAACCATTAATAGAAAACCTTTTAAAGGAGAAACTTATGATTTATATACTAAGTTTATGCAATCTAAACAGTCGTTTTACAACACCATTTCTCACATGTATAATACTCGGAGGAATAAGAAAACTCTTGATTAACCACAAGTTTATTTACCACCCTCTCAGCCTAGTCTTTCTCAAGCACCTTTACCTTCAAATATAGGAACTAGTGACTACGATCTTATCAAGCAACTTAAGGTTACTCCCGCTAATATCTCACTATGGGATTTTCTTCAAACTGCTCTGGTGTATCAAGATATGCTACAGGAAGCTTTGCAAAAGATCTTACTACCTTCTTCTATGAGACCAGCAGATGTGAATGCGTTGATGGACCATATTCATGTAGATTTGTCGAATATTACTTTCTATCCTCATGAACTTCCACCTCCAGAAGTGAGAAATTTGGCAGATCCTCTAATGATAATCAATCATGTGAACGATGTTGGTATTAGATGAACACTTGTTGATACAGGCTCTGCACTTAATGTTTGTAGCATGGATTTGTTACCAAAAATAAAGGTCGATCCAAACACCTTGGCATCTTCTTCCTTGTTTATCCAAGGATTTGATAATAGTGGTAAAACCATTGTAGGAACGGTCATACTATCCTTGAAGGAATCTCCTTTTGGGTAGACCATGGCTTCACACTTTGGGAGCTATATCTTCTACACTTCATGGATTTGTAAATTTTGTAGCTAATAACTAAGTTGTCACAATCAAGGTTGAACCCGAAGCTATGTGTCTTTGTCAAATAGTAGAAGTTGGTCAAGCCTCGGTTGCGCCTTCTTTTGAAAACTATGTACCTACCTTATCTTCTTCAATGATGACTTCTACTTTTGTCTCATCCCCTAAAAAGGAAGAGAATAAGAGTGAGGAAGTCCCGAAGGAGGAAGTTCCTAAAAAGAAAGATCTGGTAGAGGAGAAACTACCTAGGGAGTAGGATTCTCTAAAAGAAGACTCCCCAAAAGCAGATCTCCCCGAGGTACAAGCCTTGGACTCTACTCCTAACAAACCATCTTCAACTAAATCACCTTCTCCATCCAAAGTACAATGCATGCTCGGGTAATGACTGGATTTCCTTAGATTTCACTGACTCCCATGTTGGTGAATACAAGGTGGATCCTGTCCACCTTAAGCTTCCCAAGATTCCATTCACTTTATCTACAAAATACAACTATGCATCTATAAATTCGGGTGATACTTATCATGTTGATCACCTTTTCTATACAAAACCTCCTTCATTTTAGGAATTACATGATATTTATGCTCTTGGAAATAAGATTGTATCACTTTATCTACAAAGTTTGTGGACCTAATGGACAAGGTATTTGAATTCCTTTGGAAGTTCAACTTCATTACTGTTGGTTCCCAAAACCATAGATTGGAAAACCAAAAGACTTGCCAAATCCTCAAGTAGTCCAATCAGTCTTGGCCAACGAACAGGGATGGTCAAGGACCAAATCCCTCTGCACTTTAGGCTCCACTGAACCTAGGTGGGTATGCCTCTTCCTCTCAAGCACAAAAGAGGTTGTTTATAGTGGATTTAAACCTTTTAGCAAGTTTACACAACTGGAAAATTATTGTTCTGCAACTATGCTTTAATATGTGCTTTAACTGAATGCATTGAAAAGAAATTATTGTGAATGTATATTAAAAATGAAATTGCTTTTAGGATTTAAATGAAATCTGCATAGATTAGTTCATATAGGATTTGGGAAGAATGTTTCTCTATCAAAAACCTTGAATGCATACAGATCAAAACCTTAAAATATCAATAACAGACCAGTGCCTCTATCCAGGGATATACGACACTTTATTGACAAAATATCTTATCAACTCAAGAGACAATTTCTCATCAACTATGAAGGTTCAGTATGCATTACACAAACAATAAGAACTCAATCTTTCACTTAATGCAACGGCATGTGATTCACATCATAGAAAATCTATACACAGATTTATCAAGAGGACAAAGATAATCATCAACACAAAAGTGCACACAATATTTGGAAAAAAAAACAGCGAACCTCGTATATTAATCTTTAGGAAATAATTGCACACATAAGCTGCACTTGCAGATACTCCATTACAAATTGCTTGCACAAAATGATACTTCTTCTTCCTCTAGACTTCTCTAATACAAAATGATATTCAATCCTTACAACAGTATGTTGTTTTTATGATCATTCCCCTTACATATAAGAATGACTCCCAATATGTATGTCAATCAAAAGACATATATGAAAGGACACACCCCTTCATTCACATAAGAGAAAGCTATAGACAGTTACGTTCCAAAGGACACACCCTTTGTTTTAAATAATTTACAAATTAAAACCTTACAAATACTAAATGATGCTTCAATAATGTGTGCTTTATTCTCCGCCTTGATAAAATTCCTTAGCAAGTATTCATTATCTTCTCATTATTTTCTGCACACAAGATAAGTCAATTAGATTCCTTGATTTGAAAATAAAACGTATTCCACTTTGGATTTTAGTTTGAAAATACTTGTTTAAAATTATTTATTTAAACCAAAGTATTTCCCTTTAAAAAATATTTTGCAAACATAGCATCCGTTCATATAAAATAATAACTTACCCTAAAATATATATTCAAGGCACTTTATTTAGGATAAATACGAATAAAATTTATCCTTAATGCACTTTCAAACAATAATGTAAAGCAATGTGATACGATAGGAAATACTTCCCTTTTATTATTCTTTCGGCCAAATTTCCTCCCTCAGCGAGCTGTTCTCAAGTCCTATCGATTTTGTAGTTTCATCGATACCTTTTATTTTTTATGGGACCGCTTCTGATTTCTTTGATGAACTTCATGTCGATGAAACTGTTGCTTTCGGTGAGTTCTTTTAGAGATCCATCGCATCTTAGGTTTGTTCGATAAGTCATTTTTTTTATGACATACCACCTGACTGCCACTTCATCACCGTTGGTCTACCACCTCATCTATCGGGCCTACCACATGTCACCTCTGGACTGGCTCCGGGGTCTTTGTCTTGCCACCTTAGCACGACCTCACTAACCATCGGAATGAATCTCTCCCTTGTCGCTTAGCCACAGTTTCATCTCACCCGAACTACTTCCTTAACGGGCCCCACCACTCAGCCGCCATGTTGTGGGGAATAAACATTACACATCTTTCAATCACGGTATAGTGACCACCGTCAGATCGAATCAGTCGACCGTCCGATCTTCCTTATAAGCTCGATCCTTAACCTTGCCTGAGCGTCTCTCTCTTCTCTTTATCCATCTGTGTCGCGTGTCACTCTTTGGTTCGCCCGTGGATCCACCTACCCACCACTTGTACCTGGGTTCTTCTTCTATGCTCTGCCATGTGGTACATCCTGATTCGCTTGCAGATCCACCTGGAAGACACCTCATCTGCCACCTTGGCAGTCACTATGTCGCGGGAGATATAGGTCATGCAACTTCCTATCGCGATATAGTGACCGCCGTTGGATCAATCTCGAACTTGCATGCTCATTAACCTCCCCTTTTCCACACGTACTTAGTCGCCAAGTCGCAGGGATAAACCAGCATGCATCTCTATCTTGCGGTATAGCGACGGTCGTTAGATCTTCTGCGATCACCGTCCGATCTGCCCAAATTGCTCGATCCTTAATTTGTCCTTTTGCTATAAAATTTGGTCGCTTTGAGATGCGTGCACACGCGAGGGGCCCACCAGCGCTGAGCTAGCACTTGCCAAAAGCCTTCCACCTCTTGACACTAAGTATACAATCAGCCTTATATTTAAATATATAAAACTCCCTCTGCACAATGAATGTGGGATAAATGGTCTATGCCTAGCGACTGAAACCACTTGGAAAGTTCTCTGGCCCTTTTCTCTGTCTGCACCCATGCGACCCCCTCTAGCTCACAGCAGGGAAGATTTAGGCTTAATGCCTTCCCATTTCCTTTTTTTGGAAGATTCTAATATCTGGTCTATTGCTCCATCTGCGCAGGCTCCGAGGATTAGCAACGCCATTCATGAGGCATTTGATCTTTTGGACAGCTCCATTTTCTTCATTTATGCTCCTGCATATAAGACACCAACGGTAAATGCTCATATGATAGGAAAAAAGGCATCCATATATAGAACAAAATATTTTGTAAAAATATGTGCTAACAATGGCTCTTTCTGGGGATTTATGTTCTCTTTAAGGACATAGAAAGATCCTAGTTATCTCTGGAAAGCAGACCATAATACATATAAAACAAAAATAAGAATAGGAACAAGAACCTATGCTACTAAGGTACAAGAAATACTCCCTAATACTTAAAAGAAGAAATGTTTGGGATGCTGAGCATGGATTGAAAACTTCTGCATTTCACCATTAGTATTCTTCAAGAATTATGCATTTTCTCCTCCTTTCTATAGATTCCTGTCTGAGTTTAATTTGGTGGCCCCGGGCCCCCGAAAATGAACATCATTTCTTTCCTCTGTCAAAAACTTGATTCCCATCTTGCAGCAATATGCACCTTCTGATTGTATGATCATCCTCTTTACTAACCATATGAATTGATGAACTCATTTTTCCCACTTTGCTACATTTTTCATAGTCGCATGCCATCATCATCATTAAATCACTATACTCATATCCTTTATCATATTTGGTTTTTGGATATGTAATCCTAAAAACATTTACCCAATGTTCACTTGAAAACTGTACTGTTTCACTATGTCTCATTTCCTTGAAAAAATATTTCTAGTCACTTTTACTATCATATGTGGATTGCACCCTAACGTAACTTTCATAAAAACTCTCAATGTCAGAAATTTGAATACTCCTTTCATTGTATAGCACAATTTCTAAGTATGTAACATTATTTGGAGGGAAAATAAAATTTGGTCTACTTGTTCTTTCTTGAAAAATATCTGGGCCTCCCAATGCAATATCCGCATTGGACTTAACACAACCCCTGTTGCAATAATTCAAACTATTTATCCCTTTGAGATTATGTCCCATATTGTTCATTTTTACCACCTCCTTACTTTGAAAAGATATTTCATTTTTCTTCGTTGGTAAATTAGGGCACACATAGGGATCTTTATCACATATGATTTTATCAAAATGAAAACCTAAACAAATATCACCTTCAAACATATTTTCTATTTCCCTATGCTTTGGAAATATTTTACCCTTCTCACAAAGAGACTTTGATACATATATTTTTTAACAATGGTGTGCTGAGGTATCACATCCGCCTTCTCATATATTATTTCCTTTTCTCTCATAGTCTTTGAAACATTACTTCGGGATATATCTTCTCCCATATCCTTTTCAAACAATGGACTTGAAAACACAGAAATTTTAGGTATACCTTCATCCCCTTGAATAATGTCTTCATTCGCTGAAGTGCCTTCCTATACATAAAATTTTTCATGAATATTATTATCCAACATAGTAAAAACATTTGGGAAATCAGTTATTATTACATCCTCTTCAAATGTTTTATCCTCTTGGAGTCCATCACATGTTTTATTTTCAGGAAAAATGTCTTCATAAATGCTATTTGTTGAAGTTTCTTCATGTTTGTATACTGAATGTAAATCCGTTTTGCCTTCACTTCCTGGATAGTCAATTATTTCATAGGAGGGACTAAAAATTGATTCACAAAAAATCATTTCCTCACATTCATGTGGAGTTTTATGATACTTAGGATTTTAAAAAAATTCAAAAGGATTTTCAAGGACACATTTTCTATTACACTCCTCACTGTGTATGTATTCCCCGATGTATTATTTTCCTATAAATCGTCATTTTATTCATCAAATAGACCCTGAATGTGCCCTAATCCATTAGTTTGTTTATCCTAAAAAAATTTGGATCATTCTTCTAAACATATCTTTCATATTCTTTATCTAACAAATACGAGATTTCTTCTAGACTGAGGATTGTTTCCTCTTTATTATTTATGTTTGTACCTACATATATGGATTCTTCCCTACTTAAATCCATAATTTCTTCTTTATCATCAGATTCTTCCTCTAACATGTTTTCATATAAAATCTCAAGTAGAAGCCTTACCTGAGGATCATGATAAATCCCTAACTCATGCATTTTTCTTGAAAATGGGGGCTTGATGTTTGAAGGTATTTTTGTGTATATATTGAACATCCTCATAAATAATAGTGTTGTAGATTTCTATTACACTCCTCACTGTGTATGTATTCCCCCGATGTATTATTTTCCTATAAATCGTCATTTTCTTCATCAAATAGACCCTGAATGTGCCCTAATCCATTAGTTTGTTTATCCTAAAAAAAATTTGGATAATTCTTCTGAACATATCTTTCATATTCTTTATCTAACAAATACGAGATTTCTTCTGGACTGAGGATTGTTTCCTCTTTATTATTTATGTTTGTACCTACATATATGGATTCTTCCCTACTTAAATCCATAATTTTTTCTTTATCATCAGATTCTTCCTCTAACATGTTTTCATATAAAATCTCAAGTAGAAGCCTTACCTGAGGATCATGATAAATCCCTAACTCATGCATTTTTCTTGAAAATGGGGGCTTGATGTTTGAAGGTATTTTTGTGTATATATTGAACATCCTCATAAATAATAGTGTTGTAGATTCATCTTCCTATTTTTCTATGTCATGAAATTCATCCAAAGGAGACATATAGACTTTTGCTTCTATTATGTATTGTTGGTCCTCCTTTGGCTCATACCTCATACTTCCCTCTTCACCTGCATCATAAAACACATCAAGGAACCATTGCTCCAACTCCCTCCTTGATGGGATGTTATGTGTAGGGGGTAATTCATAAGGTTCCCTTGCATTGTCCTTCAAAGTCCTGACAAATAATTTCATCACATAATCTTCTGCATAAGCCTCATAATCCTTTACAGATGTATAAAATACATCCAAATGATCAATTGTTGATTCATCATATTCCCCATGGAATTTTGGTACAAGTGGTGAAAGCTTAGGGATCAAATTGTTTGGAATACATTGAAAGCCACAGAGATCCAATGGCCTAAGGCCATCTGGAGTAAATGGCTTTCTTTGAAACATTTTCAAAAAGGAAATGTTTCATCTCCCTCTGGGTCTCTTCCCCTAGTAGAGTCACCAATTGAAATAAAACTTCTTATTAGGTAGATTCACCACCTCCTAAGAGAAATAATACTTTTATTTACTTTCCGAGCTTCTTCCTCCAGCAGAACCTGAAACAAGCACACCAGAAATTCTGAATACTTTTTGTAACAACTCCCTAGTGGAGTCACCAATCTGTTGGTTCCCAAAACCACAGATTGGAAAACCAAAAGACTTGCCATATCCTCAAGTAGTCCAATCAATCTTGGCCAATGAACAGGGATGGTCAAGGACCAAATCCCTTTGCACTTTAGGCTCCATTGAACCTAGGTGGGTATGCCTCTTCCTCTCAAGCACAAACGAGGTTATTTATAGTGGATTTAAACCTTTTAGCAAGTTTACACAACTAGCAAATTATTGTTCTGCAACTATGCTTTATTATGTGCTTTAACTGAATGCTTTGAAAAGAAATGATTGTGAATGTATATTAAAAATGAAATTTCTTTCAGGATTTAAACGAAATCTGCATAGATCAGTTCATATAGGATTTGGGAAGAAAGTTTCTCTATCAAGGACCTTGAATGCATACATATCAAAACCTTAAAATATCAATAACAGGCCAGTGCCTCTATCCAGGGATATATATGACACTTTGTTGACAAAATATATTATCAACTCAAGAGATAATTTCTCATCAACTATGAAGGTTCAGTATGCGTTACACAAACAATAAGAACTCAATCTTTCACTTAATGCAACGGCATGTGATTCACATCATAGAAAATCTATAAACAGATTTATCAAGAGGACAAAGATAATCAACAACACAAAAGTGCACACAATATTTGGAAAAAAAAACAGCGAACCTCGTATATTAATCTTTAGGAAATAATTGCATACATAAGCTGCACTTGCAAATACTCCATTACAAATTGCTTGCACAAAATGATACTTCTTCTTCCTCTAGACTTCTCTAATACAAAATGATATTCAATCCTTACAACAGTATGTTGTTTTTATGATCATTCCCCTTACATATAAGAATGACTCCCAATATGTATGTCAATCAAAAGACATATATGAAAGGACACACCCCTTCATTCACATAAGAGAAAGCTATAGACAGTTACGTTCCAAAGGACACACCCTTTGTTTTAAATAATTTACAAATTAAAACCTTACAAATACTAAATGATGCTTCAATAATGTGTGCTTTATTCTCCGCCTTGATAAAATTCCTTAGCAAGTATTCATTATCTTCTCATTATTTTCTGCACACAAGATAAGCCAATTAGATTCCTTGATTTGAAAATAAAATGTATTCCACTTTGGCTTTTAGTTTGAAAATACTTGTTTAAAATTATTTATTTAAACCAAAGTATTTCCCTTTAAAAAATATTTTGCAAACATAGCATCCGTTCATATAAAATAATAACTTACCCTAAAATATATATTCAAGGCACTTTATTTAGGATAAATACGAATAAAATTTATCTTTAATGCACTTTCAAACAATAATGTAAAGCAATGTGATACGATAGGAAATACTTCCCTTTTATTATTCTTTCGGCCAAATTTCCTCCCTCAGCGAGCTGTTCTCAAGTCCTATCGATTTTGTAGTTTCATCGATACCTTTTATTTTTTATGGGACCGCTTCTGATTTCTTTGATGAACTTCATGTCGATGAAACTGTTGCTTTCGGTGAGTTCTTTTAGAGATCCATCGCATCTTAGGTTTGTTCGATAAGTCATTTTTTTTATGACATACCACCTGACTGCCACTTCATCACCGTTGGTCTACCACCTCATCTATCGGGCCTACCACATGTCACCTTTGGACTGGCTCCGGGGTCTTTGTCTTGCCACCTTAGCACGACCTCACTAACCATCGGAATGAATCTCTCCCTTGTCGCTTAGCCACGGTTTCATCTCACCCGAACTACTTCCTTAACGGGCCCCACCACTCGGCCGCCATGTTGTGGGGAATAAACATTACACATCTTTCAATCACAGTATAGTGACCACCGTCGGATCGAATCAGTCGACCGTCCAATCTTCATTATCTGCTCGGCCTTTAACCTTGCCTGAGCGGCTCTCTCTTCTCTTTATACATCTGTGTCGCATGTCACTCTTTGGTTCGCCCACGAATCCACTTACCCACCACTTGGACCTGGGTTCTTCTTCTGCACTCCACCACGTTGCACATCCTTATTCGCTTGCAAATCCACTGGGACGACATCTCATCTGCCACCTTGGCAGTCGCTATATCATGGGGGATATAGGTTATGCAACTTCCTATCATGATATTGCGACTGCCATTGGATCAATCTCGAACTTGCATGCTCGTTAACCTCCCCTTTTCCGCACGTGCTTAGTCTCCAAGTCGCGGGGATAAACCAGCATGCATCTCTATCTTGTGGTATAGCGATGGTCGTCAGATCTTCTACGATCACCGTCTAATCTGCCCAAATTGCTCGATCCTTAATTTGTCCTTCTGCTATAAAATTTGGGTGCTTTGGGATGCGCACGCACACAGGGGGCTTACCAGCACTGAGCTAGCACTCGCCAAAAGACTTCCAACTCTTGATACTAAGTATACAAGTGGCCTTATATTTAAATATATAAAACTCCCTCTACACAGCCAATGTGGGATAAATGGTCTATGCATGGCGACTGAAACTACTTGAAAGTTCTCTAGCCCTTTTCTCTATCTGCAACCATGTGACCCCCTTTAGCTCATGATAGGGAAGATTTAGGATTAACGCCTTCCCATTCCCTTTGCTTGGAAGCTTCTAATGTCTGGTCTGCTTCTCCATCTGCGTAGGCTCTGAGGATTGTCAACGCCATTCATGAGGCATTTTATCTTTTGGACAGCTCCATTTTCTTCAGTTATACTCCTACATATAAGACACCAGTAGTAAATGCTCATATGATAGGAAAAAAGGCATCCATATATAGCACAAAATATTTTGTAAAAATATGTGCTAACAGTCACCACAACACTGGAATAGGATATCGGCATACAGATCGCATAACAAAACCATGGTTAGCTATTAACATGATTTTGTCAACCCTCTTCCTCTTAAGCTTATTCATCTAGAACTTATTGATAATGCAGTGCCGCCAAATGATGTTCCCTTGGATCTTTTTCCTTCGGAAGAATCCTTGAAGTAATTTATAGGTGCGTATGTTGAATTTCCCTCTTATCACAATAAACTTTGATTCCCCTACCCAAGCATATTTTGGAGAATCCATTGAACAAGGGGCACCTTTATCTTATAATGAGGAGCATATACCCCTGTCTCATCCAAAACATTGTAGTGCACTCCTTAGTGGAGAGACTACTGATGTTGTTATGAGTGACAAAACTCCTAATAAGGTCATCAAGTTCGGGAAGTGTTTATCCTCCAAAGAATCCAAAGAATATTATGATCTTTTACATCAATTTCCTGACATCTTTGCTTGGTCTTATGAAGAAATACCAGGCATTGATGAGTCGATTATGGTACATAACATCGTACTAAGTCTTGATGCTAAACCTATGAAATAGAAGATTCGAAAGATGAATCCTAAGGTGGCTTTATTAGTCAAGATAGAGATAGAGAAGCTTTTAAAGGATGGTTTTATCCATCCCATTGACTATTTGTCTTGAATCTAAAACATTGTTCCAGTTAGCAAACCTGATGGTCGAATCCATATTTGCATTGATTTTCGGAATGTGAATAAAGCTTCTCTCAAATCACATCCCGAAAATCAATGCAAACCGGATCAAGATTGTGCACGTGAAACTGCGCTACAAAGGATTCTCGATCACCACTCATTCGCATACAATCATACCATACATCAAAAAGATCTTCCACGTCAGTCTTATATATCTGCAATCACAAAATAGATGATTTATCAAGTTGGCCTGTTAATGTAAAGTGTATTCATATGTTGGCTTGACCGGATCACCAAAGATAAATGTGGATTGTCAAAACAATGATAAAATGATGTCTCTATGTTGGCCCAATCATCCCATACACGATTCATAACACCGCAATCACTGGAAAGCTTTTAGATCAAAATTGTGTTAGCATTATGGATGAATTGATTATGTGTTGTATTGATGTTTTGTCATTGATGTAAACACTAGCTGATATGGATTGTTACCGGCAGACAAGTTTTGGTTACTAGGAGAAGATCTAGTGTTACCGGCAGAAGAGATTATCTATTGACACTTTCGGCATGTTTGGATCAGTGAAGTATATTGGATTTCATGAGTTATATGCTCCATGAGCATGTTTTGGTTAGTTGGTATTGGCTTGGTAATTGGATATTATCATACACTCTGGTAAACCCTTATCGGCACTGGTTTAAGGCTTTACCGGCAAAGCTTTCATTGAGAAATCATGATAAGATGCACAATTGGTGTTGGTGCAGCTTCTTCAAGGATTTCAGGATGTTGAAGATGTTCTTTGCTCGTGCTTCAAATGCTTGAAGACATTGCTTTAGTGTGGTGGACCCAGAATAGGTCCAGTACCTATCTAGGTTATGGACCGGTATCATGCTAGCATGTACTCTACACGTTACCTGAATGATTTAAGATGATTTATGGATTTTTTATTATTGTTTTGGTCTTAAGCTAACATGGCATATCATTGTAAATGGAATTATGTAATGATATTATTGTAATATCTTTAGGTGGCCGACCTAATTGGTTTAGGCCTTAGGGTTTGCATAAATAAGAGATAGAAACTCTTTGTAAAGAATCATGGTTATTAGAAAGGTCATGGTCAAGGAATGTAATGTGTGAATATTGTAATATCATTCAAGCGGAGGAGTTGATCGATCATTGTTGATTGAATTGGATTCAGGAGAGGATTTAGTCCTCCGGCATTAAGCTTAACTAGGACTGTAATCAGGCATGGTAGATGTTATTTCCATTAGTTCACTCTATTGGATTGTTGTCCATTTATCTTGAGAAGGTTTTAGCCTCTCTATAGTCAGTGAGACTCTTTTGTAATGAGCAGTACGCTCTAGGCAGTGTGCCTTCTTGCAAGTGCAGGCCCCTCATTGTAACACATACTTTCTGCAGAAGTATCATCTGACTGTGGGTAGGATTACCACTGTGGTTTTACCCTTTTTGGGTTTTCCACATACAAATCATGGTGTTATGTGGTATGGTTTCTTTACATTGATTATCTGGTTAATTGTTAAGTTGTATTGTTTACTGGTATATGTTCCTACCGACATCTGTCTGTGCTTTACCGGTACTTGATTTGTTTAAGGTTGTATTATAGATTAAAATCTATAATTTGTTAACAACTGATTCAACCCCCCCCCCCCCCCCCCCCCCGCTCTCAATTGTTCATCGGTTATCCTAACAAACTTCTATGTTGAACCTAAAATACTGATTGATGTCCTCTTCTAGAAATCAAGATCCATGATTACGGGATGGGAATCTCATGAAGAGTAGCCATCAATGACAACCCTAAACCATTAATCAAGCATTAAAATCCACTGAATGAGTGTCAATTGCCAACAATTCCCCCTTTGGCATTGATGGCAACACTCATGAAAAAATAGCTAAGTGTTGAAAACCTGTACACCGAATCAAAACAATTTCTAAGGCTCCCCCTTAAAAAAAGAATTTTCAAGCATGTAATTACACTCTTCTTTTGTACATTCTTCATCTTTGCATTTTTCACCTTTATTCTCCCCCTTTGACAACAATGCCAAAGATGGGGTGTTTTCCAAAACTTATATACAAGGGTACATGTCGGAGACTTTACAAGTACTTAAAGACATCAGCAAAAATGATCTTCAAAAATCCTAGGTGAGTGTCCCACCCACTCTTCAATTTATCCAAAACTGTGATGAATGCACTAAATGTATATGCATGTATCTCCACCTCCTTTTGTTCAGATGGGGCAGGTTGTCCCATAACCTTCATACAATCAACCTTATTGCTCAACATGGTGTCCAACCAGGGGGCAATCAAATTCTAGAGTTTACCAACTCTCCTCAAAATTCTATCCTTGTCTGCATTAGGGCTCGAGATCTAATCATTTAGAGCCAAATATTCCCTTCTACACTATAGGTCAAAGCTACATTAGGGTCAAAAGATTGTGACATATTAACAAGTTTACCCTGGCAAACACTTATTTGCCTATCTATGTCTACTGTAAACTTTGGCAAAATTAGACAAGACTTGTATATTTTTCCACCTTCTGATAATGCATCTAAAATAGTCTGCAGACTTTCATTCAATCCGACTCTATCATTTTCTATCATTTTTTGAAATGTTTGCATTCTTACCTCCTTAAATCTATCTAATAGTTGCTTAATAGTTGCTTATTAGTACACATCAACAGACATCAAAATGAGCTTTTTGTCTTCGGACTCTGATTTGACCAGATCCTAACTAGCCTGAGCTTGAATAGCTACTGCAAGCATCAACTTCTCTGCAGGTGACATTTTTCCAATATTTAGAGGACCATCTAGATTGATATAGATTTGAGGTGGGGTCCTTGTGACTCCGTTGGTAAACAGATTTGTCACTGCGGTCGTTTATCTGAAATAGACCATGTTTGCCCAATGAGCAGTGATAAATGTTCCAACAATTGGAGAGATTGGAATAAAACCATAATCTTCCTCTGCATTTGAGAGGGGCAGCTCCCTCGTATGATAAGTGTATTTAGGATCTTTGTGTACATTTAACCTGAAAGTACATAAAGGAGAAAACATAGAACTTAAACCAAGATTAATAACAAAAACCCTACTAGAAGACATATGAATACCAAGTAGGATTCCATAAATGATATCAATTACAAAAGGGGTCACCGCCAAATATGTTAGTCATGCAATGATGATGAAATAAGTACAATAAACCTTGACACACAAAGAGATAGGTTGTACTAGCACATGCGAGTCAAGATACCATGGAATGATGTGTTTCATCAATAGATTTCACCAATACATAAAGGGGTTACTAATTCAACATACGATAAATTAGTAACGATAACTCATGAATACATTCAAGACACATGAACTCAATGCATTCCTCATTACTCTTTTTGAAAATATACAAGTTCAAAAACCCCTTAGTACAAAGGTATGAACATAAAAAGTTCTCATTTAGTTCCTCTACAAAACTCTGCAGATTTTTCCCCCTATCGTAAAAGTATCTCCCCCCATTTCATTACAAATATCCTTCTATTTATAGGCTTTGTAGGATAACAACCTTATAACCATCTTCAATCCTAGGTTAATAACTAACTCTTTTCTGCGTAGAAGAAGTCAACTTTCTAACCTTTGGTTACAATGAGTGACAAAAGTCACATTTACAAAAAGAACAACTTGAAACATTGTAATTTTCAAGTTATGGATCTTGCTGAATTAGTTCTCCATCATCATTTGCTTCATTCGCACTTGTAATCATCTTGTCATCTAGTCACTTAAGGATACAAAACATATATATTCATTTGAAAGGAAAATAAAACTTTGAGCCTCTTCATAAGGATGGAAAAGGATCATGTGTTGCAAACATCCATAACTTGAGCTATATCCATCATTGACATAAATTATCCATTCACCAACATCTTTCTTTTAAGGACATACACTGCTACTTCATTACACTTAGACATGCACATTGTATGTGTGATGTAACAATCTATCAATCCTTTGCTTTGAGAATCTTCTAAAATTAAAGGGATCTTCTTGACATGTGCTCAACAGATTTTAGACAATACTTTGAGGAATCCTACCAAGCCAAATCTTTTATCCTCTAGATTCTTCCCCTACTCAAAGAGAAAATATGAATTTCCACTTCCTGACTTCACAAGAGCACGTAGTGGCTACTATCCCAAATATTTCAATTTTTAAAAAAATTGGTAGCAGACTCATTAAGAATAACTCCTTTAATGCATCAATTCCAACTGCAGCATGATGTTTATGATCTTTTGATGTCACCATTGCTAGAACTACATCGAGTGCATTCAAGTTGGATAAAGGATTATCCTCTTCTTGAAGGTTTCAAATACTTCTCACTGAATTCATCATGTGTCCATTATACAGCCATTCACAAGCCTGCGTATGTTCCCACATTTGGATTCATGTTTGCTAGAGCATTTGCAATGATGATATCTATTGAAAACTCTCCATCTATTACATTTGACAAATATCCATACCTCATCTTATCACAAATCAATTTGATTTTTGCATGTCCTGGAATTCATGTGTTTCATGAGACGCCATCTCTTCACAACATTGAGTCAACCACATAGTGCATGTTTATCTATGATAGAATTTTAAACTATTATATCTGGCAAACATCGCTTTGCCATTTTACTTAGATGAACATCTTTCACCGTTCTCAAGCTCACATTTTGGAAAAAGGTGAGAAGGATGCTAACAAAGGTTATAAATTTGGCTTTACACCCATCACTTGTATTTGCTTAAAAGCTTCGAAATCTTTTTCAACAAAACATTGTGTGCTTATCCTACAATTGTTGCATTACATGAGATGAAATCTCTTTGAAACATTCTGCAAAACAATTCACACGTTGTCTATGATTCCACATTTTGCATTCATATCTACCAGAGCATCTCCAACTATAATATCTGACACAAATATTCCCATCGACAAGCCTTGGTGGATGTTTATAAAGGGTCTCTATTTAGTGATAACAAATTATAAGACCACGTTTTATTCTATTCTTTTTGTCAAAAAAAATTCACAAAATTGGTCTATCCTCTTGAATTTTGCAATGACTGTCAATGAGAGTACTTTTGAAAGCTTTCTCAATAAAACCATTCTATGAATATCCTACACTCATTTCAGTCCACTCCTCAAGATGATGTATGTTTGGTATATTTCGGCTAGACATTGTAGAATTTGGATATACCCATGCCAATTGCATTTTCTTAAAGTTTGTAAACCTTTTGAAGAAATCCATTATGTGCATATTGTGCAATCTTTGCATTTTATAAGAAAACATTTCTTTGAGGCATGTTATGGAATGTTGACTACATATTTGTCCTTCCACTATTTTCATTCTATCAAGCATGGCATTCCGTGAGGTGACATATATCCAAGGCATTCTATAGAACAGTTATCGTGCCTTACTCTACAGTTCCCATTCAACAGTTCACGGTTTCCACATACTACAATTCAAAAACACATCTTTCTGTCAAACAATTTGATGTGCATTGTCTATGCAGTTGTGGCATCCTGTCAAACACTTCACAACATGACTATGCCTCCACGATCTTCATTCATGTCTACCAAATCTGTTGCACCTTTGTTGTGGGTTACTGACCAACTAGATCTACTCCTTAATATTAATGCTCTACAGCTTTGTCGGTGGATTAAAAAATACTCTTTGCCCCACTGTAATCACTCTAAATGAGGATTTATGTACTGGTCAATTTTAGAGTGGAAAGGTGGCGTATCAGTTAGACAGTAAGCAATTAACGGCTTTATCATGCATACATGTCTATCAGAGAAGTTGCAATGACAACATCTGAGGAAATTCCTCTATCTTTTATGCTTTGATGAATGTTCGTACCCTGTTCAAAGTTCACACTAAAATATCATGGAATTCGATCTTACATCTGCATTGATCATTTCTTTAATGTGTACGATCTGAATTGTAAAATGTTATTTATTAAATGCAATCTGTCAAACAAGTATCATATGTGCATTGTTTGTAGTTCACCAATCTGCTTTCTCCATACTTCCACGATTTGCCTATGCATTTTGTCAAACAAGTATCATGTAAAGTGTCAATGCTCTTTATCATACCTCCCACATCCATGGCATGCATATCAACCTGACAAAGTATTAACAGCATGGAAGTTGGTTTTACATCCACCAATTGCAGCATATATATCTTGCAAGCAAATCTCACGGTAGGCGATATTCTCAGGTTTGGTAGTCACCTCTTCCAGAGCAATTGCAGCTACAACATCTAATGAAATCCCTCTAACCCTTTTAAGATTTGATGAATGCTATGACCTGTCCATGAGCTCTCAATTTGTATGGATGGAATGGAAGGTAGAAACACTTGCACTGCAAATTTGCATTATTAATCATATTGTTTTCGCTTACAAAAAGCCATGAGACTACATTTTCATTTTAACTCTTATGAAGAAGGTTAAGAATGCTAAAAAATGGAGCATCTCTAACCTTTTTAGACAAAGCGGGTCCAGACAAGGTTAAGAAATAAGGTTAGAAATGCTATGTTTTGAAGCATTCTTAACCTTTTTCTTTTTGAGGTTATGAATATGGGTTAAAAATGCTCGAAAATGAAGCATCTTTAACCACTTCTTTCAAAGACTATGATCTCGACCTCAGAAACCATTGACCACAGAGGAGAATAAAGGAGAAATGAAAATGACATTTTTAGACAACTTTTTCCCTCAAATGACCACAAATATTAAATTATCTTTTGAAAAATAATTTAAATATTTTAAATTTAATTCCCAAACTTAGGAAAGATGACCATATCTTCCAAATGGTAGGGAGTTAGGCTCTAAAATTTGAAACACACGTTGATGGTAGGGAAATGAGTCAATGTCATCATTTATTCCTCATGACGATACCTAGGATGAGAGATTTTAATCATTTTTGGGCGAGGGACATCAAAATTTGAAAGTTTAATATATGATAAACTATGAACTGGGTTCAGGCGAAAATTAGCCACATGACACAAAATGATGCTTAGGAAATTTCTATCAAATTAGTTTCCTCAATTCTTAATAATTTTGAAATCTCATCCATTTTTGACATTTTGACTAATAACGAGCTTGGATCACATGCTCATTCATTACGCATAGAGACACATTTGGGCATTCATTCAACATTGGGACCAATTTGAAGTTCAAATTTTGGGTATGTCAAATATGGGACAACAGAATGGAGGAATGTAAATTCTTGAGTCAACGACTCCTTTCCCCTTGTCTACCTCAGCATCCTTTACCTTTGCTTTCTAAGATTCCTTTTCAGCTCCATCCCCTTTATCTTGTGTACTGGTGTTTCCACTTGGTGAAGTATCATATTTTTGAATCTTAGGGACTGCAGAACTAACTACCACCAAAGGATTATCATCAGTCTTAGCATCAAGGGTTGTGTTGCCTTGATCTTGTGGATGTCCCTCAATCCGAGTTTCTTCCTTCTGATCATCGGAAACACCTTCTTTTACTTCTGACTGAGAAGACTTAATTGCATCTCTGTACAAAGGATCATTCTTTATGATTATTCTCAAGATATCTTCAGTCTCCTTTCTCACCTCTTCCACCTTCCCAATCATCAACCTATCCACCCTTTTTTTGCTTCTGAATTCTTTCTTGTTAGCTTCCTTAATGATCCTTTTGGCCTCATCATGGGATACATGGGTGCAAACATTTATCAATTATCTTTCCTTCATTTCTTTATCAATTTTATTAGTTTTTAGCCTCCTTGCATCAATAATATTGTAAATATCCTTAGGTGTGCTCCAATCTAGGTCAATCAAAGCTTTGCTAAAGTTATGTAAATGCAAAACAACATCTTCTTCAACCTTTCTTTGATCTACCTCATCCAGATTCTCATAATACACTCCAATATTCTTTAAATTTCCATCAATTGTTATCTCATTAATCAATTGGTTTGTTGTCAATGGAGGAACAAACATATATCTACCTTGTTGATCACCTAACTCAAGATCTTTGTCAAGTTGAGTTCTAATCTTCCTTCCTTTCTTGGATCTTCCGGTAGGGGCAAGTTTAGATTTGGCTTTCTTGCTTTGTTGGGCTCCATCGAAATGTGTCTTCCTCACCACCCTTACAAATTCACCTTTCTTCTTAGCCTTGTTTGCTTCCTCATCTGACTCAATCTCAAAGACCACCAGAGATACAGCGACATAAGTTCTCTTAGGTTTATCCTTTTGCTTCAAAACTCCCTCTCTAGATGGGCTCTATCCTGAAGATGGTGCTACCAGACTAGCGGTAGACTTGGTTTCTTTTGGTTGAGCTTTAGAGGGAACCGGGTCGGCCTTAGGCTTCTTAGTTTCCTCTTTAGCCTCCATCTGTGCATGTTTCTCTCTAGCCTACTTCACCTCCCCTCGGGTGAATTCCATCTGAATAGATACTTCCTTAGCCATCTTGGTCACTTTGCTCTTCCTTGTAGGGGTCGTGAACTGTTTGTGCAGCTCAATGTCCTTCTCCTTAAAAGTGCCAAACCTTCCTTCCTTTTCATCTATCGGCTGACTCGGCATGTCTTGATCATAGACATCTAGAGTAGCCACATCAACTTCATAACCCATAGGAAGAATCCACACAGTCCTTGGTTCAACTGCTTCCATTAAGCATTGGTCCTTATCAACCATGAAGCAAATTTTTTCCTCATATTTCTCCAATATTTCATTCGAGGTTCTTTCTCTGCTTTTTCATTGTGGCTTGAAAAGTTTTGAAATAACCCCATAGAGTAGATATCCTCATTGTGGCATCACCAATCCCCATAATCCCTTCTAGATTTGCATTGCAACTGGCTTATCATAGGCCCATTGGACCTTTCCTTGAACACTAGGGATATCATTCATGAAGTAAAAATCCAGACAGATGATAAGAGTGCCAAACTTAAAGGTGTGCTTCTTGTCTTGTTTAATTTTCTTCAAATTACTTATCAACTCATTCAAGAGAACCATACATAAGTCATACCTCTTGTCTTCCTTCAACATCAAATAGGCAGAGTATATGGTTGTATCGAAGACATATTTTTGTCTGCTTGACTGGTATACTTTATATCTGACCACCATTGATGCAAACTTGACATCATGCTCCAGAATGTCATTGATTTTCATCACTATGTTGTCAAACTAAGAACCAGTGGGTGTTGTTTGATATTTTCCTCGGGCTAGGAACTTCATTAGTTGCTCTCAGAAAATTCACGGCCTAGATTTCTTGCTTGGTAATCTTGTGAGGCTTATCCAACCACATAAATTCATCATGGATTCAACTGATTATGAACCAGATCCATTCTTTCTCATCAAAAGTCAAAAAATGTACGAACTGAGAGAAACCCTTGGTCTGCAAGTGTTGATATTCCAGCTTGAGGTTTCCCAAGTTGTCCGCTAGATGCTTGTTGTATAGGGTCAACATGTCTGCACTCTCGAGTTCATCAAGATCACAGTGGATATATGCCCTTATGTTCTCATTATGAAGAACGTCATCGGGTACAGAGGAAAACACTCCTACGGGATCATCCTCGACTGATTTAAAAGGATGTTTCTTAAAAATAGGTCGATCTCTATCCCTGATCTCCACAACCAATAGGGTAGCAATTCTAGAAATTGAAGCCATTTAAAACAGGGTTTGCAGAAACTAATAGCCTGAAATAGATAAATACCTTAATTCACAACCGGGCACTAGAATTCTCTTTAGGATCAATGTAATCATTGTTAAGATCACCAAATCACTTTGATCTTCACCTCTGCACTATTCTCTTGATCACATTGCGATGAATAAACCTTTGAAATGCTCTTTTAACCTTCAAAAACCTAATTCTGCATTGTAATAAATGTTGCAACCGGTTACCTTGATTTTCATGGAGTCACTTACCAGAGCATCAAATCTTCATTGAAACTTTTGGGTAACATCTACATGTATAATTTAACCCTTCTACAACCTTACGAAATCTATTGCAGATCACCAAAGAGGGGTTTAGATTAGAATCTGCATGAAAAGTTCCCCCTAAGGCATAAAGCCCTAGTTACTGGATGAAGATCCTGCACCGGATTCGGGTGCAGACCCATTATCTTCTTTGGATTCATCTTTTTTGACCCACATCTTCTCATGTTTGTCTCTGATTTCTTCTACCTTTGCCTTCCCCTTCTCATCTGATTTGTTCTTGTCTGCTAGAACATTATTCTTGCTTCTGCAATATTTTGTAATGTGACCGGTTTTATTGCATGCACGTAAAACAACATTCTGCATTGGTCTGAAGTTCATTTGATTTGATCTCATCCTACACTAGTTAAAAATATGTCCAAACATCCCACAAGCATAACATCTCTTGTTTTAAAATTTATTCATTACTGCTCTGCACATATTTGACTTATGACCAAAATTATTGCATATGAAACACTGACCGGTAAAGGTAGGACCAAATTTATTGCAAGTAAAGCATCTACCATTGAATTTATGAGCATTAGGTTGTCTTACCAAAGGATTATTGCTTTTCTTCTGATTAGGTTTTGCATTTCTTTGTCCAAATCCAAAGGATTCACCTTTCTCAAATCCAAGTCCTCACATGTCCTTTCCATGTCTCTGAATTTCTAGCATCTCATCAAGCCTTGCTGAGCTAGCATTGAATTTGTCTTTGTATTCATTTGCAATAGCAAGTTCATCTCTTAGGGCAACAATTTGTCTTTCAAGTTCTTGACCATTGTTCCTTGATTGTGTCAGCTCCAGCTTCAATTGATCATTCTCATAGGTTATCCTGAAACATTCATTTACTCTTTCCTTCAATGATTGAATCAAATTCTCTTCATTATTCTCTCGGTCCTCATTCTCCTTAGTCAGCCTCATCATAATGGATTGCATCTCATTCTTCAATGCAGCATTCTCTCTCTCAAGCTTGTCAACTTCATCAGCTTTACCCTGATTTTCCATGATTTGATCTTCTTTCTCCTTTAGATTGTCCATCAATTCCATCCTCTTGTCTTTTGAAGTGTTCACTTGATCTTTCAAGTCATTAATGAAATCTTTAGCTGCACTCAGATTCCTCTTCAAAGAGCTTATTTCATTCCTTGTTGCATCAAGATCTTCAAGAGCCACACAAAGCTATCTCTGCAAACTGGAATCCATTGATTCAATCCCCCGAACCTTCCTCAAGGGGTTAGGCTTCCTCAGAGGAACTATGCTCTAATACCAATTGTTGGAATCAGGGATCACTGAGAGGGGGGGTGAATCAGTGATCTACCAGTTTAGAAATTTTCTAATTTGACTTTAAACCACCGAAAAACATACACATGAAACTAAAATGCAAAAACATAAAGCAACTAGCCACAAAATCATAACACCAGGATTTTTACGTGGAAACCTAAATGGGAAAAACCATGATGGGAATTGAACCCACAATATTATTCCACTATGGCCGACAGAACAACAATATTACAATATGGGGAATGCATTTGCATTCAGGCACATTGCCTAGAGCTTACAACTCAATTACAACAAGGGCTACAACCCTGAAAGGGTCACTACCTTACTGATTAATTACAATGATGAATTACATAAAATAAACTCCAAAATAGAATCTACAATTCCTGGATGAGTTCCAGTTAAGTGTCAAATGTTCTGATTGTATCACCTATGTTGTTCTGCTATGTTATGCCCTATTCTCTATCTCAGTCAGCAACTGAATCAAGAATGCGCATGTGAAACTGCACTACAAAGGATTGTCGATCACCACTTGCTTGCATACAATCATACAATACATCAAAAAGATCTTCCACACTGGTCTTATATATCCGCAATCACAAAATAGATCATTTATCAAGTCAGTCTGCTAATGTAATGTGTAGTCATATGTTGGCTTGACCGGATCACCAAAGATAAATATGGATCACCAAAATGATAATAAAATGATGTCTCTATGTCGGCCCAATCATCCCATACACGATTCATAACACTGCAATCACCGAAAAGCTTCTCATTCAAAACTTCTCTGTTCAACTTGAAATACCAGTTAACTAGCTACCGGTTGATGTCCTCTTCTGGAAATCAAGGTCCATGAGTACCGGATGGGAATATCATGAAGAGTTGTCATCAATGAAAACCCTAAACCATTAATAAAGCATCAGAAGCCACCGGATGAGTGTCAATTGCCAACAAAAGGATATTCATTTCAAATGGAATGAGAAATGCCAAGAAGCTTTTGATTCTATTAAGAATTATTTGGTTAACCCTCCTATCCTAATGTCGGCTATGTCTGATAGACCTTTCTTTTTGTACATCTCTGCCTCATCTCATGCTCTAGAATCTTTGCTAGCTCTGCATGATGATGAAGGTCGAGAAAGAGAAGTCTATTACATTAGTTGTACCTTGATAGAGTATGAAACTCAATATTCTATTGTAGAAAAACAATGTCTAACACTTATCTTCTCGACATAGAAGTTAAGACATTACATCCTTCAAGCAAAAACATGGTTTATCACTAAGAATGACATCCTTAAGCATCTCTTTTCGAAATCTGATATTTTGGGTAGATTGGCTAAATGGGTGATGTTTCTTTCTAAGTTTGACCTAAGATTCATAACTCAGAAGTCGATCAAAGGGCAAGTCATCATTGATCATTTGGTTGATTCCCCATTTGAAATGCATTTCCTTACCTTAGATCTTTTCCCTGATAAAGATGTATTAATTGTTGGTCAATAGCTCGTATGGGATATGTATTTTGATGGATCAAGATGTCAAACTAGTTCAGGAGCAGGTATGGTCTTGGTCTCACATGAAGGAAAATGTGTCCCTCTTTCATTTTGTTTATAATTTCATTGCACTAACAATATTGTTGAGTACGAAGCCTTAATTGTTGGTTTACATGTCATGATTGCCATGGATGTGAAACACATCCACATCCATGGAGACTCTGAGCTTATTGTAAATCAGGTTACAGGTGCATATCATGTTAAAAAGCTAAAGTTATCTCAGTATAAGGATTTGGTCACAACCATACTGAAATATTTCTTAATGAAAATGCTCATGGCGAATAATGAAAATGACCCTTCCAGGGGCCCGCTCTCTAGTATATAGCCTAATTTTGGCCTAAAATTTTTCTCAACCATTTTGGAACAATCTTGGCTCGTTTTCCTTCCTATTTTCCCCACCTCGCAGGGGGGAAAACACAAGAGGTCATATACTTGCCTTTTTTAGATTTTTCTCTTTCTATCTGTACTAACGCATCTTAAGCAGTCTTCTCGTCGAAGTAGATTCTTCTATTTTTTGTGCTGACAATTTTTGAGTTTTGTAGAATGGGAGTCATCATGTTGAATACTGTGGTTTCTCATGGAGACTTGGGGGCATTGTTCATGATTATCGCCTTGACCTTTGTGACCTCTACAATATCCTTTTTGGGCTAAGTATCTATTGCATTTATTGTATTCATTGCACTGCATGGGCTTAATGAATTTCTTTTTGAAACTACTTTAGTGCATCTAATCCCTTGAGTTGATCAATCCACTAAAGTGGGGGGGAAAATTTAGTGTCCTAAATTGTGCCTAGTGCATTTATGACACTTAAGAATGGTTTTTGGTTCATTAATGACAAATGCATGATCAAAATCCCCTCATTTTGACATCATGGACCCTGAAGACAAAGTGCCCCTATTTGTCCTGAAACCCCATTTCAGCCTATCTTTGAGAGGGTGATAGTGCACCACGCAAACATCTACATGTTGCGCTAACATCCCGATAGATTCATGGAATCTCGCATCCTGCAATTAGTCAGGTGCCTTTAGACGCATGTCCCTTGGCTTGCTTTTGGCTGTAACGGCTCTCTGTGCCTCTTCCCACCTTTAAAAGCTCTTATTTTCTCATTTGAAAGGATTCTTGGTTACTTCTTTTATCTCTCTTATCTCTCTCTCTCTCTCTCTCTTAATCCCAATATACTCTCTTGAACACTCTACAAGCGCTCTCAAGATATCTCTATCCATAGCACTCTTGCAATCATCTTGCAGTAACAAGCACATATCTTGAGCTTCATCATGCTTGTATCTAAAAAGGGGGGTTTGGCTACACGCCTTGTTTTATCTGTATCATTTGTGTTTGTCTTTTATCATAGCATGCAATTTATCTTTCATATCTCTAAGTGTATCTATTATCTAGGTGCATTTAGCTTATCGATATATCATTTTTATCTATTTTCAATAGGGTTTTGCTTCCATTAAGTGAATTATAGTTTCTATTTGCATTTTATCTTTTATCTTTTATCCAATCTATCTATCTTGTTTTCTGTGGAAGTGGAAACAACAAAGCGAGGGTCTGCCTGAGGTAGGCCCCTATACAGCCCCAACATTTTTCCCCCTCTCCATGTGTGCAGGTGATGAACAGGTTATGTGTATTCAAGGAGTGTTGCTACTAGCTTTCTGTGGAATTATGTTCTCTCTGGTCATACAGACGATAGTGTGTTGCATAGACGTCTGTGCATGGTGTTGGCATCCAAAACCTGAGACCTGCCCAGTTCTCTGGCATAATTTTCTCTTAATTCTATACCATGTTGTTTTCTTAGATATTAATATTTCATCATTTTTATGCTTTAATAATTTAATTAATTTTTTATTAGTGTGGCTTTATCTTGTTCTTATCCCCTGGCTCACCCTTAGCGCTAGTATAAGTGAGGTAGTGGAAAATGGATTTGTTCTATAAATATTTATCATCTTAGAGGTAACAAATCCCCTCCTCTACAGCTTCCAATAGCAATAGTATAGGTGTATGAGGATGGATGAATTGGAGATTTTATGGATGGTAGGATGGAGGGAGATTGTTGGAAGGAATTAAAGGATGTTTTCCTTTGTTGATCTTGCATAGGGATCATTTGAGGTGATGGAGTGGTGGATGGAACCCAAGATGGATGAAAGGGATAAAGGGTTTGATTTTGGAACATAAAAACCCAAAATGGGTGTGGAATATGAGGGATGGTGTGATTTTTATTTATAAGAAGGGATTTTGGATTTGGGAGGGATGGAAGATACACCAACATCTTGAGCATGAGCTTTGTAGCCAAGGCTATATGAACCATCATTTGCGTTGACATCAAGGGGTTGCAATATGCCTTGTGAATGGAGGCCTAACCCTTTTCCTTGATAATTCATTTTTTGACAAATTATTTTTCCAATAGGATACTTATTATTTTGTAAAAAAAATGCGAGTCCATTTTGAGAGGCATAGGAGGTTGAAGGAATTGTGAGCTCTTCGAGGAAACCATAATTGATGAAGGTGTAAGAGCCAAGTTGATAGGTATGGGATTCATGTACAACTTGGATAGGTATGATTTGATCTTGTGTAGGATTGGGATCTTGTGGGGGATTAGGAGTAATATAAGGATCATGAGATGGATTGGTATCATGACATGGAGATGAAGGAATACTTTGATCCTGACTTGGGATAGGATCATGTTGTGGAGTGGAAGGGATGATTGTATCTTGAGATGGAAGGAGAGAATTTGATGGAAGAATTATTTGACATGGAATGGAAGGGATGGTATCATGAGAGGGAAAGAGATGATATGATGGAGTGATTCTTTTATCTTGAGGTGGAGATGAATCTATATGAGCATGCTCTGGAACAAGCACTTGGCATGGTTGGGGTTGGGGGGATGGTATGATGGAGGATGAGGTAGATTCTTTGACTTGGATAGATGGGGGGATGAGAGTATCGTGAATCTTAGGGAATTGAGGGTTATTGATTTGGAGGGGATGGAGGTGGATGGAGGACTTGGGGAGATTGGGAAACTTTATTTTGAGTTGGGGATTTTGTCTCCTTTGCTAGTATTTCTTGGATAAAATTATGAAGAAAGGACTTGGAGGATGGGGATGATGTGGATTTTAGAGGATGAGGATTATGTGGAGGTTTCGTATTAGATGGAGGATTGGGATTATGGATTGGGGAATTAGGATTAAGGCTTGGATAAATATGGTGTAAGTGACTTGGATGGGGAGTGGAGGTGATGAAGGTGTTGTAAAAAGATGGGGGAAAGATGCAGTTATACATATTCGATCAGAGGGGTATGTGGATGAGGGATAATATGAAGACATGGATGGGGAATAAGATAGATTTACCTTGTCAAAGGTAGGGGAAGGATAAGAGATGTGATGTTGGCATTTTTAGTTTGTTGGCATTTTGCATATAGATTGCATTAATGATATGTTGTCATTGATGTCAATTGAACCGGTAATGGTATTCATGGTATTGTTGAAATTGGCTAGTAACTGGTAAGAAGAGATTTGTGGAAGATGTTGTAAACCGGTATGTTAAGTTTGTGAGTTGAACCAGTGTAAAGGGTTAAACCTTTCTATGCAATGTAACTGGTAAACCATATCAGTTGTTAAACCCTAACCGATCAAGTTTGTTGGTTTTTTATCTGATGAGTCATAATGATGGAGACACGTGTGATCATTGTATGAGGATAAGTTCAGATTGTTTTGGCACGTTTATTTGTTTTCAAGGTAAGGAGCAAAGTGGATTGCATCTAATGCATAGTGTGTGATGAGTTACAAAGTCTAATGAAGCGGTGATCATGGAGCGGTTGGAATTTTCTTGAAGAATATGAAGAGATTGTTATGATTTCTAAAGGTCAAGATTGTATTGAATTTTTTGTAATCTTGATGATGAGAATTAGGTTTCTGTTGTGTTACTGACCTAATTGATTTGTATTTAAGGTCGATGAAGTTGTTTGTAAAAGTTGTTGGCAAGATTGGCAGAAACTTGTTGAGTGTGTAGTTGCCTAACCGGTGAATGGATCTGTACTTTGAGTAAAGGCAGATTGAAGCTTAAAAGGATATGATCAAGAAAATGTAGTGCTATTCAAAGAGATCAAGAAAACCTATTGTTTTCTAACAATTACAATAGAAGTAAAATCCCCTAACCGAGTAAGCTCTAACAAGCTTGGTTACTTATTAAATCCTCTAACAAGGTGGTCCATTTGATGGTATGATGAAAGAATAGGTATCCAATAGAATACTAAGAGGGGGGGGTGAATCAGTATACTGAAAAATTGATACAAAGTTCCCAAACTCAAATTCAATCACACAAAGTAAACATATCACAATTAAGATCAATATTCATAAGAATACTTGACATCAACCAGTTTGACTGTTATGAAAACTTAACAGTAAACAACTCCAATCTTCTAAACATAAACAATGCCTAAACATATCTCAACATATTCATCTCTCAATGCTTGTAGTTATCATGCTTTATCAGAAGTTACTCAAATCAACATATAAGATTATAACCACAAAAACATTCACCACTTGACACAAATGTTTATATGTGGAAAACCCAAATAGGTAAAAACCACGGTGAGATGAGACTCACAAGGATAGCTATTTGAACTCTTCTGAAGTTCACCCTATTAGGAGCCAAGCCTGCTAAAGCTTTACAATAAGTCATGTTAAGAACTAATTTCGGTTAGGAATCATCTGGTTAAGATATTTACAAATATGCCTTGATGAAAAGCACAATACCCTATTAGGAGTAACCTCGCTAGAGGATTTAAGAATCCAATCTAATGGACCACCTTGTTAGAGGATTTAATAAGTAACCAAGCTTGTTAGAGCCTACTTGGTTAAGGGATTTCACTTCTGTTGTAATTGTTAGAAAACAACAGGTTTTCTTGATATGTCTGAATAGCACTACATTTGCTTGATCAGATCCTTTTAAGCTTCAATATGTCTTAATCAAAGTGCAGATCCATTCACCAGTTAGGCAACTACACACTCAATAGGTTTCTGCCAATCTTGCCAACAACTTACAAAAACAACTTCATCGACCTTAAATACAAATCAATTAGTTCAGTAACATAACAAAAACCTAATTCTCATCATCAATATTACAAACAAGTCGGTACAATCTTGATCATTAGAAATCATAACAATCTCTTCACATTCTTCGAGAAAATTCCATCCACTCCATGATCACCGCTTCATCGGACTTTGTAACTCATCACGTGTTGTGCATTAGATGCAATCCACTTTGCTCCTTCCCTAGACAACAAATAAACGCACCAAAACAATCTGAGCATATCCTCATACAATGATCACACGTGTCTCCATCATTACTGCTCATCAGATAATAAACCAACAAACTTGATCAATTAGGGTTTAACAATTGATAGGGTTTACCGGTTACATTGCATATAAAGGTTTAACCCTTTACACCGGTTTACCGATTCAACTCACAAACTTAACACATCGGTTTCCAACATCTTCCACAAAGCTCTTCTTACCGGTTACTAGCCAATATAAAAAACAACAATCTCAATAATAACATGAATACCATTATCGGTTCAATTGATATCAATGATAACATATCATTAATGCAATCTATATGCAAAATGCCAAGAAACTAAAAATGCCAACACCATTAGCTTGGATTCTTAAATCCTCCAGCGAGGTTACTCCTAACAGGGTATTGTGCTTTTCATCAAGGAATATTTGTAAATCCCTTAATTAGGTAATTCCTAACCGAAATTAGTTCTTAACATGACTTATTGTAAAGCTTTAATAGGCTTGTCTCCTAACAGGGCGAACTTCAGAAGAGTTCAGATAGTTATCCTTGTGAGTCTCATCTCACCGTGGTTTTTACCTATTTGGGTTTTCCACATATAAACATTTGTGTCAAGTGGTGAATGTTTTTGTGGTTATGATCTTATTTGTTGATTTGATTAAATTATGATAAGGCATGATAACTAGAAGCATTGAAAGATGAATATGTTGAGATATGATTAAGCATTGTTGATGTTTACAAGATTGGAGTTGTTTACTGTTAAGTTGTCATAACAGTCAAACCGGTTGATGTCAAGTATTCTTATGAATATTGATCTTGACTATGATATATTTACTTTGTGTGATTGAATTTGAGTTTGGGAACTTTGTATCAATTTTTCAGTATACTGATTCACCCCCCCCTCTCAGTATTCTACCGGATACTTATTCTTTCATCATACCATCAATTGGTACCAGAGCATCTCAAGTCCTCTTTAATCTAAAAGCCTAACAACTTGAGGAAAGATCTTGTAGATCATGATGAAGAAAGAAGGTCTGAAGTTAAACAAAGATGACTATAGAATATGGAGCGACAGAATGAAGATTTACATTAAGAGTCTTGGTAGTCAGTATTGGGATCATATAGAAACTAAGTATATTACACCGACTGGAACCCTGACTGATGATCAGAAGAAAGAACAGCAAGAAAATCATCAAGCATTAGAGGCTATTATTAGTTCCCTGTCTGATGCTAAATATGTAGATGTTCATGGTCTTGAAACTGCATATGAAGTATGGAAAAAACTTGAAGAGATTTATAGCGGTAATGAACATGTTAAGCTTGCTAAAGAGGAGAGTCTAAGAGGAAATTTTGATGATATGAGAATGTCTGAAGGTGAGAATATCCATCAGTATGGTCAAAGGATAAAAAAGATAGTTGGTGAAATAAAGAGTGCAGGAGGGAAAGTGGAAGATGCCACAGTGATCTGTAAGGTATTGAGAACCCTGCTACCGGTCTATGTTATTCGAGTTGCAGCTATTCAGGAGCTGAAATCTATTGACAAGACAAAGGTATCTCTTGACTCTATTATTGGCAAACTTACTGCTTTTGAACTAAATGGCTATGATGGTAGTGTACAAAAATCAGAATATGCATTTAGAGATTTTGTCTCTAACCCATCTGTGAGAAGAAGTAAAGATATCAGCCATAGCTATGAATATAGATCTAGCAGAGATGTTTATGATGAAGACAGCTTAGTGGAACTTGAAGCATTGTTGGCAAAACGACTACCTAGAGGCACTAGTAAATATAGAGGTAAGCTATCCTTAAAATGTTTTGCATGAAACAAAATTGGTCATATAGTACCTAATTGCCCTAATGGTGAAAATTAATGCAAGAGAGACAAATTTAAGATGTATAAGGGTAAAGGAAAGAGAGATTGTCTTGTAGCTATTGACAGTGGTATTACTGATGAAGAATATGATGATGATGCTAGTGAAGATATTGTGTTTGTATCTATTAAGGAAGAAATATCATATCCAAAGGAACTAGTATCTAGGATGGATAACTCTGATGATTGGATCATTGATAGTGGTTGTTCACATCACATGACCGATGATCGGAGCAAATTTCTTTCTTTGAAGGAATTTGATGGCAATGTTGTCAGATTTGGCAATGACTCACCATGTATGGTTAAAGGTAAGGGAGTTATTTCTCTTAATAGGAAGAGTAGTGCTGACGATGTCTATTGGGTTGAAGGCCTAAAGCACAACCTTTTGAGTGTGGCACAACTTAATGACAGAGGATACCCACTGGAGTTTAGAAATGGTATGTGCAAAATATTTGACAACAAAGGTGAATTGATTACAACCGAGAAATAGACCAAAGGTAATCTATTTCATCTTAATCCTAAAGCTAGCAACTCTTTGATTGCGAAAATAGATGATAGTTGGCTTTGGCATAAGAGATTTTGTCATATAAATTTTGATAATATTGTTAAAGTGAGCAATTCTAGGACAGTAAGAGGTCTGCCTCAGCTAGACAAACTAGTTAATGCTCTTTGTAAAGAATGTCAGTTAGGAAAGATGACTTCTTCAACTTTCAAGAGCAAGTCCTTCTCAATAGAGCACTTGCTAGATTTAATTCATACAGATCTATGTGGACCAATAAGAACAAGAAGCATTCAAGGTGACAGATATTTCATGATCTTCACTGATAATTGTTCAAGGATGATGTGGGTCATATTCTTAAAGGATAAGAATGAATCTTTTGGTAAATTCAAGGCATTCGGGGCCTTAGCTAAGAAAGAGAGGGGCAAAAATATAAAATGTCTGAGAACAGATCAAGGCGGTGAATTTACTTCTGAGGAATTCACTAAGTACTATGATGAGAATGGTATCAAGCGGTAGCTTTCTGCACCAAGGACACCATAGCAGAATGGTATAGCAGAGAGAAACAACCGATCAGTGGTTGAAGCTACTAGGACTATGTTGATACAAGGAAGTGTAGCGAAAACATTTTGGAAAGAAGCTGTAAGTACAGCTGTCTACACAATGAACCAAGTTTTAGTGAAAAGAGGTAAGGACAAGACCCCTTATGAATAGTAGTATGGGAGATCACCTGATGTTAGCTATTTTAAGATATTTGGAAGCAAATGTTTTATTAAAAGAGGTGATTGCATAAGCAAGTTTGAAGCTAAGAGTGATGAAGGCATAATTCTTAGCTATTCCACAAAGAGTGAAGACTATAAATGCTTCAACAACCGAACATAGAGAATTGTTGAGAGTGTTGATGTTCATGTAGACAAATGTCCTGAAGTTTCAGAAGGAACCGGTTTAGAGAAAAAGGATGAAGATCCTTGCATTTTGCTTTTGGAACCTAAAACTGTTAAATCAGAAAATGATAAAGCAAATCCTAATGTACTTGTTCAACTGAAACAAATAAATTCAGAAGAAGATGATAATGAAGAAGCTAAACCAGAAGAGGATGATCATGTTATTCCTAGGTATGTGAGACTGAATCACAGTCCTGGACAAATTGTTGGGGATAAGGATGCTAGACTACTAACTAGAAGGAGAATAAAAGAGAACTCTTGCATGATCTCCACCTTTGAACCTAGAAGTGCTAAGGAAGCATTTGGTGGTGATCATTGGGTTAAAGCTATGGAGAATGAATTGGATCAAATTGAGAAGAAAAACACTTGGACCCTGGTACCCCGACCGGTAAACAAGAATGTTATAGGTACTAAATGGGTGTTCAGAAACAAGTTAAATGAATATGGTGTTGTAGTTTGCAACAAGAAAATATTAGTCTGCAAAGGTTATACACAAGAAGAAGGAGAAGACTATGGAGAAATTTCTGCACCAGTAGCAAGACTGGAAGGTGTCATAACTTTACTTGCATTTGCATCTCATAAGAAGTTCAAGGTATACCAGATGGATGTTAAGTCTGCATTTTTAAATGGGATATTGGAAGAAGAGGTTTATATAGAGCAGCCTGATGGTTATGCATTGACAGATAAGAAGACATGGTATGCAAATTGCATAAAGAGTTGTATGGATTAAAGCAGGCACCCAGAGCATGGTATGAATGTCTTCATACACATCTGATGAAGATAGGCTTTACTAGAACCAGTGATGACAACAACATTTATCTCAAGTCTGAAGGAGATGAAATACTGGTCAGTGAAGTATTTATTCATGACATTATATTTGGAGGTAATGATGACATGAGCAATAGTTTTGCAGATGAAATGAAGAATGAGTTTGAGATGTCATTAGTAGGGGAAATAAAAAAATTCATAGGCTTGCAGATACAGCGAATGAAGAATGGTATTTTCATTACTCAATCTAAGTATGTGAAAGAGGTTTTGAAGACTTTTGGTATGAGTGACTGTAAACCAATTGGAACCCCAATGGTTATAGGTTGTAAGTTGTCCAAGGAAGATGCATCTAAGTCTATAGATGAAAAGGAATACAGGTCAATGATTGGCAAATTACACTATGTTGTTCACAGTCGACTGAATATTGCCCATGCAGTTGGTATTGTTGCTAGATTTCAGAAGAATCCAAAGGAAGCACATCTGATGGCAACCAAGAGAATTTTTAGATATCTAAAAGGTACTGTTGACTATGGGTTATGCTATCCATATGGTGTAAATTTTGATTTGAAGGCATACATGGATGTTGATTAGGTAGGAAATATTGATGACCGGAAGAGTACTACTAGTGGAGCATTCTTTCTAGGAGGAAGGTTAGTTTCATGGAGTAATAAAAAGTAGAGTTGTACTTCACAATTTACTACTAAAGTTGAGTATGTAGCAGCTTATATGAATTTTACACAAGCTATTTGGATGAGACACATTTTGGAACATTTTAAGATGAAAATCTCATAACCAATAAAGATTTTGTGTGATAATACAAGTGCAATAAAAATTTCAAAAAATCATGTTTTGCACGCAAGGACTAAGCACATTGAATTGAAGTATCACTTCTTAAGGGAGAAATTTAAAATTAAAGATGTTATCTTGGAGCATGTTTCTACCAAGGAGCAGCTTGCAGATATCTTTACCAAACCTCTGCCTAAGACCACTTTTGATTATCTTAGAATTCAATTGGGGGTTGTCCCTCTTCATGAAGTTAATTGAGCATGATGTTGATTGTGTTAGGCCCTAACTTACTTGTAGAATCTTACATGGATTGATGAAGAAGTGGATGTATTCCACAGGGGGAGAATCAAGTTGCAGTATGTTGTTGATTCACAATGATAGCAGAATTACATGGTTTTTCTTTCACTTTGGCATTGTTGTCAAAGGGGGAGAAGAATTATGTGATTGAGGAGAAGAATTATGTGTCTGATTAGGTGAACCAGTGGCAGGCTGAAGACAGACGGAGCAAGGTGAATACTTGGTAATGTAAACCAGGATTCCCATTCACCAATCTCGGTAGCAATCAGAGGCATTGATATTTGTATTGCCATCAATGCCAAAGGGAGAGATTGTTGACATTTTTTAGTTTGTTGGCATTTTGCATATAGATTGCATTAATGATATGTTATCATTATTGTCAATTGAATCGGTAATGGTATTCATGTTATTGTTGATGTTGTTGTTTTTTATATTGGCTAGTAACCGGTAAGAAGAGCTTTGTGGAAGATGTTGCAAACCGGTATGTTAAGTCTGTGAGTTGAACCGGTAAACCCTATCAGTTGTTAAACCCTAACCGATCAAGATTGTTGGTTTGTTATCTGATGAGCAGTAATGATGGAGACACGTGTGATCATTGTATGAGAATAAGTTCAGATTGTTTTGGTGCATTTGTTTATTTTCTAGGGAAGGAGCAAAGTGGATTGCATCTAATGCATAGCACGTGATGAGTTACAAAGTCCGATGAAGCGGTGATCATGGAGCGATTGGAATTTTCTTGAAGAATGTGAAGAGATTGTTATGATTTCTAACGGTCAAGATTGTACCGACTTGTTTGTAATCTCGATGATGATAATTAGGTTTTTGTTGTGTTACCGAC